>NW_026555332.1:23984139-24170421 GCF_029017545.1 Prosopis cineraria | reverse complement strand
TTGGGTTGATAGAACACATTTGTTACCCACTTTTATTTGTCAATTAGGACCATTTTATTAATGATTTATCACCTTCAAGTGCACACATTGCATTAGATTTGGAACTTTGCCTAAGTTTCTAAGATCAGTGCACTAGGGGCATTTTGGTCCAAAAAATGAACTTTTGAGAAAATGTACAAGAAAAATTGACAAAGTGCATTTTATGTCCAGTTGATGAATGGTGAAATTATATTTTTAAAATTCATTTTAGTTTGGGAGTAATTAAATAAAAAAGTCAACACTTTCTTAAGTGTCTTAGTTTGTCCTAGTTTTTGGTTTGCCTTTGTGTGAAAATTTTATATAATTTTGTGCAGCCTGAAACTTGGTTAATTTAATAAATTCTCCCTTCTAATTATGAATTTAATTCTGGACATGAATTAGATTTTATTATATCATATGCTATTTAATTGAATTATGTGATTTATGTGACATAGGTGGCATGTGACTTGTGCATCAATTGGGCAATTGAGGTCAACACTCCTTGAGGACAATGGCTGATGGTTTGCACGTGAATTATGATTATTTTGAGGGATTAGATCAGCTAAAATGATGTGGATGACACATGGGAAATTAGGCACACATTGGAATCATCTACAAACCAATAGGAAGTTGCCACCTTGCAAGTGTGACAAGGCTCCCATTTACATTTTAATTTCTTTTTCCTTATTTTAATTAAGCTTCAGCTGATGGGAGACACCAAGGAGCACGCCATTTTAAGTCCCAAATGGGATCCAACACATATCTCATTCATCTTCCACATTCTCTCTCTCTTGTTCATAGTGTTCTTCATTTTCTCTCTTTTGTTCTTCATTTTCCAGCACCCTAACCTCCATTTTCAGCCACCAAACCTCCACAAAACTCATACCATTCTTCTCTCTCTCTTCATTTTCGTTCCATCCCTTCCATTTTCACAAGGATTGAAGCTCATTTCCATCATTCAAGAGCTATGGAGTTTGGCCTTCACAAGCAATCACTAGGGTTCTTGAAGATGAAGATTGGCTAAGTTTCTTTGTGGAATCCTAGAGAGATGAAGATGGAGGATGAGTCTTGAGCTTCAAATTGGCTAAGTTCTTTTGTTTCCTATCCTCTTCTCTTTTTACTAGATGGTTAGATTCCTTAATCTAGGGTTTAATCATCTTAGCTTATAAATTCTAATTTGAATTTGATGTTGATGTAAAGAGAGAGGATTGTTTCATTTAATTTCTTCCTTGGACAGCCATGACTGAATTTTGCCACTCTTTGTTTGGCACATAATCTTGTGTTTTTCAATTAGTGAATTTCTTGTGTTAATATTGCATAATCTTGTGGTGTTAATGCTTGTGTTGTTGAGTAGCTTGACATAATCTTGTGGTTGCTCAATTTATGTGTTTGACCATGGCTGTTGAGAGAGGATTTTGAGTGAATCACTTGGCTAATGTCTTCACCAATTGGTTAATTGAACTAGGGACTTTAATCTAAGACCTAGGGAGGTTAGCTAATTAGGTTAATTGGCTTAGGATAATTTTCTTAAGTCATGACAGCTTTAGTCAAGAGGAAAGGGAAGCTAAACTTAGCCTAATCATGAGAAGATAATGAGTCCAAAATCAACTAATCTCTAGGGTTCCATTATTGTAAAAAGGGAAGTTCATTTCACTCACTTTCACTAGCATTTTAATTACTTGCATATTAGGTAATTAGTTTAGATAATTAGCTAGATAACTAAATTCCTACAAACTTTGGTTGATTTATTTCACTAGATAACTTTCAATTAGACTTAAAACCATTCCTTGGGAGATGACCTAGGGTTGGCCCTATATTGCATTAGGGTTAGCTTTAGTGTAATTTTGAGGATAAGCGACTAATTTCCTATCAAAATTTTGGCGCCGTTGCCGGGGAATGGTTTAAGTTTAATTCTAAGGTTGTTTAGTACTTAATTTACATTTTTAGTGTTCCTGAAAAATTTTTTTGAAAAATTATAAAAATTTGTGTTTTTGTGTTTTGTGTGTTTTTTTTTTGTGTGTTTTGAGTGTTTTTATTCTGTTTAAAAAGAAAAAAAAATTAGTGCAATTTTCGTTGGTTTGGTGTAGAGCTGAAAATACTCTGTTTCTAGTGTCTCTGTCTGAAATTGAAAAATTAACTGGGAATGAGTCTGAGGGAATTTGAACTTGAAATTTATTTCATTGAAAGCTCTATATCCTAGCTTCACTTTAAAATTGGTTTGGTCAATTTTGGACGTGGGAAGTGTCCTGTGGAAATTTTACAATCTAACAAGGTCCAGGGAGCCATTACAGAGGATTTCCAAAACCCTGTTTCAACTTTGAGTTAGCATATCTTCCTCTTTGTGCGTTCAAATTGATTGATTCCAGTTTCATTTTTCTTATCGCTGTCTTATCTTTGTTTCTTGTGTTTAGGATTTTCTTCATTTTCTTCAATTTTTCCATTTTCCTATTTGAAAGTTTGTTAGAAGCTCTGAAGGTCTTCTGGACGAAATCCTGTTTCTCCAGACTTGAGGACCAACTTGTGAAAAATTCTGGGAACGATTGGGAAGGATTTTTAATCTAAAAGTTTTATATAATTTTCCTGTATATCTCTTGTGTTTCTCATAAAAGTTTCAGGGGAATTTATCATGTGGATTTGCTGATAGAAAATTCACAAGTTCACTGTCTCCAGAGAGCCTACTGTGCGAATTCCAGAATTGCCAAAGCTTCTTGATTGAGCATTTCTAACTCTCTTTCTACTTGTTTGGTGTTATTTTTTTTCATTTTGTTGCTATTGAGTTTAATAAAAAAATAAAAAAAAATTATTTCTCTTGCTTTTGTGTGTTTTGAATTGTTTCATGTTGATTTGCATTTTAGTTTAGCTTGTTCTTTGTTCTTAATTTTTTTGAGCTTGATTAGTGCATGACCCGAAGAAAACATACCTCTTTTGTTGAATTAGATCCAGAAATTGAAAGACTATTTCTAGATTGAGAAGATCACAACCTATTCTTGATTCTCATTTGGTTTGTAATTCAACAATGGAAGGTATCTTAGGACATGAGCATGTGCATAATGAGGGCCATGGGAATGGGAATGAGAATTTGCATGATGATGGCCATGTTAATAATGAATTTGAAGGCTTGCATAACCCTAGAGAGGAGAGGAGCATTAGGCAATTAACTCAACCTAATTGGCATGATAATCCTTATGGCTTATATGTTCCTCCTACTAATGTTCAATTTGAAATTAAATCCTCTTGATTAATGCATTGCCTAAATTTCATGGGTTACCAGGAGAGGATTGTCATAGGTTTTTGCATACTTTCCTATTGGTTTGTGATACTATGAAGCCTATGCATGTAAATGTTGATGATGTTCAAGCTAAGGCTTTTGTATTTTCTCTTGAAGGTTTAGCAAAGGAGTGGTATTTCAACTACCCTTCTTATGTGAAAGTGAGCACATGGGCCGAGCTAAGAAGACTCTTCTTAGATAAATTCTTTCCAAATTCCAAGGTCACCAATTTGAGAAGCAAATCTATGGGGTCCAACAAGGAGAGGATGAGAGTCTCTATGAGTATTGGACTAGATTCCAAGGCCTTTTGGCTAAATGCCCACACCATCAAATTTCTAGTGAGAATTTAGTCCAATATTTCTATGAGGGCTTGATTCCAAGAGACAAAGTTAACATTGATGCCGCTAGTGGTGGATGCTTGATTGACCTCACTTCCTTAAAGGCTTGGGAACTAATTGACAAGATGGCTTCAAGTGGTGCTCAATACTCTACAAGGGAAAAGAGAAATGTGAATATGGTAGGTTCCTCAGTTCTTAATGATTCATATGTGGACTTGCTAGCTGCCAAGATTGGGAGAATGTTGGCTCCACAAATATCTCAAGTGAGCAATGTAAGTACTTCTCAAGCACTTGTCCCTTATTCTTGTACTTTTTGTGACTCACCTATGCATGTAGAAAGCAATTGTCCTATTAAGTTTGAACAAGTAAATGCTATCTACAATGGAAAACAATCCTATGGTGGGAGGCAAGGGCAAGGAGCTTATTCTAATACTTACAACCCTTCATGGAGAGACCATCCTAATTTCTCCTATTCAAATCCAAATGTGGCTTTACAAGACAATCAACAAAGAGGATCCTATCAAAACACCTTTGGCCGTGACCCTCCACCTCATTTGTCTCAAGGTAGCTCTTCTCAAAGCTACAATCCAAGTGGTAATTCTCTTACACCTTCTTCTAATTCTTATAGTGATAGGAGGCTTGTTCCAATTGAGAGTTCTTCTAATTCGAACTCTTCTAATGATGTGAATGTGTTACGTAAGCAGTTGATTGAAATGAACTCTTTGTATAAAAAACATGTATGATGGCTTAGGGAACAAGGTAGAGAGTATGGGTAACAAGTGTGAGAACATGAACTCTAAAATTGATGCCCTTACTTCTCAAATGAATATGCTTGCTAACCAATTAAGTGCAGCCAATGCTCAAGCCTCTACATTACCATCCAACACCGTTGCTAATCCTAAAGCTAATCTTAATGCTATCACATTGAGGAGTGGCAAGGAGTTGGGAGAAAGAGTACAAGAAGACAAAAGACAAGGGAAGGCCGAGAAGCCCTCTTTAAATTCTTCAATTGATGTTAATGTTTCTAGTTCTTCTTTTGCTCCTAATGATGCATCTTTTTGTAGAGATGATGAGGATGAAAACATTGAGGAGATCATATGTGAGCAACCACCATCTAAGGTGGAAAGGGGACTATGGCCGAGTTGTTTAGTAAGGAAAAAGAGGGAGAGGCCGAGCAAAGTGAAACAAGAAAGGAGAGTTCAAGGAAGGAAGAAGGAAAGCAAAGTCAAGAGATTATGAAGAAGCTTCCTTTTCCACAAGCACAAGTGGTCCCTAAGCAAGTAAAGGGACAATTTGATCAAGAGGTATATGATTTCTTCCACAAGATTCATGTTAATGTACCCTTGATGGATGTAGTTAAGAACTTTCCTAAGTATGCCAAATTTTTGAAAGATTGTTGTACAAATAAAAGAAAATTTAGGCCTAATGCAAGGGTACAATTACCCTCATCTGTGAGTGCTATCATGAAGCCTCAACTCCCTATAAAATGTGAGGACCCCGGTTCCTTCACAATTCCATGCAAGATTGGCAACACACATTTTTCTCATGCATTGATAGACTTAGGTGCAGCCATTAATGTTATGCCTCTTTCAATTTATCATGCCTTGAGTCTTGATTGCATGCATAAGACACCTATGATATGCCAATTAGCGGATAGAAGTGTTAGAAGACCACATGGAGTAGTAGAAGACTTGTTGGTTTGTGTTAAAGGTCTATTATTTCCTGTGGATTTCTATGTGCTTGATATGTCAAAAGAAGGGAGTGGGGATGATATTTTGATTTTAGGAAGGCCATTTATGAGGACTGCCCGTACATTGATTGACATGGAAAAAGGTAGTTTGATTTTGAAATGTGGAGAGGATCATGTTATTTTTAATATATATGAAGCAATGAAACATCCTTTTGAGGATTATTCTTTGTTAGGTGTAAGTTCCATTGAGTTATTGCTTCATGATGCTTGTGAGTCTCACATGCTTGATTCTTTCTCACATGTTGATGATGATTTGTCTCTTGTTACTACTACATGTATTGATGGATGTAGTTGTCCTATTTGTTTAGAGATTGATGCATGCTTGAATGATGCAACTACTTCTTCTCATGATTTGTTTAAAATATCTCCTATGCTTGATCTTGAAATGCTTGAGAAGGGTATATCTTCTTGTGTTGTAGGTACTAAAGCCATTAAGGCCGAATCTATGAGTTTTTCTCCACTCGAGCTTGATGTTCTTAGGATTCCCAAGCTATTGGAGGAAAATTCTACACTTTCACATGTCGAGGCCGTGGCTCAAGTCCAAGCACTTGAGGACAAGTTGCAAGAAAAGGGGGAGGCTGTAAAGAAAGAAGAGGAGAAATCAAAAACAAGTGAGAAGCCTAAAAGACAAGATAGTACCATGGAATATTCCACCAAATTAGACTTGAAGAAGCTCATTCCCTCTTGTGTAGAGCCACCTACCTTGGAGTTGAAGCCTTTACCATCCAATCTCAAGTATGCATATCTCATTGAGAATGAGAAGCTTCCGGTAATAATTTCTAACTCTTTATCTCTTGAGGAAGAAAATGCATTACTTGATGTGTTGAGAAAGAACATACATGCTATTGGTTGGACTTTGGCTGACATTCCTGGTATTGACCCTATTGTGTGCACACATAAAATTTTTCTTGAGGACAATGCTAAGCCCATTAGGCAACCACAAAGGAGACTTAACCCATTGATTTTAGATGTGGTAAAGAAAGAGGTTGTTAAGCTACTTAGTGCTGGGATCATCTATCCTATAGCTGACAGTGAGTGGGTGTCTCCAACCCAAGTTGTACCTAAGAAAGGGGGGATTACTGTGGTAAAAAATGAGAAAGGAGAGCTTGTTCCAACTAGAGTTCAAAATGCTTGGAGAGTGTGCATAGACTATAGGAAGCTCAATAATGTGACTAGGAAGGACCATTTTCCTTTGCCTTTTATTGATCAAATGCTTGAGAGATTGGCTTCCAAGTCCCATTATTGCTTCCTAGATGGGTTTAGTGGGTATTTTCAGATTCCTATAGCTCCTAGTGACCAAGATAAGACTACCTTTACATGCCCCTTTGGTACATTTGCCTATAGGAGGATGCCTTTTGGTCTTTGCAATGCACCTGGTACTTTTCAAAGATGCATGATGTCCATATTTTGTGATTTTATTGAACATTGCATGGAAGTCTTTATGGATGATTTTACTGTGTATGGTGAGTCCTTTGATTCATGCTTGCATTCTTTAGATAAAGTGCTTGGTAGGTGCATTGAAAAGAAGCTTGTGCTTAACTTTGAAAAATGCCATTTCATGGTAGATAAAGGAATTGTTTTAGGCCATTTGATTTCTTCCAATGGCATAGAGGTGGATAAGGCCAAAGTAGATGTGATTGCTTCTTTGCCATATCCTGTTTGTTTGAAAGATTTGAGATCATTTTTGGGACATGCAGGCTTTTATAGGAGATTTATAAAGGGGTTTAGTGAAATTGCTTTGCCTATGTCTAAACTCTTACAAAAAGATGTTGATTTTGTTTTTGATGATGCTTGCAAAAGGAGTTTTGACACTTTGAAAAGCATGCTCATTTCCCCTCCCATTCTTAAAGCCCCAAATTGGTCTTTACCTTTTGAGTTGTCATGTGATGCTTCTAATTTTGCTGTGGGAGCTATGCTTGGTCAAAGAGAGGGCAAGTTATCATATGTGATTGCTTATGCATCTAGGACCCTAGATTCAGCTCAGGTTAATTACACCACAACTGAGAAAGAGTTGTTTGCTATTGTTTTTGCACTTGATAAATTTAGATCATATCTTCTTAACTCTAAAGTTGTTGTGTACACTGACCATGCTGCTGTGAGGTACTTGTTTAAGAAGACAGATTCTAAGCCTCGCTTGATTCGATGGGTGATCTTAATGCAAGAATTTGATGTGGAGATAAGGGATAGGAGTGGTTCTACCAATCAAGTAGCGGATCATTTGTCTAGACTACCTCATTTAAAAGCTACTATGGTAAACTCTAACCCTACTATTCCTTGTGATTCATTTCCTGATGAGGCATTGTGTGCCATTTCATCTAAGCCTCCATGGTATGCCTCTTTTGCTAACTATATTGAGTGTAGAGTCTTGCCTCCTTGTGCTTCACGTTTTGCCATTGAAAAATTGAAAAGAGAGTCTAGATTTTACATTTGGGAACCACCTTTGATGTGGAAGATTTGTAGTGATAAAGTGATTAGGAGGTGTGTTGATGATGTTGATGTGCCTTCTGTTCTTGAATTTTGTCACTCTCATGCATGTGGTGGTCATTTTAGCTCAAATAAGACAGCTAGGAAGGTTTTAGATTGTGGATTGTATTGGCCTAGCTTGTTTAAAGACTCTTATGAATTTTGTAAAGCATGCTTGAAATGTCAAAAGGTTAGTAGTTGGGGTAAGAGACATGAAATGCCTCAACAACCCATTTTATTTTGTGAGATTTTTGATGTTTGGGGCATTGACTTCATGGGTCCCTTTCCACCATCCTTTAGTTTTGAGTACATATTACTTGGTGTTGATTATGTTTCAAAGTGGATTGAAGCCATTCCTACTAGAACTTGTGATGCTAAGATTGTTTTGAAGTTTCTCAAATCTAATATTTTTTGTAGGTATGGAGTTCCTAAGGCCTTGGTAAGTGACCAAGGATCCCACTTTTGCAATAAGATGATGAAGGCTCTCTTGGCTAAATATGGGTGCATCACAAAATCTCTACACCATATCATCCCCAAACTAATGGCCAAGCCGAAGTATCAAATAGAGAAGTCAAGAAAATCCTAACCAAGGTGGTGAACACAAATAGGAAGGATTGGTCTTTACACTTGGAGGATGCTTTGTGGGCTTATCGGACCGCTTATAAGACTCCCATTGGCATGTCTCCTTTTCGATTGGTGTATGGAAAGGCTTGCCACCTCCCTGTGGAGATAGAGCATAGGGCCTATTGGGCCATCAAGAAACTAAACTTGGATTTCCATCTTTCGGCTAAGGAGAGATTTCTTCAAATGCAAGAACTTGAGGAGCTTAGGTTGGATGCCTATGAGTCTTCTAGAATCTATAAGGAGAAAACAAGGATCCTTCATGACAAGCTAATCTTGAGGAAAAAGTTCCAAGAAGGAGATCAAGTCCTCTTGTTCCAAACAAGGTTTATTCATAAGCATGCCAAGTTGAAGTCTAAGTGGGAGGGACCATATTAGTGACCAAGGTGTTTCCCTATGGGGTTTTGCAACTCTTGAATAAAGCCACGGGTTCCACTATGCAAATCAATGGTCACCTATGCAAGCTCTACAAAGATGCCAAATCACTTCAAAAGGAGGAGGACTTCTCTCAACATGTTTTTGAACCACCATGATAAGGTTGTATCTCTCTAACCTTGAGCTTTTACCTTCCTTTAATTGATATATTTAATGATAGGTATAGTTCAAGTGTGGGGGAGATGAACCTAGTAGGAAAATTAGAGTTTATTTGCTTTATTTGACTTCTTTGTTTTGTGTTTTAGTTTGAAAAAAAAAAATATCTGCACCACACTTTTGTTATGCATTCATTATTGATCTCACCTTATTTTATCACTAGTCTATACATACATTGAGGACAATGCATGATTTAAGTGTGGGGGAGAGAAATAAACATTTTGTTTTGTTTGTTTGGTTTTGTTTGGTTTTGCAAAAAAAAAAATCAAAAAAAAAATTTTTTGTTTTGTTTTGTTTGAGGTTACTTAATTACCTAGCTCTTGAATGGATATTTTGATTCTTGAGATGTGGTAATTTTTAGGATTGAATAGGTGTGAAGTGAACATTCTTTTACCTTGAATTAATGGATTAGAGTGGCATATTACCCATTCATGGAAGAGGCTAAACACTCATGTGTGATTAATTCCTTAGTGATGTTACCCTCTAGAATTTGTTTCACTTCTTAATTAAGACCATATATCTTGCACTTGTTTGATAGGAGATGAGAGATGGCATTCATAAAAAATAGCCAAGAGCCAAATAGCCAACCTATTATTATTTATTATCCTTTGTTAGCCACTTTGAGCCTTTGGTTTGATTCTTAAAAAAAAAAATATTCACCCTATTTTTCCCCAAGGAATGCATGTTACACTTTTATATGTCTTTTTAATATTCATTGCATGTCCTAGATCAAATGAGTGGATGCCTATTATCATTTCTCTATCCATTACTTCCATTGTTTTCAAAGAGTTAGGGGCAACCAAAAAAAAAACAACAAAGATAGATTTGAAAAAAAAAAAATTAGTCAAAAAGAAAAGAAATAAAGTTGCTAGAAAAAAAAAGAAGAAAAAAAAAAGAAAGAAAGAAAAAAAATAAAAATAAAAATAAAAAGTTGCCTAGCTCATCCATTCCATTTGTTTTATTATTTCTTATCATTTCTTTCCATCCTCATTGTGTTAAGGTGTTCACTCAATTGAGTTAGGTTATGCTTTGCATATTAAGGGGATATATCTTGATTTAGCATTATTTTGATGCTAACCCTATTTTTTTTTATATACATGCATTTCTTAGACATCCTTTCATTACCTATATCACAACCTAATAAAGTCCATTTGATTCTTGATTGCAAGTGCTATTTAGTGATGGAGAGTAGAAGGGTTACAAATTCATAGTAGAGTTTATCCTAAGAAATTTTGAGTGAAATTTAATACCTTATACACTTTGAGTGATGAGAGCAAACACTTAACCTAGAGAGGCTTACTCTTTGACATTGATTCTTGGTAAGGGTTTGTTTGTGATGTGCATAATTCTTTCGTAATTATTGCCACATGAGCATTGACTTGATAATGTTTTTCTCTTATTTCTTTGTCTTATAGTTTCTTTTGGGACCTTTTTCACTTGATTTTGCCCGGAGTGCAAAAGCTAAGTGTGGGGGAATTGATAGAACACATTTGTTACCCACTTTTATTTGTCAATTAGGACCATTTTATTAATGATTTATCACCTTCAAGTGCACACATTGCATTAGATTTGGAACTTTGCCTAAGTTTCTAATATCAGTGCACTAGGGGCATTTTGGTCCAAAAAATGAACTTTTGAGAAAATGTACAAGAAAAATTGACAAAGTGCATTTTATGTCCAGTTGATGAATGGTGAAATTATATTTTTAAAATTCATTTTAGTTTGGGAGTAATTAAATAAAAAAGTCAACACTTTCTTAAGTGTCTTAGTTTGTCCTAGTTTTTGGTTTGCCTTTGTGTGAAAATTTTTTATATAATTTTGTGCAGCCTGAAACTTGGTTAATTTAATAAATTCTCCCTTCTAATTATGAATTTAATTCTGGACATGAATTAGATTTTATTATATCATATGCTATTTAATTGAATTATGTGATTTATGTGACATAGGTGGCATGTGACTTGTGCATCAATTGGGCAATTGAGGTCAACACTCCTTGAGGACAATGGCTGATGGTTTGCACGTGAATTATGATTATTTTGAGGGATTAGATCAGCTAAAATGATGTGGATGACACATGGGAAATTAGGCACACATTGGAATCATCTACAAACCAATAGGAAGTTGCCACCTTGCAAGTGTGACAAGGCTCCCATTTACATTTTAATTTCTTTTTCCTTATTTTAATTAAGCTTCAGCTGATGGGAGACACCAAGGAGCACGCCATTTTAAGCCTCAAATGGGATCCAACACATATCTCATTCATCTTCCACATTCTCTCTCTCTTGTTCATAGTGTTCTTCATTTTCTCTTTTTGTTCTTCATTTTCCAGCACCCTAACCTCCATTTTCAGCCACCAAACCTCCACAAAACTCATACCATTCTTCTCCTCTCTTCATTTTCGTTCCATCCCTTCCATTTTCACAAGGATTGAAGCTCATTTTCATCATTCAAGAGCTATGGAGTTTGGCCTTCACAAGCAATCACTAGGGTTCTTGAAGATGAAGATTGGCTAAGTTTCTTTGTGGAATCCTAGAGAGATGAAGATGGAGGATGAGTCTTGAGCTTCAAATTGGCTAAGTTCTTTTGTTTCCTATCCTCTTCTCTTTTTACTAGATGGTTAGATTCCTTAATCTAGGGTTTAATCATCTTAGCTTATAAATTCTAATTTGAATTTGATGTTGATGTAAAGAGAGAGGATTGTTTCATTTAATTTCTTCCTTGGACAGCCATGACTGAATTTTGCCACTCTTTGTTTGGCACATAATCTTGTGTTTTTCAATTAGTGAATTTCTTGTGTTAATATTGCATAATCTTGTGGTGTTAATGCTTGTGTTGTTGAGTAGCTTGACATAATCTTGTGGTTGCTCAATTTATGTGTTTGACCATGGCTGTTGAGAGAGGATTTTGAGTGAATCACTTGGCTAATGTCTTCACCAATTGGTTAATTAAACTAGGGACTTTAATCTAAGACCTAGGGAGGTTAGCTAATTAGGTTAATTGGCTTAGGATAATTTTCTTAAGTCATGACAGCTTTAGTCAAGAGGAAAGGGAAGCTAAACTTAGCCTAATCATGAGAAGATAATGAGTCCAAAATCAACTAATCTCTAGGGTTCCATTATTGTAAAAAGGGAAGTTCATTTCACTCACTTTCACTAGCATTTTAATTACTTGCATATTAGGTAATTAGTTTAGATAATTAGCTAGATAACTAAATTCCTACAAACTTTGGTTGATTTATTTCACTAGATAACTTTCAATTAGACTTAAAACCATTCCTTGGGAGATGACCTAGGGTTGGCCCTATATTGCATTAGGGTTAGCTTTAGTGTAATTTTGAGGATAAGCGACTAATTTCCTGTCAATTGGCTACTAGAAAATCAAAATTTTACTATCCCTAGAGAGCCTATTGTGCGATTTCCAAAATTAGCAAGGTTTTTTCAAATGAGCATTTTTAACTTTTTTCTCTTTACTTTTCAGTGATTTTTGTTTTTGTGATTTTTTGTTTGTTTGCTTTCTTTCTTGATTTTGTTTACATTATTGTTATGCATTTTCACTCATACACTTATAGAGGACATATCATTTGAGCTTCCTTGGTCATTCCATCATTTGAGCTTGAATTTTGTATCATTACTTGTGGATATAAGTTTCATTACATTCTATGGCTTAGTTTCATCATCATGATTCATTCCAACCTTCATTTGACATTCATTCTCATCCATTTTCAGCACCTAACATTGATCATATATCCCATTTCCATAATTAATTTCAACCATATAACTTTGATTTTTCACACCCATATTATAATCATTTCTATCCAAGTAACAATTTTGAATTTTTTAGTCTTGTGAGTTTTGAATCCAATCCAAGTACTCATATTGAGCACACACCTCACACACCACCCATCGACATAAAGCATCTGGAAAAATTATGTACACAAAGGGGTAAATTTTATTGTGTACATTGTGGGGTTACCTCCAACTTCTATTATGATTGTCCTATTCTAAAAGGATATTGTAAGCCACATGAAGTAGCCCAAGCCTCACAAGAGATCAAATACATGTTTCAAGTGATATTGTAAACCACTTGGAGTAGCCAAGCCCCGCAAGAGATCAAATACATGTTTCAAGTCGAAGATATACAAAAAGTTTCTCATGAAGCTATTGAGAACATAAATACACCTCAACCCACTCAATCTCCAAAAGAGCAGTCAATCCAACCTTTGCTTCAAGAGGTAATTTCTCTTATTCCTATTGAGGTTGATTCTTCTTCACATTTGACTTTGTCTAATGATGAGCATAATGATTTGAATGATGATGACATAGATGAAGAAATTATAGTTAAATTATCTTAGATGTTTGATCATGAACCATATTGTGCAAAAATATATCCTTGGGAGAAAACCACTTTGAGTTCACATGATAACTATCTTGATTTAAATTCAAATATCATTAAAAGTGTTGAATCTTCACCTAGCTCAAATAAAGCAAATGAGATAGATGTTGATGGTGGGAATGATGTATCTTGGGTGCTTAAAATTCTAATTCCTTATTGTGATATTGTTAATAGTGCACATATACTTGTTCCTTCTAACCATGATATGCTTGAGAAAGGTTGTTTACCTTCCTTTGTAGGTGAACAAGATATAGTGGCTGAACCACCTCTTGATTTTAATGAGGAACTTGCTTAACTTGAAGAGGCCATGGACTTGAATATCAAAATTTTGCACCTATTCCTCTTGAAACTATGCCAATTTTGGAAGAAGAACAAGACAAATCTAAGGCCAATTATGATGTAGAAGAGGCTAATGTTGAAGGCTTACATGGAATTTAGGATAAGTCACAAGAAGAAGAGAGTTTGGATGACTTAAAGCATGAGGAAATTGAAGTTCAAGAAAATGACTTTGCAAAGCCTAAAAGTAAATTGAGTGATGTTAATCTTGTGATTGAAGAATTTAATGATGATCTTGCCTTGTTGTCCAGTATTGGTTCATACTCTCATAATTCTATATCTCTTTGTACTTGTTTGAATGATTATAGATGCCAAAATTGTTTGGAAATTGATGAGTACTTGAATGATGATGACACATCTTCTCATGAATTACTTGATGATAATAAAATGTCTACTATACTTGAGCTTCATGGGCATGAGAAGGGTATTTTATCTTGTGATATAGGTCCAAACACTAAAGGAGCTAATTTTAAAGAATTTTCTCCACTTGAGCTTGATGTCCATAAGGTTCCCAAGCTAGTGGAGAAAAATTCTACACTTGTAGTACCTTTGTCCATTTAGATAATGGAAGAGACTAAGGGCTTATATGATAAGAAGATTGAATCATAAACTAACTAAGTCAAATCTTTCATGAAGATATTATCCATAGAACTTTTAAGGAAATCATATCATGTGATCATGCACTGGATAAGGGAGTTATTTTTCTTTTAAATTCTTTTGATAGTATTGCATTTGATTGTTTTGATTTTATTGGTTGCCTTCTATATCTTGATAAATTTCCTCTGTCTCTACTCAAACATCATTCCATTTGTTTTATTATTCTTGATGACCATGTTACATTTGATGCATCCTTGCTTACAAAAGAAAATATTAATGGTTGCATTTCATATGATTTAAAGGGAGAACAATTCACTCCATACATCTTAGAGTCATTACCAATTGATCTTGAGCCTCCACCCAAGGTGCTTGGAGAGAAGAGTACAATGAATAGTTTTATGCTACTCCTTAAAGATGAAAAATTCAACTTCAAGAGCTTGTGGAGATTTAAACTAGCTTTGATTTTTTGATTAAGGGGGGAGATGAATCTAGTAAGAAAAGTTAGAATTTCATTCTTTTTAGTTATTTGTTTTGTTTGAAAAAGAAAATTCTGCACTATACTCTTGTTATGCATGCATCCATATTAATCTTACCTTATTCTATCATTAGTCTATGCATACATTAAGGACAATGCATGATTTAAGTGTGGGGGAGAGAAATAAATATTTTGTTTTTGTTTGTTTAGTGTTTTTGAAATATTTTTTGAAAAATTAAAAAAAATTTGCTTTGTTTTGTTTTGTTTGAAGTTACTTAATGACTAGCTCTTGAATGAATATTTTGATGCTTGAGATGTGGTAATTTTTAAGATTGAATAGGTGTGAAGTGAACATTCTTTTACCTTGAATTAATAAATTAGAGTGGCACATTACCCTTTCATGTAAGAGGAAAAACACTCATGCGTGATTAATTCTTTAGTGATGTTACCCTCTAGAATTTGTTTCACTTCTTATTTGCGACCACATGTCTTGCACTTGTTTAATAGGAAATGAAAGATGGCATTCATAAAAAATAGCCAAGAGCCAAATAGCTAATACATTATTATTGATTATCCTTTGTTAGCCACTTTGAGCTTTTAGTTTGATTCATCCAAAAATAAATATTCACTCTATTTTCCCTAAGGGATGCATGTTACACTTTTATATATCTTTTTAATATTTGTTGCATATCCTAGATCAAGTGAGTGGATGCCTATTATTATTTTTCTATTTATTACTCTTTATCCTTTATTGTCATACCATTATATCCATTATTTTTATTATTTTCAAAGAGTTAGGGGCAATCAAAAGAAAAAGAAAAGTAAAGAAAGATTGAAAAAAATATAAACATGAAAATGAAAGCAACATATTTGCTAGAAACAGAAACAAAAAGAACAAGAAAAGAAGGAAAAAAGAATAAAAAGAATAAAAAGTTGCCTAGCTCATCTATTCCATTTGTTTCATTATTTCTTATCATTTCTTTCCATACTCATTATGTTAAGGTGTCTACTCAATTAAATTAAGTTATGCCTTGTATATTAAGGAGATATATCTTAACCTTATCATTATCTTAATGCTAACCCTATTTTTTTTCATACATGCATTTCTTAGATATCCTTTCATTACCCACATTACAACATAATAAAGTTCACTTAATTCTTAATTGCAAGTTCTATTTAGTGATGGAGATGTAGAAGGGTTACAAACTTATGGTAGGGTTTGTCCTAATGAATTTTGAGTGAAATTGAATACCTTATACACTTTTAGTGGTGAGAGAAAACACTTAACCTAGAGAGGCTTACTTTTTGACATTGATTCTTCGTGAGGGTTTGCTTGTGATATGTATAATTCTTTCTTAATTATTTCCACATTTATTGATAATCTATAGAAGTTCTTGAGTTAGTATTTTAGTGACTTTGAACATTGTTTTTCTCTTATTTCTTTGTCTTTGAGTTTCTTTTGGGACCTTTTTCACTTGATTTTGCCCAAAGTGTAAAAGATAAGTGTGGGGGAATTGATAGAACACATTTGTTACCTACTTTTATTTGTCAATTAGGACCCTTTTTATAATGATTTACCACCTTCAAGTGTACACATTACATTAGATTTGAAATTTTGCTTAAATTTCTAGGTTTAGTGTACTAAGGGCATTTTGGTCAAAAAAATAAAATTTTGAGAAAATACACAAAAAATTTTAAAAAATTTCATTTTATATCCATTTTATGAGTAGTAAAGTTAAATTTATAAAATTCATTTTATTTTGGGAGTAATTAAATAGAAAAGTCAACACTTTCTTAAGTGCCTTAGTTTGACCTAATTTACATATTGTCTTTGTGTGAAAAATTTTATATAATTTTATACAGCCTTGAACTTGGTTATTTTAATAAATTTTTCCTTCTAATTATGAATTTAATTTTAGACATTAATTAAATTTTATTATGTTACATGCTATTTAATTGAATGATGTGATTTATGTGACATAGGTGGCATGTGACTTGTGCATCAATTAGGCAAATGAAGTCAAAAGTCCATGGGATCAAAGGCTGATGGTTTGGATGTCTAAGAGCTTCTATTTGGTGGTTTATATCAGCTAGAAGTATGGATGATGCAAGGGATTAATTGTACACACTTTGGAATTATCTACAAACTAGTAAGAGGGTGCTACCTTGCAAGTGTGACAAGGCTCTCATTTCCTTTTTATTTTATTTTCTTATTTTTAATTGATTATTCAGATGAAGGGAAACACTAGGAGCATGCCATTTTGAGTCCCAAATCAGATCCAACACTCATCTCATTCATCTCCTTCATTTTCTCTCACTTGTTCATAGTGTTCTTCATTTTCTCTCTTTTGTTCTTCATTTTCCAGCACCTAACCTCCATTTTCAGCCACCAATCCTCCAAGAAACTCACACCATTCTTCTCCTCTCCTCAATTTCATCCTAACCATTCCATTTTCATAAGGATTGAAGCTCATTTCCATCATTCAAGAGCTACGGAGTTTGGCCTTCACAAACAATCACTAGGGTTCTTGAATATGATGAAGATTGGCTAATTTCTTTGGTGGATCCTAGAGAGATAAAGATGGAGGATGAGTCTTGAGCTACAAATTGGCTAAGTTCTTATGTTGCCTATACTCTTCTCTTTTTACTAGATGGTTAAATTCCTTAATCTAGAGTTTAATCATCTTAGCTTGTAAATTCTAATTTGAATTTGATGTTGATGTAAAGAGAGAGAATTGTTTTATTTAATTTCTTCCTTGGACAATCATGACTAAATTTGGACACTCTTTGTTTGGCATATAATCTTGTGTTTTTTAAATAGCTAGTTGTAACACTTGCCCCGAGTGTTATCCAAAAATCACACAATTTAGATAAACTAAGTATGGTTAAGGAGTTAATCCTAAAACCAACTTAGGAAACAAATCATTTAAATCACTAGACAGATACACAATTGCAAAATAAATATTAAAAACCTTTTTTTAAAAAAATTTATAGATTTTACCTATAGCGCACGGAAGCAAGTTAGGCGAAAGTGGGGTAAAAAGATGCTATCATGACAGCATTAAATTGCTGTCATGACAGCCTTCCTGGGCCAATTTCCGGGAGGCGCCGTTCTATCATCCGGTTCCCGATCGAAGTAATTTTAAAGCTCACACTTCACATTCAAAGGGTACTATAAGTACCAAATTTTAAAAAGATCTAACGATCAGATTAAAAATTAGACATATTACAAGTTTGGTCATTTTTGCTGTCATGACAGCTTTTTAGTTGTCATGACAGCACCTCTGGACTAACTTCTGGAGTGCACCATTTCATTATACGACCTTCGATCAGAGCAATTCTAAAGCCCACATGTCACTTTTAAAGAGTATTATTAGCATACCAAATTTTGTAAAGATCCAACAGACAGATTGAATTTCGTGTATGTTGCAACATCATCACTGTTGCTGTTTTGCTGTCATGAAAGCTCCTCCGGACTAAATTCGAGAGTACGCCATTTCTCCATCCGATGTTTGATTGACATGATTCTAAAGCCTAAACAAAGCTTATAAAAGGTTTTATTTGTGACCTAAATTTTAGAGAAATCTAACAGCTGGATTAAGATTTGGACACCCGGATGCAAAAGTGTAGTTTTTTAGTAAAAATGATTTTCAAAATTATCCAAATCTCATTCTAATAGTCACAAACAAGTGAGAACACTTTGGACACGTCAAAAAGGACTAAAAACACCTGATAGAACATTTACATGATAGAAAAATCCTTTATACTAAAATTTGACCACCCGGATGCCATTTCCCAAAATGGACCTTAAACCTCCAAAATGCACAAATTACACAAGAGTGGCCAAAAACTATTCCAAATATCATATACACATATGAATACACATGCTAAATATTTTCACTTGACTCAAATATCTCCGTGGGGCCTACGCACCCACTCTCTCTATCTAAGGTATATGTTTGCCCATAGCACACCATTTATAATGCAACCACTTTGTATTTGCTTGTGGAATCACATATATACCAAAATAAATATTTGCTTGTAGTGAAAACTTGGTTTACTAAATAAATCCATCAAAACCACACACCATAGCCAAGTTTTCTAGCCACAAGTCTACAAGCAAACAAAAATTCATACACAAGCCATACAATTCACACATACTCACACACGTATATATAATCACATCCTACTGGTACCCTAATCTTAAATACATTACAATAGATTTGCTCAAAAGAAAGGGGTTGTAGTTCTTTACAATTCACAAACAACCCCTAGCTCTGCTCCTTTCCCCGTCCTCCACTGGTTCCTTCGCCTGGACCTAGATATATTAAAAAGAAAGGGGTGAAACAACCATAGTCTCAATAACAGAAAAATATATGTTGATTATTACAAAGTAAGCTATAATTGAATAAACGAATAATAAATTCAATATAGTATATGATTTAGCTATTTAAAATGCATGAATGCATGACATAAGCCGATATGGCCTTTCATGACCAACAGAATGCCCCTGGCACTCTTTAACTCATAAGTAAACCTTATACCCACTTGTACCTCCACAGGTACAAAACATAATCTAAGGCATGATCTAATCCGCCAAACCACCTATGCTCCTTCAATGTGAATCCCAAGCAGTCGAAGCTAACTCCCTCCCAGAGCCAACCTGACTTACTCTCCATGTGAGGGCTACTTTGGCCTAGGTACTCAACCTCACACTTCACATGTTGGATTTTCTCCCCCACTGAGAGATATCGAACACTCAACATGTAACATCCAAAAACTTCAAATCTAGAAAAAATTGATTAATTAAGGGATAAATTAGTTAAAAATATAATTAATTTATTTAATTATGTTTTTGGGTTGCTAATTGGATTTTTAGGTCATATTTGGCTCTAAATTGAGATAGGATGAAAGTTAGATCAAGTCGGGTGGCATCAGGGGAAGCAAAATCAATATTTTCTCGCTACGTCGTGAACCGTGGCTTGTGTGGCATGTGCTACAGCGCATGGCATAGCAGACAGCTTGAAATTTTAAAAATTTTCAAAAAAAGTCAAATTTTATGGTGGGAAACCTAGAATATGAAGGGGGCAACTTTGAGCACTACTAGAGTATCAATTTATGAGGATTTTGAAGAAAAATTAAGCCTTCAAACTCTTAAGTAAGTTTCCCACCCTTCTCCTCTACCTTTTCATCTCATTTTCCATGGGATTTGGAAAAGGGAGAATTTGATCTGATTGGATTAAGCCATGAGTCAATGTTTTGAAGGTTTTTATTGACTCTAAAGGTTTGATTTAGGTTTATTAATCTTAGATATGTGGTAATATGAAGCTATTTTGTTGTTTAGTGAAAGTTGGATCAAGCCCTAACTTGATCATGGGATTTTGAAGTCTAATAAGTTGAGATATTAAGTTTTATGTTGTAATAGAGTTAGAAAGAGACTTGAAGGGATGATATGAATAAATTCTAATCTTAACAAGTCTATTTGTTAAGAATATGAGTGAGAAGTGGAAGAATTGGGCAGTTATTATTAGCTAATAGTGCTTGTGTTAATTGAAAATTAACATATAGTACTTGTTGTTGTAGATTATCTTAGTTACTGAGATTTTTATCTCACCCCTGTGGTTATCATTTTATAGGTTTCACCAGTGAGACTAAGCCAGGGAGGGAATCGGGCAAGGGCTAGCATACTTGCTACATTTTCATTATAAAGCCTGATTTCAATTTGAGTCATGTATATAAACTTGTTATATGATATTATATGTTGTCAAGTAGGAATGCATATCATTTTGATTGGTTGTACTTATTTCATACTATGTTGTTTTGTATTTTAGCCTAATATTGTATATGATGTGAATATGTGGGAATTTTTGTGGTGATGGGCTAAAATACTAATACAAATGCAAGGAATGTTTTATCTATATGGTGATAATGTATTTGTAATGTATTATATGGCAATAGAGGCTAAATAGCATATATGATATTGATTTAGTATTTTGGCCATATTGGGTGAAATAGCCATTGAGTGGCCAAATTTTTTATTTGGTATGCTTTTATGTGTTTGATTGGTCACTCAAGTGTATTTTAGTCCATTGGACTTAGTTTAAGCCTCACAATAGGTTAATGGTATAAGTTATCAGTTTTGGGTACTTGGATGGTTGAAAATTTCTTTGAAAAACTGACTTTTACATCTGAGTATTTAAAATTCTCATATAGTATCAGATCATAACAAAACTTGTACCATTAGTTAGCTTATTGAATAAGCTTTGCATGCACACTTGAATCACTCCAATCGGACATCGGATGTGAAAATGGTGTGTGTTTGAAGTTCATCCAAAAAAGCTATCATGACAGCATTGCTGTCATGGACTCGTGTGCCACGATGCATTTCACGCAAGTCGCAGCGCATAGTACAATGAGCGAACTTAGCTTTCTGTGCCACATGTTACAGTGCATGGACCACGAGCCGTGGCGCATGGACCAAAACACTCAAAAATGATATTTTTGGCACTGTTTTGAATTGTTTTGCTTCCCAAAACCTTTCCATGCTTCCAATACCTTTATAAATCATTAATTTTGAGCTCAAACTATCAATTTACAGGATTTTTATAGGATCCCAAATATTCCACAATTATTTTTAAAAGATTATTAGTTTTAACACTTATATATATATATATATATAATGTGAGCTTAGGAGCAATCCTTGCTCCTAATTATGATTGTTTGTTGTGATTGTGTGGTGAATTTTGGTAATGTCAAGGTGGACATTACATTTTGGTATCAATTTCTCAGGTTATGAGATCTGGTTGTGGTGATGTGTCTATTGCATTCATTCTCATTAGTTGGCAACTTTATGTACACAACTCTTTCCCTTTGTCTCATTTCCTTTATTTCCTACTAATTCACCTTTTCTATTTGGTTTCTTCCTTAGAAGGGGAGAAAAATGATTAGGAGAAGCATTCAAAATGTCGGTAATTTACCGGAGAATGATGGGCCTATACCAGAGGTGTAGCCAGAGATACAAGTAGAACAACAATAAAGGCCTCAAGGTAATGATGCAATTCTTAAAGAATTGTGAGATATCATGAGGAACATCCAGAGAACTGTTCAAGACCATGATGTTCTGCTCCGTAATAGAGGACGTGAGGAGGAACAAAGGAGACAAGAAGAAGCTCATGAAAGTAGATTAGAACCATCTCATAGTTCCGATAGTAGACCTGGATTTTTTAGGATGAGAGCGAATGGGGATGTTCAAGGGATGGCTATTGATCAAGCATGGAGGACTTTCTCTCGGTTTAACCCTCCAACCTTTAATGGAACTATGAAGGAAGGAGAAGTAGAGAAATGGATAGAGAGAGTTGAGACTATCTTTGAGGTAGTACCATGCTCTACGAAATAGAAGGTGATTATAGCCATAGTGTATCTAGTTGAAGATGCTAAACACTGGTGGAATTCTATAAGACCAGTAGATAGACGCTAGCTTATATAGGAACAATTCAAGGAAATGTTCATTGATCATCATTTTCCTCCAGCATTTAGAGATGAGAAAGATATCGAGTTTCATGCATTTTGGCAGGGAGATCTTGATGAGGAAGCATTTATCCAAAAGTTTAATCAGCTATCAAAATTTTCTACTTATCTAAATGAGACCAATGATAATGAGTGGAAGGCTAAGAGGCTTTTGGAAAAGATGAGGCCTGAATATAGACAGTAGATTTCTCTACTAGGAGTAACCACATATACTGACATGTGTAATCAGCTCCGAATTGTAGCAAGAAGGGGTCGGGAAATAGAAGCAAAGAGACGAGATAGTCATGGAAGGTTCTCGTCTTCCCTAGGCCCTTCTGGAAGTCTGGAGGAGTCTCCAAGAAAATAGGTTATAGCTTGAGTAGTTCTGCAGCACCGGGCAAAAAGAGTTTTGTTAGAGGATTACAAACTTAAGGAACACGTCAGAGGGGTGGATTTTAGGAGTTTTGGTGTTCCATAACCATCTTGATAGGCTTCTAATATATCTGCCCCAACCTTGAGTACAGCTCGACCACCACCGTGTGCTAAGTATGGGTAGTCACATCTTGAGAGGTGCTGGGCATGTTTTAAATATAGGAAACCTGGCCATTTGGCAAGACTATGTCCTGAGGGAAGATTAGAGATGGCAGAGCAGTGAACTACCATTCCAAGACAGGTCTATACACTATCTCAAGAGGAGGCAAGAATGTCGCTGAATTTGATAAGAGGTATTATTTCTATCTACGAGCAAAAAATTGAAGCATTGTTTGATTCTAGTACTACACATTTGTTTATTTCATATGAATGTATAGAGAGGTTGGGACATCCTTTACATAAATTGCCTTATGTAATTAAAGTGTCTACACCATCTAGGTCATCTGATATGACTAGTAAAGTATGTTTGAATATAGAAGTGAGGTTTGAAAATCATTCGATCACTCTTAATTTGATCCGGATTCCTATGAAGGGTTTGGACGTGATTATCGGTATGGATTGGTAGATGGCAAATAATACCACCTTAGACTGTGCTAGGAAGACAATTTTGTTACCGGTACATACTACACTAGCTAATATTCCTAACGAGTCTAAATTCTTATCAGTGGTGTAAGTAGAGAAATTGATGCAATAAGGGTGTATGGCTTATATGGTTTTCTTCTCAGTGTATGGGGTCTGCGATAGAAGTATTGATAAGATTGGGGTAGTGAATAAATTCCCTGAGTATTTATGGATGATATATCCGGTTTGCCTCTAGAAAGGGAAGTGGAATTCACCATAGACTTAGTTCCAGGAACTGAACCAATCTCAAAGGCACCATACCGAATGTCACCAACTGAGTTTGCTAAGTTGAAGAAGCAGATAGAGGAGTTACTTGAAAAGGAATTTATTAGACCTAGTGTGTTACCTTGAGGATCACCTGTGCTATTTATTAAGAAGAAGGACGGTAGCTTACGGCTCTATATTAATTATAGATAGTTGAATAAGGTGACAGTGAAGAACAAATATCTTTTACCAAGGATTGATGATTTGTTAGATCAATTGGTGGGAGTTTCAGTGTTCTCAAAAATTGACCTGAGGTCAGGATACCATCAATTAAGAGTGCGGTTAGAGGATGTGCCCAAGATAGCTTTCTGTACTAGATATGGGCATTATGAGTTCTTGGTAATGCCATTTGCTTAACAAATGCACCTACGGTTTTCATGGACTACATAAACTGCATATTTAGGCCTTACCTGGATCAGTTTGTTGTGGTATTCATTGATGACATTCTAATATATTCTAAAAATGAGGAGCAGCATACGAAGCATTTGAGGATTGTGCTACAAATTTTGAAGGACAACAAGCTCTATGCCAAGCTTAAAAAGTGTGAGTTTTGGCTATTAAAGGTCCAATTTTTAGGACATGTTGTGTCGGCAGAAAGGATTGTGGTGGATCTACATAAAGTAGATGCGGTGTTGAAATGGGAAAGACCTAGCTCTATGACTGAAATACAGAGTTTTCTAGGATTGGCTGGATATTATCGTAGATTTATTCAGGGTTTCTCTTAGATACCTTTATCATTGACTAGGTTGACTCGAAAAGATCAACCATTCATTTAGGATGACAAGTGCAATATTTCATTTCAAAAGTTGAAGGAGAAACTGACTATGGCACCGGTATTGATTATTCCTAAACCACGATTGCCATATAAAGTATATACAAATGCATCTCTAAAGGGCCTGGGATGTGTGTTGATGCAAGATAAGCAGCTAGTGGCTTATGCCTCTAGACAGCTTAGGCCACATGAAGAAAATTACCCAACCTATGACTTAGAGCTTGCCGCAGGTGTGTTTGCACAAAAGATTTGGCGGCATTATTTGTATGGAAAAGTGTTCAATGTTTTTAGTGTTCATAAGAGCCTGAAATATTTAGTAGAATAAAAGGAACTTAGTATGAGGCAAAGAAGGTGGATGGAGTTCTTGAAAGACTACAGCTTTAAAATTAAATACCATCCAGGGAAAGCAAATATAGTTGCAGATGCCTTAAATCAAAAGTCGTTGCATGTCGCTTGTCTAATGGTACAATAGCATAAATTGTTAGAATCCTACTTGGATATTCAGCATGACTCACTAGAATTTACTTTGTGTAGCCTACATTCCTCAAAAATTACCAATGAGTTTTGGAGAGAGTTAAGGATAGCACAGCTTGAAGATAAGTATTTGTTGAAAATTTAAGAAGATATAGAGGAAAGGCGAACCACAGACTTTGGCTTCAGTGATGATGGATTTGTTGTGTATTGAGATTGGATTTGTGTACCAGATGAGGGTGATTTGAGAAAGAAAATTTTGAATGAGGCACATAATAGTAGATATACAATTCACCCTAGAGCAACTAAGATGTACCAGGATATGAAGCGGTACTGGTGGTGGCCTGGAATGAAAAGGGATGTTACAGATTTTGTATCCAGGTGTTTAATTTGTCAAAAGGTTAAAATCAAGCATCAGAGACCAGTAGGAACTTTACAACCACTAGAGATACTGAAGTGGAAATGGGATAGTATATCTATAGATTTCATTTCGGGATTACCAAGAACCCAAGCCAATCATGATTCTATTTGGGTGATTGTAGATAGATTGACAAAGTCAACCCATTTCTTGGCAGTGCGAATAAGTGATTCATTGGAGAAGTTGGTAGAGATCTACATTCGAGAAGTTATGAGATTACATGGGGTGCCAAAGGACATTGTCTCTTATCATGATCTGAGGTTCACCTCGAACTTTTAGAAAGTGTTGCAGAGAGCAATGGGTACTAAACTACGATTCAACACAACATATCATCCACAGACTGATGGACAGACAGAAAAGACTATACAGACTCTAGAGGACATGTTGAGAGCTTGTGTCTTAGAACTGAGAGGCAACTGGGATAGCCATCTTCCTTTGGCTGAGTTTGCCTACAATAATAGTTTCCACTCTAGTATAAGGATGGCTCCCTATAAGGAACTATATGGAAGGAAATATCAATCTCCTCTCTATCGGGTTGAACTAAGTGAGAGAAGCATTATGGATCCTGATATTATAGATTAAATGACGTAAAAGATTCAAATGATAAGGCAGAAACTTCTAACGACTCAGAGTAGGTAGAAAGGTTATGCGGATAAATGGCAAAAGCCGTTAGAGTTTGTGGTTGGTGATCATATTTTTCTAAGAGTTTCACCTGTGATGGGAATGGGGAGGTCAATTAGAGCAAAGAAATTATCTCCTCAATTCATGGGTTTATTTGAGATCCTCATGAAAGTTAGGCCGGTTGCCTACCAAATCGCCTTGCCACCACAATTATCTGGGATTCATGATGTTTTTCATGTTTCTCAATTGAAGAAATATCAACCTGATCCATCTCATGTGATTGAACTTGAAAAGGTAGAGCTGCAAGAGAATGTGACTTATCGAGCAGAGCTAGAACGAATAGTAGATGTTAAAGATAAGTAATTGCAAAACAAGACTATTTGACTGGTTAAGGTGGCGTGAAAAGGAATGGCTCCTGGTGATGCTACCTGGAAGACAAAGGACAAAATGAAGCAGTAATATCCATATCTATTTCCCTAAGTATGTGTTGTGGTTGTTCTTGAATTTTGAGGGCAAAATTCCTTTGAAGGAAGGGAGAACTGTAACATCCGAAAACTTTAAATCTAGAAAAATTGATTAATTAAGGGATAAATTAGTTAAAAATATGATTAATTTATTTAATTATGTTTTTGGGTTGCTAATTAGATTTTTAGGTCATATTTCGCTCTAAATTGAGATAGGATGAAAGTCGAATCAAGTCGGGTGGTATCAGGGGAAGTAAAATCAACATTTTGCTCGCTGCGTTGTGAGCCACGACTTGCGTGGCGTGCGCTGCAGTGAACGGCACAGCAGACAACTTGAAATTTCAGAAATTTTTAGAAAAAGTTAGATTTTATGGTGGGAAACCTAGAGCATGAAGGGGGCAACTTTAGGCACTATTAAGGCATCAATTTGGGAGGATTTTGAAGACAAATTAAGCTTTCAAACTCTTGAGTAAGTTTCCTACCCTTCTCCTTTACCTTTTCATCTCATTTTCCATGGGATTTGGAAGAGGGAGAATTTGGTCTGATTGGATTAAGCCATGAGTCAATGTTTTGAATGTTTCTATTGACTCTAAAGATTTGATTTAGGTTTATTGATCTTGGATATATGGTAATATGAAGCTATTTTATTGTTTAGTGGAAGTTGGATCAAGCCCTAACTTAATCATGGGATTTTGAAGTGTGATAAGTTGAGATATTGAGTTTTATGTTGTGATAGAGTTAGAAAGAGACTTAAAGGGATGATGTGAATAGATTTTAATCTTGACAAGTCTATTTGTTGAGAATATGAGTGAGAAGTGAGAGAATTGGGTAGTTATTATTAGCTAATAGTGCTTGTGTTAATTGAAAATTAACATATAATACTTGTTGTTGTAGATTATCTTAGTTACTGAGATTTTTATCTCACCCTCGTAGTTATGATTTTACAAGTTCCACCAGTGAGACTGAGCTAGGGAGGGAATCGGGCAAAGGCTAGCATACTTGCCACATTTTCATCGTAAAACCCGATTTCGATTTGAGTTGTATACATAAACTTGTTATATGATATTATATGTTGCCAACTAGAAATGCATATCATTTTGATTGGTTGCACGTGTTTCATACTATGTTGTTTTGTATTTTAGCCCAATATTGTATATGATGTGAATATATCAGAATTTTTATGGTGATGGGCTAAAATACTAATACAAGTACAAGGAATGTTTTATTTATGCGGTGACAATGTATTTGTAATGTATTATATGACAATAGAGGCCAAATAGCATATATGATGTTGATTTGGTATTTTGGCCATATTAGGTGAAATAGCCATTGAATGGCCAAATTTTGTGTTTAGTATGCTTTTTGTGTGTTTGATTGGTCACTCAAGTGTATTTTGGTCCATTAGACTTGGTTCAAGCCTCACAATAGCTTAATGGTATAAGTTATGAGTTTTGGGTACTTGGATGGTTGAAAATTTCTTTGAAAAACTGACTTTTGCATCTGGGTATCTAAAATTCTCATACGGTGTCGGATCATAACAAAACTTATACCATTAGTTAGTTTATTGAATAAGCTTTGTGTGGGCACTTGAATCACTCCAATCGGACATTGGATGTGAAAATAGCATGCGTTCAAAATTCATGCAAAAAAGCTGCCATGCTGTCATGGACACGTGCGCCGCGGCGCATTTCACACAAGCTGTGGCACACAGTACAGTGAGCGAACTTGGCTTTCTGTGCCACATGCCGCGGTGCATGGACCACGAGCCACGGCACATGGACCAAAGCACTCAAAAAATGACATTTTTGGCTGTTTTGAAGTGTTTTGCTTCCCAAAACTTTTCCATGCTTGCAATACCATTATAAATCATTAAATTTGAGCTCAAATTATCAATTTAAAGGGCTTTATGGGATCCCAAATATTCCACAATTAGTTTTAAAAGATTATTAGTTTTAACCCTTATATATATATAATGTGAGCTTAGGAGCAATCCTTGCTTCTAATTATGATTGTTTGTTGTGATTGTGTGGTGAATTTTGGTAATATCAAGGTGGACATTACACAATACACTAACCACTTTAGTGCACTGAGCCCACAATCGTAAGGCAACACTGAGTACTAGCAGTGAGCTATAGAATATCAAAAGTTCATACCTTCTCATTGGTGAACTCCCACCGAGATCATGCCTTTTACTCATTTCTACCTTTCCCGAGTATTGATCACTTCAACACTTTAAAGTAGTATAGCATTTATAAATCTCCCTTAAATGGTTCCTTAGCCTATCTATGGTACCTTACTTAGTTACACTTCCTTAAGTGCAACTTTTATTCTTTATGATTACAATACATGCAAACAAATCTCATTTCCATAAAAACATTGTGGTTAAACAATTAGAAAACATATTTACACTATAATCAATATAGTACCCCAAAACCCCTTATAAAGCATATTTAATCTTTTAAAACATGTAATGCATGATAGCTAGTAATATTTATTTAAAAGTAGCTAAAACAAAGTAATAAGAAATATAAATCCCCCTGTTACTTCAACCCTTTGGTACCAAAAGGGTTTTCTCTTTTACAAAATAGGACTTGGCTTGTTCCTTAACTTCTAAACAAATTCGACCAATAATCCCTACAACATATAAGTGATTTATATCACTTATCATGACAAATAGCATTAATGAAGACTATAACTCATACCACACAACTTAGGTCAATGAGTTATAATCTATCCTAATGGTCTATATATTAAACCAACCATTCACATAGTATCACCTAACCACCAAAACTATTTATTAGCCATCATTAAGCTAATTTTCAATTCATATAATTTTTAATCAATTAAAAACCTTCACTTAGTGTCACAACTTTCACCATTAGCCCTTATAATGAAAACCAAACCTTAATTTAAATCTTATTGGGCTCAAATAGCATGATTATAACTAAATCAATAGGCTTTAACCATTAAAGAGAAAAACCCAACCTCTTGGGGTTTAACTTTTGCCCTCAAACTCCATTTTTCATCCAATCACCTACTCAAATCATTAAGGTATCATGTACAAACTCAAAACAACCTCCCAAGGACCTAAGGAAATCAGAGCTTACAAACATAAAGCCTTGTGGATCAAATTTTAGAAATTTCCTTTTTCAAAATTAAGGAAAACAAAGAAGGAGGGAAGAGGATTGAAATAAGGAGTTTACCCATCACATAGTCGAATTCACAATGGTCGTAAAACCTCCTAGATCCAAGCCTAACTCCCTCTCTTTCTCCTCTCTTCTTCCTCTCTCTCTCTCTCTCGTGCATTTATTTCTTTCCTTTGCTTTTTGTCCTATTTCATTTTTGTGTTCATTTTCCTCTTTAAAATGCTGATCTAACACTTTGGAGAAAATTACAAGAAAGGGCCCAACATTTTTTACTATAGCACAAAAGCTCGGGTTAACTTTGATAATTTTTCCCATAGTTAAAAATAAAATAAAACCCAACTTTTGCTTAGTAAAATTCAAACTCTAAACCTTTATCAAATTATTCTTAATTTTAATTTAATTATAGATATTTTATTTTATTTTTTAAAATAAATTTGAGTCTTAAAATTTCGGGATATTACACTAGTGAATTACATGTATTAATGTTGCATAATCTTGTGATGTTAATACTTGAGTTGTTGAGTAGCTTGACATAATCTTATGGTTACTTGATTCATTGTTTTGGCCGTGGCATTTGAGGAAGAGGTTTGAGTGAATCACTTGGCTAATTTCTTCACCAATTGGTTAATTGAACTAGAAACTTTAATCTAAGACCGAAGAAAGTTAGCCAATTAGGTTAATTAGCATAAGATAATTTTCTTAAGTCATGACAACTTTAGTCAAGAGGGAAGGCAAGCTAAACTTAGCCTAATCACGAGAAGATAATGAGTTCAAAATTAACTAATCTCTAGGGTCCTACTCTTATAAAAAGGAAAGTTTATTTCACTCACTTTATTTAGCATTTTATTTACTTGCACATTAGGTAATTAGTTTGATAATTAAGTAACTAAATTCCTACAAATTTGGGTGATATATTCCATTAGATAACTTTTAATAAGACTAAGACCATTCCTGGGGAGATGACCTAGGGTTGACTCTATATTGCATTAGGTTTAGCTTTAGTTTAATTTTAAGGATAAGCAACTAATTCCTATTACCAGGTGAAAAAGGTTACTTTTTCTTTCAAAACTTGCACCCTAGGTGTTCAATTCTCATTCCTTATCCCATTAGATCACTTTAGGCCTTGAACTAAGTTCAAAAGAACTACATACACCTGATTGACATAATATATCACATATATCACACCAAACACTCATTTCAACTTCAGAATGCCACATTATATACTTGTGGGCTTATATGAGGCACAACACAATAACCATATACACACATATACTTGTTCCACTTTCAACCATCTGACTTCCACATATGGGCTAACTGTCACCATATGGTTAGGAATCATAGATATACTTCACTCATACAAATGAAGCCAAGCCACACCTTTTGGTCAAGATCCATGTAACATCATAATTTTCAATATAGGAAAACTAGTTACTAATCATGGGTAAATTAGTAATTAGTGGATTGATTATTGTTTAGGTGTTGGACTAATATATGATGTTGGTTGATTGGTGTAGTTATAGGATCAGATAGTAGAATGGTAATCTAGGATAAAAACGTGCAAGCATTAGTGAGATTAACCTTACTGCACCACACACTATGGCGAGAGCTACATGTACTATGGTGTATTGCATGGATTTCACTTAAAACTAACATAATCAGCTTGTGAAATTATGAGAGGGAGTGAAGGTGAGCATTAGATTCATGTTCCTCCATGTCTTCTTGTACATCATCAAGCTTTCTTTTCTTCCCACTTTTCAAGGATTTTTTCATTTGATAACGAACATCATAAGGAACTTTATTGCAAGAAATTATATTTCTAGTGATAGTAGTAAGATGATGCTGTAATCTATTTATTCTACCTTCTTTATAGCTTAATGCACAATAAAGACATGTGTACACATTTTTGTTATCCTCTTTTCTTAATGCAACATGTGCCCATATAGGATCTTTTTTCCCACAAACTAATAGGGCCCTAGATGTTGAGTCATTATCACTAGTATGGGGATTATTGGGATTATTGGCATTAGGGGTAGGATTCTCAATTCCATCACTACTGGGATTACTTTTAGTATCTGTGTTATAACTTTAATCTACAAGCTACAATAATTTCAACACAAACAAACATATAGGGTTTGATATAAAGGGAATATGTTCAAATAAACACACTTAGTTCCATCATAATTCCAACAATTAATATAAGATAAGTTAGTAGAGTAGTGTATTGTCTAATGGAAACTACTTAATCTTGACTTCTGATAGTGAAATTACACATAAAAATATCAGATTGAGCATGTTTCAAGTATATGCATGCCTTCTTATTTAAATATATCTAAGGGATTCTCACCCATTCATTGAATTTAATGCACATCCTATGATTAAAGATATGAACTTTTATTTGTATGGAATCCAGTTCATAAGTACAGAGCAAGAAATTGTGCAAGAAATAAATTACACTTGTAAGGAATATACTTAAAGGAATCAAACAAGGCATCTTGGCTAGATTATAAAGAAAAATTAAGATTTTGATTATCAGATTACCATATAGAGCAACACTAACACACCAACATATGAATAAACTCAATAAAGTTCTTAATCAAGTAAGGAGGGAGAGAGTAACACCTGAATCAAGTGGGGACGGAGAAAGAGTAACTAGCTGACAGATGATAGATGACCCTCGAAGCTTACTCTCAGCCTTAAGGATGATAGATAAGTGACAGTAAGGATGAGATCCTTGAAGCTTGATGACGACGTGGTGAAGAGGTCCATGAGAGAAACAATCTCGGTTAAAGATCAAAGATGGAGAATGAGAGCAAATTCAGAAGAGTAGTGCAACATGCGATTCTGAATCAAAGGCTTAGAGCTTGAGAGGTTGAGTGAGAGTAGAGCAGTGTGAGTCAAAGAGAGCAGTCGAGACTTAAGAAAAAGTAAGAGATTTAGCCATTTAGGTCTTTTGCAATTTTTTCATTTTTAAAATTTTTATCTTAACCCTAAAAATGATGTCATTTTGGGGGTTAAAATTTGAAAAAAAAAATTTATCAACCCACTCAACTTGCTTGATCACAAGGTTAGGCGGGTTGATTCAAGTTAATCCAGGGTCACCCGAGTTAACTCGAGTCAGACATAGCCACTTCATATTAGAAAATCAAATCGAATAGACAGCCAGGTCACCAGGTTACCAATCTAACTGGCTAGTCTAGTCAGGTTTCAAATTCAATGATTCAAATACTTGATGGTTGTTTCACTATCAAGTATTCTATGTCTTTTTTATTTGACATTTTCTTACAAATAACCATCAAGTATACGGTGCCATATTTAACTATTTATGTGGTAGTGGAAATGGGCTAAAATGACAATTATTTTGTTAATAAATGAAAATTTTTAATTCATTATATATTAAGCTATCATTTATTATCCTCTCCTTTATATGACAAGTAATTACTTGGCATATAAACAAGGAGTAAATCATAGTTAAATATCTCAATATATAAAACTACATGTGATATGACATTTCACTGAATTGTCAATAGTATAAATGATAGTTAATAGCTTTAATCACCATTTATACTTATCTATAAATGATAGGAATTAGTAATACTCATTGTTTATTCCTATGCTAAATGGGTATGCTTTTGGCATGAGAATAAATTATAGGTATTTATAATACTAGTCATATATAGATTAGTATAAATGATGGTTAAAGCTATTAACTATCATTTATACTTCTAAATATGATGGTTTTTAAAATAATTATCATATTTGAATTTGTTTCTTTTATATAGGAAGGTTGCTTTAATAGTAGTCCCCCTATAACAATACAAATCTATAATCATATTTCTAGCATTTATCTAGCCTGCAACAACAAATAAAAGTAGTATAGTAATCAATTTAGAATGAGTACACAAAAATAGAACTTCATTTAAATTTATTTATTACTAAAAAGTAGCCCTCGAGAACTTTAACCTCATTAAGGAATTCAAAAAATGTAGTTTTCTTTCTTAGATGGTATATGAGCTACCAGAGGGACAAAGGTAATGTTCCCCTTATCGTGGGGTATCAATTCTTCTCTTATTCCTAAAGACACCATGTCTAGCTGACTAGAGCTATTGCTACCCTAGCAAAATAATACTAAGCTACACTAATGTAGCAATAGTGTGAACCTAGGTCATTCTCTATGAGGAGGCTTAGTTGGACAAGCTTGATTGAAGTATGCTACAAGTTAAGGAGTGATTAGGATAGATTTGGACTTAAAACTAAGTGAGCAAATAAACCTAATTATAGACTGAATGAAGTAGGTAAGTGTAACCCTATTAAGAAGTAGGAACTCCTATGTGGATTAGGTCACCTATCCTTGTAAGATCACTATCTAGCCAATTTAGACCCATCTCTCTTTTCTTTAGTTTTTGTTACTTAGTTATATTTACTAAGACTTAGCTAGCACCTTAACTAACCCTTATTCAAGATCATAAAAGAGGATTAGCCACGGCTTGGCTAGCAAAGAGCCCAACTAAAGTATTACAAGCAAGAGTCAATTAAGTCAAGAACATTTTAATGGGATTCACATGCTCAAAATTTTGATAAATGAAAATATTCACATACATTTAAGTTGGCAAGATTATGACAAGTAAGAAGATATGTTAATCTCATCAAGCTAAACCAAGATTATGGCATAACATGAAGAGGCTGAAATTCATATGCTCCACATAACAAAACTCAAGTCACAACAAGTATCTTTCAATCACATGAATCATCACTTGAAATCTCAAGATCAAAGAGTTATACAAATTTATAATTCTAGAGAGAAAGGTAGAGAGAGAAATTCAAATCTAGCTAGAAAGCAATACAAACTCAAGGCTTTTTCCTCCATATGTTAGCTCCTTCAAGAATCTTGTGATTTCATCTCCAAGTAAAAAACAAGTTAATTAGGTCAAATTTTCCATATTGATAAGTCAACCTAAAAGGTTGACTTTAAAAAACTAAAGAAGGAAACACAAATGAAATACCAAGGGAAATCAAACTAAAAGTCAAGGAAATTTTTCACATAAATAAAAAAGATGTTGCCGCCCTAATTAAAGAACTTTATCCCTCACAAATAAACCATTAAAGAGATACAAAATTATAGATAAAGCCTTACAAGTATATAGTATTTACTCTCAATCTACTCAAGTGTTTGAAGGTATATAATTTAACTTTAAGTGCATTAGCAAAGTACCCTACCATAGGCTTGTAATTCCTCTACCCTTCCACTACTAATTTGCATATGTCCTCAAGAATCAATTGGTCTTTATTATGGATGTAATGTGGTAATCAAAAGGATATACTTGGATTTGCATGTGAAGGGATAGGGTTTTGGCTCAAGAAACCATGCCTTGGCCAATATGCAAGAATGCAAAAAATGTTCAAAAGTTTCCAAACTTAAACTAGGTGGATATAGACTTAAATGAACAATGGAAATGAGAAGGATATGAAAGAAAAAGGAACAAAGTAATAAGATAACTTGCAACTCAAGAAACTTTCACATTCTTCTTGAAATTTGTTTTTGCATTTCCTTTCTTTTCTTCTCTCATTTTTCTTCATTTACTTCAATTTTTCACTTTTCTCTTTTGGCAACTTTTTTTTCTTTTCTTTGTTTTGCTCTTTCTTCTTCTTTCTATTTCCTTTTCTTCATACATTTTTTTCTTCTTGCCATTCCTTTCCATATTTTTTCTTTTCTCATACAAAAGCTATGAAATGTCTTGAGTTCAAAGGTAAGAGTCACATAAAAGAAGATTTGTTCTTTTAAAAAGATGGAATAGATGTGGAAAATGATGTAGGAATGAGTTTATCTAGTAAGTTAAACCAAGGAAAATTAAAAACATTGAAGAACACTATAAAAGAGTACATGCAATCCATGTAGAAAAAAAGGGATAGTATTTAAAAATGAATGAAACAAAAGAAAAAGGCTCAAGTTGGCTAACAAGGGATAATCAATCACAATAAGGTTAGCTAAAAGGCCTTGTGCTTGTTATATGAATGTTAAAATCATCTTCTCTATAACAAATGCAATGATGTTGCCTTGATTGAGGACAAAGAAAAGTTCTAGAGGGTGCAATAATTAAACACATAACTTTAACTGGTTGAAGGCTTCTTCCATATTGACTAGTTTTTCTTTTCTAATCAAATACACTCACTTTAAAAGAAAACTTGTTTTATAAAGTAAAAAAATTAAGGCAACATCATTTCAAAAGTTCATATTCCAAATTCCAAAACATTTTTTTATAGGTCCTAAAGACAAATTAAAACAAATTTTTTATAACTTTCAAAAAAAATTCAAAACACAAAGCAAAAAGAGATCTAATTTTTATATGCTCTCCCCCCATACTTAAACCATGTATTATTCTCAATATAAGCTCAATTATGTCCGAGGACACTAATTCTGTGAATGAATGCATGAAAAGTGCAAGAGAAAAAATTTTGGGTGCAAAAAGGATGTTAAAACTAAAAAAATCAAAGTCATGACTTTCTCAAAATCTTACAAACAATAATGAACTTATGGATTTTATAGCAGCAAAGTGGTTCCCACAAAAATTTTATGAGAGACAGAAAAGGTATATAGGACAATGACATAAAAATTTCAAATCAAAATTCCTTCCCAATTGTTACCATAATTTTTCATAAATTGGTCCACAGTTCTGGAGAAATAGAATTTAGTCTAGATGACCTTTTAAGCTTCAAATAAATTTTCCAAAAGGATAAATGCAAAATCAAACAAATTTTTAAACATAAGAAATAAGGTCAATACAATAAGGAAAAATAAAAAATTAGAACCAAACAAATTGGACACATAGTGTGAGAGATGTATTGACTTAAATTTATGTCAAGATTTTAGAATCCTTTATAAAGACTTGCAGGACCTTGATTGTAACATTCAAAACTTTAAATCTAGAAAAATTGACTAATTAAGGGATACATTAGTTAAAAAAGATGATTAATTTATTTAATTATGTTTTTGGGTTGCTAATTGGTTTTTTGGGTCATATTTGGCTCTAAATTGAGTTAAGATGGAAGTCAGATCAAGTCGAGAGGCATCAGGGAGAGCAAAACCAACATTTTACTCACTGCATTGTGAGCCGCAGCTTGTATGGCATCCGCTGCAGTGCATGGCACAGCATAGCAGACAGATTAAATTTTCAAAAATCATCAGAAAAAGTCAATTTTTATGGTGGGAAACCTAGAACACGAAGGGGCAAGTTTTGGGCACTGCTAGGGCATCATTTTGGGAGGATTTTGAAGAGAAATTGAGCTTTTAAACTCTTGAGTAAGTTTCCTACCCTTCTCCTCTACCTTTTCATCTAATTTTCCATAGGATTTGAAAGTGGGAGAATTTGCTTTGAATGGAGTAAGCTATGAGTCTATGTTTTGAAGGTTTCTATTGACTCTAAAAGTTTGATTTAGGTTTATTAATCTTGGATATGTGGTAATATGAAGCTACTTTATTGTTTGGTGAAAGTTGGATCAAGCCCTAACTTGATCATGGAGTTTTGAAGTGTGATAAGTTGAGATATTAAGTGTGATGTTGTGAGAGAGTTAGAGGGAGGCTTGAAGGGATTGTGTGAATAAATTATAATCTTAACAAGCCTCTTTGTTAAGAATATGATTGAGAAGTGGGAGAATTAGGAGGTTATTAGTAGCTAATAGTGCTTATGTTAATTAAAAATTAACATATAGTACTTGTTAATGTAGATTGTGGTGTGGGAAGACTTACCTTGACACAAGAAGAAATTTAGTACCATGGGTAACCCTTTTAGTAACAAAAGGGTTAAGGTAACTAGATAATTTGCATTACTTATTACCTTGTATAAGTTATTTTCAAGTTACTTTTCTATGATTTGTTATGTATATATGTATAAATTTTGTAAAAGTTAACTATTTTAGAAAATGAGTGGAGTATTGGTTTGTGAAATTCCATATTTTTGAAGCAAATGGTAAGATTTGTTATATTTTCTTAGAATTTTTTTTTGTGTATGGTCAACTGGAGATATGTAGTGAAATGTGGCATATTAGAAGGTCGAAGGTCACCCTAGTGGAGTTAGTAAAGATTAAGTCCATATAGCACTACTGGCACCTCGGGATGTCAGGTGCAACACTTACTCTCCTTAGTGCCTAAAAATGGATACGGAGTTGGAGACTTACTTTCCTTAGTATCCAAAAGGGTGCGGAGTTGGAGAATATGCTCCTTAGCATCCGTAGGATGACGTGTTGGAGTAATGACACCCCAATTACTTGTAAAAGGGGAACCAGTAATCCAAAAGTGGTTTAGGACACCTTGGTCAGGTAGTAATGGATGGTGAGCTTAGGGATCATACATGTGGTTTGGTTCTGTGAAATAGCCTACCAGTTCGGTCGGGAGTATTGAAGGACCGAATGGTTAAGGATCATGCATGTAACTTGTGGTGATTTTATATAGTGTGTTTATTTTACTTGATTTAAGGCTTGTTTATAACTTGGCATGTTATCACTACTGCAGATTATCTTAGTTACTAAGATTTTTATCTCACCTCACGGTTATCATTTTACAAGCTCTACCTCTGAGACTAAGCAAGGAAAGGAATTAGGTAAGGGCTAGCATATTTGCTACATTCTCATTGTAAAGCCTGATTTCATTTTGACTCGTGTACATAAACTTATATGGATGATATTATATGTTGCCAACTAGGAATGCATATCATTTTGATTGGTTGCACTTGTGTCATACTATGTTATTTTATATTTTAGCCCAATATTGTATATAATGTGAATATATGAAAATTTTTGTGGTGATGGGCTAAAATACTAATACAAGTGCAAGGAAATTTTTATCTATGTGGTGACAATATATATGTAGTGTATTATGTGGCAATAGAGGCCAAATAGTGCATGTAATGTTAATTGTGTATTTTGGCCATTTTGGGTAAAAGGACCATTGAATGGCCAAATTTTGTATTTGATATGTTTTTGTATTTTTGAATGCTCAATCAATTGTATTTTAGTCTATTGGAATTAGTTCAAGCCTCACAATAAGTTAATGGTATAAGTTATGAGTTTTGGGTACTTGGATGGTTGAAAATCACTTTAAAAACTGACTTTTTTATCCAAGTGTCTAAAATTCTCATACAGTGTCAGATTATAATGAAACTTACACCATTAGATAGCTTATTGAATAAGTTTCACGTGGGTGCTTGAATCACTCCAATCAAACATCGGATGCGAAAATAGCGCGTGTTCGAAGTTCATCCAGAAAAGCTGTCATGACAGTATTGCTGTCATGGACACGTGCACTGCGGTGCATTTCGTGCAAGCTACAGCACATGGTATAGTGAAAAAAATTGCCTTTCTATACCACATGCCGTGGAACATGGACCATGAGCCATGGCACATAGACTAAAATACTCAAAAAATGACATTTTTAGCCCTGTTTTGAAATGTTTTGCTTCCTAAAACTTTTCCATGCTTCCAATACCTTTATAAATCATTAGGTTTGAGCTCAAACTATAATTTGAAGGGTTTTTGTGGGATTCCAAATATTTTATAATTATTTCTAAAATATTATTAGTTTTAACCCTTTCATATATATAATGTAAGATTAGGAGCAAATCCTTGCTCCTAATTATGATTGTTTGTTATGTTTATCTGGTAAATTTTGATAATGTCAAGGTAGACATTACATTGATAGCTTTTAGAAAATGCACGTAACAATCCTCACGTCCAAAATTGACCAAATCAATTTTAAATTGAGACAGAAGTGTATCTTTCAAATGAAAAAATTCTCGGTCAAAACTCCTCCAGAATCATTCCCAGTTAATTTTTGAATTTAAGGCAAAGACACTGGAACAGGAACAACTTGGATACCTAAAGACAAAACAACCTAAAACACAAACCTAGTCTTAAAAATGGCAACTTGACTAAATAAACTCACCAAAAAATAATGGTACAATTTGTTTTCTAAAACCAAACAAAACAAAGAAAACAACAAAAATCCTAAACTAATGACCTCAATTGTGCCTCCCTCATACTTATGCTTTAAGAAAGATTACACAAAGCTCAAACACATGCAAGAAAAGTGCTTCATGTGTGTGAAAAGTGGCAGTAAGCATATACCAATAAGTATATCTACTTGTGTGCCATGTGTGCAAGGAAATTTAAGCAATAAGCAAGGATAGATACAACCTTTGAAGCTTGTCACAGTAGCTTGAAGTTGAAATTTGAATCTCTCATAGCGATTTGATGCAAAGGTCTTCCTTTATCTGATGCAAGATCATATGAAATGATCTCTTTGAAAGGATCACAAACAAACTCTTCATGAGTTTGAGGCAAATCTTGAAATGCCAATACATGAGCATGTGAATAACTTCCAATAAGTGGCATGGCCTCTTCCAATTCAAGTGTAAATCCTCTAAATTCATCATAAATTTTGATCACATCCACCTGTGCACCTATAAAATCAACACAAGACCTTTCTTCGAGCATATTAGGGTCCAAACAAGTGCTATTTTTTCAAAAAAAAAAGAATCAATTTCTATAAACAACAATAAGTAATTAGAGAGTTAAAATAAGTATTATTAAACAAAGCCAACTCATCATTAAATTCATCAGGTGTAAAGTAATTACCATCCATATTACTATTGGGCTTTATGCAATTATTTCCTTGAATTCCAACCTCTCTTTCACTTTGAGCTAATTCCACTTCCTTGTGCATCCTTACTTTATCTTTTTTCTCCTCAAATTCCTTGTCTTGAATGAGATTAACGTTAAACAATATTGCTGAAAATTTTTCTAGATTTGAACAATCTCCTTCATGCACCAATTCATCTATCTTTTCACCCTCTCCCTTGGTTTGGTCAATGTCCTCACTTATCTTGATAGTTTCTAAGGTCTTTGATGTTGTTTTGAATAGGCTTCCATCCTTATTCTTGGAAATATGTAGAACATCAAGAGAAGAATAGTTGCCTATACTCTTAGTGCCTACAAGATAAGGAAAAATACCTTCCTCATAATCAAGTATGGAAATCAAAGATAAATCTAAATCATCTACAAGAGACAAAGTCCAACAAAAAATCCTCATCAAGCAATTTAGAATTAATTTCTTTACAAATCTCACATGAAGCTCCATCAATGCAAGAACAATCAATACTAGGCTTAAAATTAGATGACAAAGTAGCACATGAAAGAGGCAAAGATAAGGCATGCTCATCTACTAAGTCATCAACAACACTTTCAATAGCATTTAGACCTAGCAAAGAATAATATTCATAAGGATGTTTCATGACTTCATAGATGTTAAAACAAACACTCTCATCACCATACTTAAGCACTAAAGTCTCCTTGTCCATATCAATTAGGGTCTTTGTAGTCTTTATAAATGGCCTTCCAAAAATAAGTATGTCCTCCCTATTCCCTATGCTAGCATGTCTAAAACATAAAAGTCAATTGAAAATAGAAGATTTTTCACACTAATAATCAAGTCCTCAAAAATTCCTTGAGGTCTCCTAACATTTCTATCCCTTAATTGACAAATCATGTTAGCAGCATGTAGACAATCAATATACAATGAAGAATAAATGGAAGAAGGCATCACATTTATTACTGCAACTGAAAACTTTAAAGGACCAATTTGATAAGGGATAGTGAAGGATCCGAGATCCTCACACTTAATGGGAAGTTAGGGCTTCATAATAGCACTAATAGAGGATGACAATTGAACTCTAGCACTTGGTTCAAATTTCCTCTTATTTGTGCAACACTACTTGAGAAATTTAGCATATTTAGGAATGTTCTTAATCAAATCAATAAGAGGTAAATTCACTTCAATCTTAGAAAAAAATTCATCATCTCTTAATCTTGTGGTGCTTGAGCTAGTGATTAGATTTTTGGGCTTGAAGGAAGGGTAACTTCTTCACAATTTCTTGGCTCTGAATAGCTTCTTGACCCTTCTTTTCCTCACTCAATTGCTGTATAGTCACACCTCCTTGCTGGACATTGGCATTAGAGGCTTGTTCTCCTTGATTTTCTTACTCTTTTGGCTCCTTTTGAGGTAGAGGTCAATATAGGCTTGTTTCATAACCTCCTTATCTTCATCACTACAAAAAATAGCATCATTAGAGCAACAATTAGCATTAAAATCATAAGGAATAGGTGCTGGAACAAAGTGTCCAGAATTGAAATTCTCATGTACAAGCTCATTTTATCATCTTGGTCAACTATTTTTTCACTTCTAAGCTCAATTTCATTTATGAAAGCCTTTAGATTAATGTGTCGCTAGGCAAAGTAGGTTGTTGAACATTAGAAGAAGAAAGATGATTAGTCAAAACACTCATTTTCTTACACAAAGCATCTATAAAATTTTTTACACTAGCTATATCATCAATGGTGTCTTTATTTTGAGCTTGTTGAGCCTCTTTATCACTCTTGACCTCATTTAACAACTCAAAGTTTTTGAATAGGATGGAAGTGGCATTAGAAGATGAAGAAGGTGGACCCTCAATAGCTATAATTTTCCTAGAAGGACTAGGAGGTTGGGTATAGGAACTATTACCTTTGCTTTGGTAAAAATATGAAGCACTACCTTGTCCATATTGCATTGAGCTGTCATGGTTTTGAAACCTTTGATATCTTCCTCTTTGGTGTTCTTAATTTAAAGCTCCACTTGGATTGGCATATGACAAATTAGGGTGGTTCCTCTAAGTAGGATTGTATGTGTTCCCATACATGCCTTGTTGTCCTCCTCCTTGATTGTTTGTCCTATACATAACATTCAATTCATGAGCATATTCATATTGTAAAGAACAATTAACATCATTATGTATTGAAGAGTTGCAAAAAGAACATGACATAGGGACCAATACATTACATGGAACACCAATATTAGACACATTCCTTAAATTAGTATTAGCATTTGCATTGATTTGCAGTGAAATAAGCTTTCCAATTCTATATGCTAGGTCATCTAATTGTGAGCTACTCAAACCATTAGTAATCAAAGCTACCTTTAGCTCTCTCACCCCATATTATGCTCACTCTGTGCTATTTTATCAATCAATTTCCAAGCTTTGTTGGGAGACAAATCACTAAGGGAGCCATTAGAGGCAACATCAAGGCTCATTTTATTCTTAAGCATGAGACCATCATAAAAATATTGAACCATTGGATTGGGAGGCGCAGTAAAAAATTAAAATTTAAATCCCCAATGGCAATCGCGGACCTATCGAATTTGTTTAAGTCAACATAGATAAATGAGTTACCTTTTAGGCATTGAATTTCTCATGTGCTTTCTTCAAGTATTTCAGACCTCAAGAGCTAACAACATAGGTCGGTTTCCTCTACCGATATCTACATGAACAGCTTTCTAATATGAATAACGTGCTAATGCTTCCAATGTTTGATTGTCTGTCAATTAGATACTCCTTTGTTTTCAAGGATATTTTCATAGCTTTTAGAGTTTTGCTATTAAGAGAGTCTCTCACTAGAAAACTCATCGCTATCTATCTTATATAGATAGGGTTTTTGTCTTTCCTTATGAGCCCATGAAAATTTAATCAAATTTATCTCATAAATTTAATCTATGATATCATATCTAATTCAAATTTATCTTATAAATTTAAATTATACAACTAATATAATATCTTCTTACATAATTTTAGTTATTTGATTTAATTTATCATATAAAACTAAATTTAAAACTAACATAACATAACATAATATAATATAATATAATATAATACAACACAATACAATATCAAATATACATATTATATTATATATATACATGAATATATATATTTTAAATATGTATATTATATTATATTTTGAATTTTATATATCATATACATACACAAACACACAAATATTTATTAGATAAATATTCAAATGCATATATATAAAATTCATTCACCCTAGATGAAGCATGATATTCATTGAATCTATATATATATATATATATAATTCATTCACCTTAGATAAAACATTATATTCATTGAATCAAATATTCCAAATTCAATGTACTTGGATATTATAGCTTGAGTTGGGCTGTTCTTGTGTGTGACCCTGTAAGCCCATATGAAGTTGGTAGTAAGCCAATAATGCTACTACCCACGAGTCACAAGTGGCTTCTTCCGAGACATTGTAAATACCCAATTTATATAAGGATCGATGATCCGATGTAATCTATTATATAACTGTATCACATCCCTTTTGTCATGTAATATTTCAGTCAAGTGTGAGACATGAAATTATCATTCTCCTTTACCAGACCATTACTTTTTTAATCTCTAAGTGAACTAACTATAGTAATGAAAAAACCCTTTTCATTATAGTATGGCCATACATTTTTTCAGTCTTACTCATCGAGGGGCCTAGTAATATCTCTAAATTAATAAGGAAAAAATTCCATCTTAACCACTCATATTCCTCTTCATGAATATCACTAAACTCAATCATAACCTTTATGATCACCCGGTTAAAGGTGACTTTTCACTAAGTTAAAGTTCAGTGGTCATCATGCTAGAATCCATAATAATCTTAGGTCAAAGGGCTTAATGACATGGTTACATATGAGATAAGCTTATGACTTATACCATGCAACTTTCTCATAGCGAGTTAGTCCAACACCTTGTACCCTTTCAAGTGCCTATGACTTTAATTTATATTTCTATAATTAATCAAAGTCATACTCATCTTGTTTCATCTATGATCCCTCATAAATGACCGACTAGAGATATTTAAGACAATCACTATAGTTTATCTAACAATACAGTTATTATAGTGAACATGCAATTAATATGATAACAAAAGAGAATTTTATTATATAATAATGTTCATAGTACAATGATTTATTGAACCCTGATTTTGATGATTACAAAATAAGAGAAGATTATGTTTTACAAGTTTAATACTTAAGAATTAATGGCTTGTAAGGGAATTGGTTATCTTTGCTTTAAAATTCTGACTCTCGTGTCTTATTCCCATAGATATCCTTATTCCCAAATATGTGTCTTATTCCTAAATAGCTAAGAAACACATGAGCTTTTCTTGTATCAATTCATATTGTGTTTCCCTTTAAAGATTGAGCATTTGACTTGATCTTAATTACTTAAGGACTTCTTGTATTGCTTGAAAGGTGTATCAAGTGAACTTAGAATCAAAATTTCAAAATTTGAGAGCCTTTGTTAATTTTTCTGTATAATGGTTCTTATTTTGGAATAGCTCCTTTATTTCGAAATAGCTTATTCCTGAGTAAATTTCTTGATTCCTAAATATCAACTCTCTTGTCTCTTTAGAAATAGCTTATTTGGGAATAACTATCTTTATTTAGGAATAATGTTCAATTCTTCAAAGCTGTTTCATGATGCATCACTCCAAAGTCTCTTATTCAGGAGTAGCTTATTTAGGAATAACTCTTCTTATTCTCAAATAAAGATTTTTATATCAACGCTTTGTATTTCTCTTTTGATATATGTTCTTTACTTTGAAATAATCTCTCAGCATTTTCATTCAGAATGTTCTTCGCTATTCTAGAATAGCTTTGCCTGTTTTGAAATAAATGAACATACTCTTACTTTATTTTATGTGAGAAAAACAGGGGTTCTTCGTAATCTCTTTTGAATCCCTTCTTTCACATTTTGAGTGCTTTGTTGATAATATAATCTCTATAGAATTACTCTAAACATGCTCTTGGGATAAACTGAGCTTATTTTGATCTTATTCATGAATTCTTTATTCCCAAATAGTGTTGTTATTCTGAAAGAGCCTCTCACCTACCTTGTCAAGACATTTAATGCAAAGGACCATTCCTTTTGTTACTTGTTATATGAGAGAGAGCTCCATCGTAAAGCACTGTTATGTTGCCTTATTTTAGAGAATGCTTTGAGAACTCAAAAGAAACAAGATGATGACTCTAATAACTATATTCATGAGTATAACAGATCATTTTGAGGCCTCACTATAAATACAAGCATTTATGAAGACAGGAAATAGCAGCAAACACACATGAACAAACTCGAGCCATTCATATTTATTGTTTACCAACTTTTAGAGTTTATATTCATTATGACTAAGTTTCATTGATTATATATCAACTCTAGCTAAGAGTATTTGACACTAGTTGTTCATTCTTGAATATACTATGTTCATCTTTGTTTTTCCTTATCATAATAAAGTATCTTAAACTCAGGGAGTTTAAGTAGGATATATTCTTACCTTTATAAGGGGAGTGATTCAGACTTTAGTATAAGTTTGGGATTGTACTGTGGCTACTAAGAGCCTGAATCAATCTTGGTAGAATTAGGAAAAAAAATCTCAAGTAGTGCTTGAGGACTGGATGTAGGCTCAACTAGTTGGAGCTAAACCATGATAAATATCTATGCAAGCTTCTCTTCTTTTCTCCTCTCAATGTTTGGTCATATTGTTCTAAACTCATCACCTTCATTTTATTATTATTAGCTAAATTTTTATAAAGCCCAATTCACCCCTCCTCTTAGGAAGACTTTCATGATTGGCCCTAGGGCACAATTTTCAACATGAACAAGGTGCTCAATTGGAATTTGGTGATGTGGACATCTAGCTAGCATAGATTGAAATCTATTCCAAAACTCATAAAGACTTTCATCAAAATTTTGAACCATGTTAATGATTTGTTTTCTCAAACTTGCTAGCTTAGATGATAGAAAGAATTTATTCAAAAACATATTCCTCAACTCTTCCCAATTGTGAACCTTGACATGTGGTGAAAAGTTCATATACCATTCCTTAGCGTGTGAGTTAAGACAAAAGACAAATTCTCTAGCTTGGAATCATATATATGAGCACCAATTAGTTTCATTGTATTGCACATAAGATACAAAGAATGTAAAAATCTATGACAATGTTCTTTAGGAAAACCATAAAACTGAGGTAATGCTTGAATGAGAGAATGCTTAAGCTTAAACACATAGTCAATAGGGATTAGTATTCCAATTAGGAGAAGTAAGCTACTTGATGGAAATCTCATCTTTTTAAGGATGATGTATGCTAACTTCTTCCTTAAATATACGACTAAGATTATCCATGAAATTGCCATTGTTCCTTGCTTTTTGTGGATGGTTTTGTGCATTGTTCAAAGCTAGAATTGGTGCCAGACCCTTAAGGTTTATCTTATTATTTCCTTGGTTGACAACCCTAAAATTTTGGTTTTGAACATTTTGGACCATAGGATTGACATTAGGGTTAGGATTAGGGTCATTGTTGAAGTCCCTAGGCATCCCTAGATGAGTTATATCAATGTTGTGATTAGAAGCAGCTATAGAGGATTCTAAAACAAGATGGTTATTGTAACCTCTCCCTATACTAGACTATAGTCCCACCACACATATAGTATAAAGAGGGGTTAACGCAATCATCACATCAAATAACCAAACTGTATTCAAGCAATTTTATTCTAAGACTTCTTTGATAAAATAGTTTGAAATCAATTTTGTATTACACATTGCACAATGAAAGACAACTATGAGCATTTATCACACCAAAAACATGCTTTAACATAAGAGAAATAAGGCTAAAAAGTGGGCAACTCACTGAGGCATGTGGCATAAAGCCACGAGCTCCCATTTTGTGCCATACACTATGGTATTTTGCACTATGTGCCACGGTGCATATGACAGAATTTTACTATTATATGATAGTTGCACCATGTACCGCGACCATTTTTACATACGACGACCGATCGGAGTGATTTAAGCACCCACACAAAGCTTATTTCATAAGCTATATAATGAGATAAATTTGGAGGCGATTCAATAGTCTAATCTCAATTTGGACACTCTGGTGTAAAAAGTCACTTATCTAAAAATTTCACGCACCAAAGTGTTCAAATCACACACTTTGTCTCATTAAGCTATTTTGGGCTTAAAACTAAGTTAAAAAGGACCTAACACATCTAATTGAACAATAATATTACCATATAAACTCATATATCAAAATTTGGTCATCAAACCACCCATATGATAGTATATAGGCCTATTTTCCACAACTGAAAACAATAATGTGTTCTTGGCCATTCAATTTATAATTTCACCATAAGTTCACCATTATCAACATATTCAAATGCATACATAAAGCAATCTTAGCCCACAATCATGTTTCACCAATTTTTAACACAATTAGGCTAAGATTCACAAAAACTAACACATTTTACAATAAAAATTACCTCGTACACTTCCACAACATAATTTCAATCAAATCTTAGCCTATATTACATTCAAATTTTCACATATATTGAGCTAAGGTTCTCAAAATCACTACAAGTCACAGTTCTAAACATGCATATAACATCATATAGTAACTTATTCATATACAAATGTACAAGTGGTAAGGTTTATTACACAAGATCTGAATTCATATAGCAATAATACTGCTATGCCAATCCTGTATCTTTCCCTTTTCCTATCTCACTACTTTGACTTGTAAAAATGTAATCACAGGGTGAGATAATAATCTTAATAATAAAATAATTCACTACTACAAACTATTATAGGTAGCTATAAGCAAGTATAGCATATATATAGTCAAACATCGCATATAACACAAGTCTCATTTCATAAAACCATTTCCACAACAAATCACTACTGTTAGCATGATTAACTACCATCTGAAACTCTGAATCACCTTAAACGAAGCCACAGGCTCTTATTTGGTTGATACACTCTTACTAACCTGAACACACCTTCAATAATAGAATCACCCAGCTAAAAGTGTTTTGTACCACTTTTAGACTATGGTTTCCCCCTATCACATACTGATCGGGGTGTCGTTACTCCAAGACTGCATCACATAAATGCTAAGGATCTCAAATCTCTAACACTGGACCCTATATGGGCACTAAGGAGATAATCTCTAACACCACACCTCAATAGCACTAAGGAGATAAAATTCTCTAATACTGCACCCCATCGGGCACTAAGGAGAATAATGCCATATGGACTTCTCACTATTTCTCCCTATGGGTGAACTTATACCCCCTATGATCATACTTTTGTGCCAATCACTTGTTTGTATTCACATCTATATATATATAGTAGATAATTATATATTTTCATAAATTTATTTAATTGAAATTCCTTTCATGCAACAATCATGCATTGTCTCAAAACATGCATAATTTAAAATAATTTCATGTAATAGCTATAATACTCTTGAACAATTACATTAGACAATCAAATAGAGTAAGTTATTCAATTGCCTCAACCTTTGTATAACTAGAAAGGTTACCCATGGATTTTCTCAACAACTAATACTTCCCTACATGCCTCTTTTCTCAATCTACAGGCACAACATGCCAATCTACATATAATTAGCACTATTGGTCAATTAATCAAATTGATCAAAAGTACTAATTATTACTAAAAACCACATTAAGTGATTTCTTTCCTTTCACTTAACCAATTTACATTCACTACACCCTAATCACCACTTTCAATTACTCATATTGATCTCATTACATTTCTACTCAAATTTCCACTCCTTTTTCCTCTTATTTAGGGTTAATTTAAGATTATAGCTTTAAAGCTTTATCATTCAACTCCAAACTAGCTGTAAAACCTTAATTTGATTTTAGAGAATCTTTTCATTATAAAGGGTAAGAAACAAACCCCTTAAATATTCTCGATTCAATTTCTCTATAACTTAAGCTAAGCAAAATTAGTGTAGAATCAAAGGTAAGGCAGTAGAAAACTTACTTGATAAGTTAATGGTCAAAAACATCTTCTAAGCTTACAAGAATTGATGCCTTAGTAGACCTTATGCTCCTCTACCTGTCTTCTTCATGTTTTCCTTATTTCCTCTTTGAAACTCATGAGCTCCCATGTCTTTATCATTTAATTTTTGTGCCATACATCATGACATAAGTAGGATTAGCTGCAACATATGGCACAATGAGATAACTCCTTACCGCACTCACCTACTTCACTTTGAAATGTAGTCACTTTACCCATACCTACTCATCCAACGTTCTAAAGAGTTAAAATATCAAACCTTTATTGAAAATCCTAATTACTCACTAATTACTAATTCACCCTCAAATAGTAATTAGTTTTAGGATTAGAAAATTAGGATGTTACATTTATCAATAGGATTCTTTCTCTTCTTATCCTCTTTAAGGTTCTCTTAATTTCTTAGTCAATTGACACTTACTCACTAGGTCTCCCTTGGGTCATGTAATGGATGGAAAAAAATGAATGAAAAACAAGACCAAATTTAACAATAAAAACACACAAGATGTAATATCCTAAATTTTTTATTCTTGTATTAATACTAATTAAAGGGTGAATCAATAATTTAATATGAGATTAGGATTTTGGATGGTGAAATAATATTTTTACTCTTTGGGATATTATATGAATAGATTTGAGTGGGAGAACAGCATTACAAAGTAGAACATGTGATAACAATGAGGAGTTTCCTCACTGTGCTATGCGCCATAGCTAATGCGGGAAGCACCGTGATGCATGGAACATAATTTTTAGTTTAAACTCGTGGTTCAACTTGTGAAAATAAAAGGAGAGACAGAGAAAGATAGAATGAGGGTGGAGAGGAAAGGATTCTCTACTAGGACAACAAGTTTCAGGAGCAAGCATGACATTTTCAACCTATTACTTATTGAGTAAGTCTTGTACTGCCTTAACCTCCAATTCTACCCTATTTTCTCTTAGTTTAAACTAGTAAAAAAGTGATTTTAAAAGTTTTAAGGAATTGATTTCTTACCTTATAGTAATAGAAAGGTTCTCTAGGACTAAACTAGGATTTTGTGACTGGTTTGAGTTGAAACAATAAAACTTTAAAGTTGTAAGCTTAAATTGATCGAATTAGAGAAAAGGAAATGGGGGAAAAGTTGAGAATGAGTATGTTAAGGATTGAATTGAAATGTGATTGGGTGTAAAAGGTGAAATGATAATGATTAGGTGCTAAATTGCTATAATTGGCACTATTAGTCAATGATAGAATTGACTCTGGGTGCCTAATTTGTTTAGATTCTTGTGTGCAACACTACTATAAAATAGACTTTTTACATTGCTTTTTATGCTTTTTCACGTCATAACTAGAGGAGATATCTTATTGGGCAACTTAGAATAATGGCTTATTTATGCCACAAATGTGTATGATGTGGAAAACCATAAACCACGTCCCCTTTAATAATAGGGAAGGTGGTCTCTACAAAATCCATATCCCTATTTTGCTAAATGTAGATGTGATTTTTAGGCAAACCACATCCCCCCTTATAGGTGCTTGAACGTGGTTTATAAAGAAACCACATCCCCCTCTAATAAGAGGGATGTTGTTCCCTAATTCCCTAAATCTCTATCAAGGGGGATGCTATTTCTCAATTTGTGAATTAGGGAGTGAGAAACCACATCCCTAAAGCACGGCCCTCTCTATCAAGGGGGATGTGGTTTTTGATTTCCTAGTTTGAGAAACCATGTCCCCTGTCTTAGAGCGGGATGTGGTTTCTTAAGAAACCACCTCCCGATCTGGCAAGGGGGATGTGGTTTCTCATTCGGTTTCACAAACCACGTCTCCCTCTAGCTATTAGGGGACATGGTTTTTAAAATGTTTTTATATATAATTTGCATTCGCTTTGCTACAAAAATAGAATCTACCAAAGTATGCCACAGAAACAGTCAATTCATACAGCGAAAGTCCAGGAAATAGCAACTCATTTATAGCCATTCATACACTATCACAACAAAATATATTGTCAAAAACTATAAAATAGAATAACAAATATATTGTCACCTATTCAAGTGTTTATATCCTTCTAGCTTTCCATTGTTTTTGCTAAAATTCTAACTTAATGGACAAATTATGAAATGATGATGTAAATAGCTCTTGAAGAAGATAACTTGCTAAATTGTTTTGGATGTCACTTATATCTTCACTGGTATAAGGGTACTCATTATTAAAAAGCTACAAATTTTCATCAAATGTTCATTAGATAATAAAATTTTAAAGGCTCACAAAACTATTATTATTAAAATAAATAACAACGTAACTTACTATGTGTAAATTTTCATTAGTTTCTAATTGAATAATTTGATATATATATATATATATAATGAATAATATAATATTCATACTCTGTACTCCCTATCTGGTGATGGCATTGAAAATTAAAAATCAAACGATAAGTATAAACAAAAATAGATATGAAAAAGTTATGGAAAAAAAAGTATTGAATTGAAATTACTTACATTTGAAAAAATCCTGATCAGTGAGGGATTTTTTTAAGATACATTTTTTGGTAGGCGACACTTTCCCCTGGTCATATAATATATCTTCAATGCTCTATCATAAAATTTAAACAAAACATAAAGTATTAAAATAAAATAAATATCTAATATTTATAAAAATAATTTTAATTTAAGTGTTGAATGTATTTTTAGTTTCAGCACTCGGTTGTTTGCCCATGGAGCAAAACCAATAGATCTCGTGCAAATACAAGCATACAACACAAAGGAACCAATGGTAACTATAAAGAGACAAATGAAATTAGTACATGAAAGCATAAAAAATATTTTCAAACTAAATATATATATATATATATATATGAATATAAAAGAACTTTTCCTTCAACAATTGGGGCCAAATAACATGGCAATTTTGTTTCTGAAATAGTATTGCCCACGTATCTTATTTTATCACTGATATCATTGTGAACTGATGTTAAAGAAGCTGGATACAAAAATTTAAATTGATCTTTCCATGGTCTAGTGCAAAGATTACTGAGAAACTTATTAATAGAAGGATATAAAAATTATTGCATATAAATTAAAGTAAATGAAAATGAGATAGAATATAGATAATAAAATTACAAGATAGATAACATAGCCCATGAGATATCCAGCTCCTTCTTTAACAAGAATTCCAAGATGTCTTTCTTGTCCATTGCAAAAGGATATAACTTTTCTATGCCCACAATTCCTTTAGGCATTAACAAATTGATAGGCTTTGTCATTGCCTTAAAAAATTCATGTAATTGTAGCATAGTAGAGTAGTCCTCAGTATCATCAAAATCCTAATGAAACATGAAATGAACAAAAGTTATATAAATAATCAAAAGAGCAAATCAAAGAATAATGAAGAGTTTTTCTACTATCAAAATTGTCATCTTTGTGTCAACAAGTCTTTGAGGCTATAAAATGAATTGTCCTAGTGCTTCATCTAATTTTCCAACCTCATTAATAGGGAATGGCACATTCACATTTGGCTCAAGAACAACCTCAACTGTCACCTTCACTTAATCATATGAAATATTCATGTTATGGATTGTTTCCGCGAACATATATTGCTATGCTAAACTAACAATCTACTTTCAAGGATTATCCAAATAAAGAAAACAAACTTGTTCCTCCTCTACTAACAGACTAGAAGCATGTGCTGCCATCTCTAGTGGATTACAGCTATCTTTAGTGCTTTGAAGCACGGGAGAGGCCTGGAGGAATAAGTACACACAATGAAAGAAAATTAAAAAAATAGACAAAACTGAATATTAAACTAAATAGAAGTAATGAAAACTTGAGGTTCCTACTACCTAGTTCCCTGCCCAGTGTCCTATTATAACACTTGCCTCAAGTGTTATCCAAAATCACCAAGTCAAATAAACTAAGTATGGTTAAGAAATTTATCCTAAAACCAACTTAGTAAAATAGACATTTAAATTAAATTCTTTTTAGAAAAGCTTGAAGAATTACAGTTTAGCACATGGAAGAAAACTAGGCAAACAGGGGCATTTAATTGTTGTCATGACAGCCCTTCTGGTCAAACTTTTGATAGGCGCCAATTCATCATCTGGCCTTTGAATTGAAGTGATTTCAAAGCTCACACGTCACTTCTAATGTGTATTAATAGTGTTCCAAATTTTAAAAAAATCCAACAGTCGGATTAAAATTTGGACACATAATAAATTTGGACTTTTTGCTATCATGGCTACAGCACCTCCGGACTAACTTCCTGAGTGTACAATTTCATTATCCAATCTCCGATCAAAGTAATTCTAGAGCCCACTTGTCACTTTCAAAGAGTACTACTAGTATACAAAATTTTAAAAAGATCCAGCAAATGAACTAAAATTTGTGCATGTCCCAACATCAACACTATTGCTGTCATAACATCAATTTAATACTATCATGATAGCACCTCCGGACCAAATTTTGAAATACACTATTTCTCCATTCAGTGTCCAATTGACATGATTTCGAAGCCCACACAAAGCTTATTAAATTCTAACTGATAATATATCCAAATACACAAACAGAAATTTAATTTCACAGCTAAGTAAATTATAAGCCAACTACAGGTAATCAATTAGTAATTATTACCAGCTGTGACGACGAACATAGGATAGGAATTTTTGAGTGCGAATATATGTAGAATTAGAAATATAACATACTAATAATAAAAAGATTGTTATGCTAGTGCCTGTTTCTTAGAGTGTTTTTCATTATTAAAAGTAAAATCAATACAATGACAAGTTAACAATTATTTCATATTTATAGAATGCCATATCTTGATTTAAAAACCAAAGTTTAATATTATACGATATTCAATTATTGTAAAGCCTTTTTTTAAATTATGAGTTTTAAATATGTAAAGTTTAGTTTAATATTATGTGTTATTCAGCTGACTTTAAAGACGACTTGACTTCTATTGGATCATTACTATTAAAAAGCAATATTAACACTCACCTCTCTGCAGAATTTTTTGTACAACATTCCATTGGTTCATTAATATTAACAACATTATTGCCGGATAAAGTATGTCGTAGGCCTGGCTTATCAAGTAAACCAAAATGCAAAATACTTGGACCAAGTCGTGGAAAGGGACTGAATAGAGAGGCACTAGGCTTGGAGATGAAGACAGAATATAAAATAATTAAAAATAATTAAATAAAACTTGAAAGAAATTAATTTTTTTTAGTCTTTTCGCAAGTTGTTTTTTGCTTTCTATCCAAAAAGTAATTTTATTCTCAACCATTGAACTAGAGCTTTTAAGTTCTCTTATGCAAAATATAAAATACATTACCAATCATATTTCTTGAATAATTATTATGATCGTTACATGTATATATGTTTGACGTATATGTAACTGAAACATCGAATGACTGAAAACCATAAGAACACATGGATTTGTCTTGATGACTCATGCTTTCACACTTGAAATTCTTTTTTTTTTCTTTTTGTGTCGCCTAGTACCCTAGAAATGGGAATGTCGCTAAAAAACTACCAAAAAAAAAACCTTAGTAACGGTTTTAACCTTTTTACTAGCAGTTTGAACGACTGCAAACACAATTAATAGCTGTTCTGCAAACCGCTACTAAACCTACCACAAGGAGCCCAGAGACAGTGGCCACGAAAATCGTTACTGTGAACTGTAGCGGTTAAACAAACAGCTACCACCAAACCACTGCAACCAATTATCCAGAAGTGGAGAAAAAAACATATTTTTTGTGAACTTTGTAATGGTTACAAACCGCTACAATATTTTCAAATATTTAAAATTTGATTTCAACACTTGTAGTGGTTTTGAGAACCATAGCTACAGGGTTTTTAAAAATTTAAATATGGTGGGTTTATTTTATAGCAATTGTAAGAACTACTATGAAATTAAAAATTTTGAATTTCCTTCTAGTACAGAATTTGAAATTTTGGGCAGTTATTTGTAGCGTTTCATAGAACCGCTACAAAAGGTTTTTAAAAAAGGTTGCTATTTTTCTCTATAGATTTTTAAAAATTGAACTGTATTAAATTAAATTATGGATTTATAGTAATAATCTCATTTGACACAATGCAATCTCTTAACTCTTACTTGGAATCTGTTGACTCTTGCAGATACCTAGATTATTTTTCAATTTAGAAACCTCTTGCTTTTAATTGATTTCTTTTCCTCAAAATCCTTCCTTCACCAACACTACTCATGTTGAAATTATGGAGAAAACCAATACCATCATATGGCAGAGCCCTAGAGGAGCAGATTAATTCTGGTGAAGAAGGCATATATGGTGATCGGAAAAAGTCTAGCCATGGTTTTGGAAGAAATGAAGAGTGACCAAATATATTGAGGAGAGAGAAACGGGATAGGTAATCGGTGGATGTGAAGGAAAATTGCCACTTATTCCTATTAATGCCACTAGTGGCATTATTAACGTTGTTCAATTGTGGCCTTGACACCTAATCCTTGACATTGTTTAATTAAAAAAAATAAAGAGGACAAGAAGCCGTGTGGAAGGAAAAGATGAAGAGGTGAAGAAAGTTAAATGAAATGTTAATGAAATTCAATTGGATTTAGATCAAAGGCGGCAATGCAAAAAAGAACAAATACTGACAGTTTAAATGCAATGTTTGGCAAATGGAATAATATTTAACAAAAGAGAATAAATACAATTATTTTATTTTCTTTCTAGATACATTTTCCATTTCTTTTTTCAAAAATAATTTTTCGTGTATCAAACATATATACGCTAATCTCTTACCTTGTCTAATCTCGGGCAATTATAAGACAGTAAAATTGCCTAATCTCATTTGCATACCACATGGTGCAAGTCTAACAGTTTCTGTTTTGCTCCGCCATATTTTGACTTTTCAAACGCCATAATTTCCAATAAACGCTCCTGTAGCTCCTTTTTGCAGTAGTGCTTTTCAGGCTTGGCATGGGTTGTATCATTTGGCATTCAACAAATTCGATAACACTTATGTAGAGTGGTCTTTAGCAACTAAAGAGCTTCCTATTGAACTGAGTACTCTTCACTTTATCAAGTTGATTAAAAACTTCTTCACATACGTGGGAATATGATATATGAGACACATGAACTTCAACTAATACCCATATCCTAGTAAACTATCAAAGAATACTAAGATGTGGGGTGGGATAATGCGGGAGATTCAACAAGGTTAATTTAGTATTTTTAAATGGGTTAAGAACTATTTTTCTCCAAACTTTTTTTTTTAGAAATATTAGGTACTCTGTATTGAAAGGTAGGTCAATATCCCTCCCTAAACAAATTTTTTAGGAGTAAAATTATCCTTTCGTTAGAGAACCAACATATTCTCTATTATCTGCTAATGTAGAATAGTTGTGGGGCCCACACACAGTGACAACGAGGTATTCCAATCCATTTTAACCCCTTTTAGAGGAAAGAATGGTATTTAACCCTTTCTAAATCTACATTTTAGTAGTTGGTCCTCTTTAATAATTAGAATTTTTAAGGTCCCCTCCAATAAATATTATTACCACATGGTCTTTTGGTCTAATTTTCACAAATTTAAATTCTAACTGATAATATATCCAAATACACAAATAGAAATTTAATTGCATAGCTAAATAAATTATAAGCCAGCTATGAGGGGAAATAAGTACATATTATCTTGCCGTCAATATGTAAAACTAAGAGCGATACACGAGCGGAGGTGAGGTATGCTTTTTTACGGCTTTCGGTGGGCCACCTCGCTTTCAGATGGTAGCTATGGTGGAGGAATTGGATGCAATTGATTAAGGTAGGAAGAAGGTGAAGAAGGATGGTGTTGATTTTTTGGGAGAGATCTCTGCTATAAGGGGGTTAAAGATTGGATGGAGGATGAGTCCGTGAGGAAGAATCTAATGCACTACAAGGACATGGTTTTGAAAATTGGCCTAAAGTTTGGAATGATTTTGATGATGAAGTAGAGGAATTGGTCGAGGGTAAGAGTCTGTATATAGGATTTGATGATGTTCTTAAACCAACAAAAGGAATTAGGGTGGATTTGTCTAATCCTAGATGCCCTAATTTTACTGTGGATGAATTTGAGAAGGAGAGGTTGCTGAAGCCTTTCAAAAGAACACTAGTGGCCAAGGTTTTGGGTAGAAATGTTTTGTTTGATGCTCTAATTAGAAACTTGAATAGAATGTGGGCTAAAATAGGACAGATTCATGTGTGCAATTTGGTGAATGATTTATTTTTGGTGAAATTTTAAAGTCAAGATTATGATGCAGTGTAGAGTGGGGGTCCTTAGATTTACCAAGACTGTTATCTTGTGGTTATGCATTAGCATGCTAGTTTTAATTCATTAAAGTAATTGATCATGTGGCCATATGGGTTAAATTGCTTGATTTGCTGGTGACTTACTATGATAAGAGTTCATATTCAATTTGGGCAATGCGATTGGTAAGGCTATTAAAGTTGATCTACCAATTGCTTATTATAGTAGGGGTAAGTTTGCTAGACTTTGTGTAGAACTAGACCTAACCCAGCAATTAGTACCTGAAGATAGTATTGAAGTCCAGGTCAGATCTATTGAGTATGAATGCATGAGTCTCTTGTATTTGTTTTGTGGAAGACATGGTCATATGAAAGCAAACTATGATGAATTTCTTAAGAAGAATAAAGATATGGATACTAGTGTTATACAAGGCATTCAAGAGGAAAGAGCTACCTCTAAAAATAATAAGGGCCCAATGGCTAAGGAGGATAGTCTTTGGAAGGTGGTGCAGAAAACAAGGAGACAGATATGGTTTAAAAGGGTTAAGGAGGAGGTTAAAGGTGGTGGAAATAGATTTTATGTTCTTAGTGATAAGGAAAAGGTGCAGTAATGGAAAACCTTTATGTGACATTACTAATACTAGTAGAAGTAGCTACATGATTACTAACAATTCTGGTTATGAGAATAATTTGGTGGCTAATCAAGCTGGACTAAAGTGTGACTTTGCTAGTACCTTAAAAACTCACTTAAAGAAGGGGGTTATGACTTGGATAAGTAGAGCAAAGTTGATGTGTTGAAAAATAGGAAAGGCATAATGATGAATGAAGTAAAGATACCTCAGAATACAGAGAATTATGTTGTATTCCATGATAAGAGTGGATGATAAAGGGAAAGATCCAAGGATGATTCTGGATATTTTTAAGGTTGAGGGAGCTAATGTTATGCTTGAGGTTGATGATAAAGATGAAGAGAGTAGCATGAATGTGAAGAGGATGAGATTTGTAGTTGTTAATTTTATGTTTTGTTTTTTTATGCCCATAAAGATTGTGGTATGGAATTGTAGAGGAGCTACAAGGGTTTTATAGCTTTAATGAAGTGTATTGCAAGGGACATGAAAGTAGAGATGTTGTGATGCTTTTACAACTAAGAATAAGTGGGTCTACTTCCATAAGGTCTATTCATAAAATGGGCTTTAAATTTTAGGATATAGTTGAGTTTAAGTTTTTCTAGTAGCTTGTGGGTTACGTGGCATTGTGTGGACGTAAGTTTGCATATCCTTTCAAAATAAGAGCAATTTGTTCACTGCAGCTTTGTGACAGATGGGTTGATTGAATGGTTTTTTTATAGCTATATATGCAAACCCTCATGAAAATAGAAGGGGGTTTTGGCAAGATTTGAAAGACATTGGGTCTAGTTTGTCTGCTCCTTAAGTTATAGTAGGCAATTTTAATGAAATTATTGACCCATGTGAGTAACATGAAGGTGCTAGAGTGAATGTGCATAAATCAAATGTGTTTAAAGACTGGATTAATAGTTGTGGACTTATTGATATGAAAGTTAAGGGGCCTTTGTTTACTTTGAAGGATCCAAAATGGAGTAGTTATGATAGAATCTATAAAAGACTTGATAGAGTCTTATGTAATTCTCAGTGGCAATGTGAATTTCCTGATGCCATTATAAAGGTTTTAGCTAGAATTAATTCAAACCATCAACCTCTATTTATTGATACTAAACCAGAAAGAAGGAAATGGGGCAGGGGCCCTTCTCAATTTAAGGCTACATGGTTAGTTCATGTTGATTTCAAGAATTTTTTGAATAGCTACTGGAAGAAAGATGTTGATACTCCAAGCGCTTTAAACATGCTAAAAATAGATCTTTATTGCTAGAATAAGGAGGTTTTTAGAGTTATAATTGGAAAGAAATAATATACAAACTTTAATTGATGTTAAAAGTGTTAAAATGTTGTTATGAGGAAGAGATTCATATGAAGTTAAATGAATTGCTATTGCAAGAAGAACTTTTATGCTTCCAAAAGTCTATAAGGCAATGAATAGTGGTATAGAAAGCACTCTCTGAATAAAGTTCTCTGTTTATTCTCCAATTTGATGTCTTACAAAGGAAATGCCACGACTATTTATACTAAACCTTAGAACCCAAAGACTTAAATGCTGAAGAAGGAGTTTTAGCTGTTACATGAGCTATTACATGTGTTTATTAGCCTAGGAAAGCTACAAAGAGAATTATGGGCATTCAAGGTTATCAATAGAGGAGTTACATGGGTTACGTTTAGGTGGGTTACATTTATGCTTCTATTTCATCTTCCCTACATTGAGTAAAACTCGCCCTTGAGTCAAATTTGACATTATCATCAATGTAAGGGGATAGATCAGCAACATTAAAGGTGGTAGACACTCCATAAGATTCAAGAAATTTCACCTTATAAGCATTATTATTGATCTTTTGCACAATCTTGAAGGGACCATCAGCTCTTGGGGATAGCTTGGCATTCGATTGTTTAGGAAATCGTTTCTTTTATAGATGTATCCATACTAAGTCTCCTACGTTAAAAGTCAACTGTCTTCGATGCTTGTCACATTGAGCCTTGTATCTCAAATTTTGCTTTTGGATTCGTTCACAAACTTGCTCATGCAACTTCTTAATTTCTTTAGCCCTTTTACATCAGAGCTATATTGCTACTTATCAAGTGAAGGGGTCAAGTATAGCAAACTTCAAATAGACACCTCCCAGTTGCTTGATTGACAGAGTTATTATAGGAAAATTGAACTTCAGTAAGGATGAGGTCCCACTATTTCAAATTCTTCCCCATGAAACTGTGAAGATTACTGAAAATCCTATTTACAACTTCAGTTTGACCGTCTGTCTGGGATGACTAGCGCTGCTAAACTGGAGCTTAGTTCCCATCTTTTTTCACAGTGTCCGCCAAAAGTAGCTGAGAAACTTCACATCACGATTAGAAGTGATAGTCTTGCGAATACCATGAAGATGAACAATCTCTTTAAAGTACAGATCTGCTACTTGAACAGCATCATTAGTCTTCTGGCATGGAATGAAATGGGCCATTTTTTAGAAATGATCCATAACTACAATGACATAGTCTTTATGCCTTTGAGTCCATGGTAAACCTAGAATAGAATCTATAGTCACCTCTTTCCAAGATGCTTCTGAAATTGGCAAAGGTATGTATAATCCAGTATTATGATCCTTAAATTTGGCCAAGTGGCAAATTCTACATCTCTATATATGCCTATTGACATCTCATTTAGGTTGAAGCCAGTAAAAGTTCTCCTTTACAAGGTCAATTGTTTTATCTCATCCAAAATGTCTAGCTAGTCTACTATCATGTGCTTCCTAAATTATGGCTTCTTTTAAGGAACCCTGTAGAATGTATAGGGCTTTGCCTCGAAATAAAAACCTATCATGTCTATAGAACTAGTGGAAAGGTTAGTTTTCAGTTGCTTCCTACACTCCTTAGAAATCAGGATCATCCTGATACAACTCTTTGACAAGGTTAAACCTAATAACTTTAGTTTGTATTATTGTAAGCAACACATGTTAATGGCTAAGGGCATCAGCTATAGAGTTTAGAGTTCCAGCCTTATGCTTAATAAGGAAAGGATAAGACTATAAGAGTTAACTCCAACGAGCATGTCTATGGGTGATCTTCTGCTGAGAATTCAAATACTTAAGATCCTTATAATTAAAAACTCTTTGTTCAAGAGATAATGACTCCAATGTTGGAGAGCTCAAACAATGGCATAAAATTATTTGTTATAGGTAGAATACCTAAGCTTGACATCATTGAACTTCTCACTAAAAAAGGCAATGGGATGGCCCTGTTGGCTTAAGATAACACCAATGTTGATATTAGAAGCATCACTGCTAACTTCAAACACTTAGTCAAAATTAGGAAGAGTTGGAACTAAAGCTTCAGTCAACTTCTTCTTAAGTGTTCTTCTTAACTCTTGTTGGAAATAAGAATATCGTCAAAGTACACAATGACAAATTTACTGATAAAGGGTCTCAATACCTTATTCATCAAGAGCATAAATGTGCTAGGGGCATATGTTAATCCAAAAGGCATCACATTCCATTCATACAAGCTATCTCTGGTCTTGAAAGCAATTTTCTACTCATCTCCCATCTGAATTTTGATTTGGTGGTACCCATTACAAAGGTCAGTTTTGGAGAAGGTAGTTGCACCATGCAACTGGTCTAGCATATCATCGAGTAAAGGTATCAAAAACTGATACTTAATTATGATCTTGTTAATTAACTTGGCAGTCAATGCACATTCTCCAACTCCCATCTTTCTTAGGTACTAGAAGAATATGTACAGCATAAGGGCTGACACTTTCTCGAACCAACCCTTTCTTCAACAATTCTTTAACTTACCATTGGACTTTAGCATGTTCCTGGGGGCTTATCCTGTAAGCAAGCTTGTTAGGAATGACTGCTCTTAGAACGAAGTCAATGGCATGCTGTATGTCTCACATAGGAGGCAACCCTAGTGGTATCTCATCAGATATTACATCCGAAAATTTAGACAATAACGGAATGACTCCTAGTGGATTGGTAGACTCATCGTTCACCTCAAGCATTAGAATAAAGCTCATCATTTAGGCTTCAAACTTTGACACCTTGAATTCCTCATGAGTCATCAAAGACACTAATGGCTTAGAGGCATTATATACCCTTGAAGATTGGCTAATCTCGCTAGGTGGTAGAGGCGCTAGTGTGAACTTGACACCATCTTTTGTAAAAGAATATGTGTTTGTACGCCCGTTGTGCATAGCATGTCGATCATACTGCCATGGCCTCCCTAAGAGAAGGTGGCATGCATCCATGGGAACAACATCACATAAAACTTTGTCACAATATTGATTCCTAATAGAAAAGGTCACAAGGAATTATTTAAAAACTTTTACCTCACTCCCCTTATTGAGCCAGTGAAGTTTGTAAGGTTGCAAATGATCTTCTATTGGAAACTTTAATTTCTCCACTATATAGTTAGATACTACATTTTAACAGCTTTCACTGTCAATGATGACATTACAAACTTTTCCTTGGGCTGTGCAATGAGTGTGAAAAATGTTGCATCGTAGCTAAGGTTTTTCTTTGACTACAGTTGTATGCAGACTTCATCCAAGTACTAATGCTTCTCCTTGATCAACAAGAGTGACCTCCTTATCATATATGGGATTAGTGCCATAGAACTATGCATCCTCCTCATCTTTTTCAGGTTCATACTCTTGTCCTTCCCTAATGGTACAACCGTCTGGGTAGGACAATCTACAGCAATGTGGCCAAATCAAGGCATTTAAAGCATTTGATTGCTTTAGAGACAGATTCCTTAGAAGTATTGGGTGATGGTTTGTGCATAGTATTAGATTGCGACTTGCGTAAGGAGTTGGTTTGTTAAAATTCTACCTTATGGGCTTTTGGATAACCCCTAGAGGAAGAAGGCTAGAAAGAGGATCTCTTGAGTGTCTGCTTCTCAACACACATGGCTAAATTAATTACATCATTTAAGGTCCAATACTATTGAAGCTAGACTAGATGGTTGATATTAGTGTTTAAGCCTGCAAGGTACCGGACTATTGTTTGCTCCTCCTTCTCCTAAATGTCACACTTTATTAGGAGTTGTTCAAATTCTCTAGTTTATTCTTCTATAGATAAAGACCTTTGTAGAAGATTTTGTAGTTGGAGAAATTTATTCTAATGGTAACGATCTAGCAAAAATTTCTTAGTGAGCTGGCATCTCATTTTCTTTCAGGTCTTAATCTTGTGTTTTCCCTCACATTCTCACTTCTGTCTAAGGTTTTTCCACCAAATAGAAGTATGTTTCTTTAGTTTGAAGGCAATAATCTTAACTTTCTGTGCATCTAGAATCTCCTTATATTCAAATACTCGTTCAACAATTTGAAGCCAGTCTATGAACTCATCTGGCCCAGTCTTCCCTTTAATTCAGGAATGTCTACCTTGATATCATTAGAGTGGAATTGTTGTTGTCGTGGACAGCAATTATTGTTAGTGGATGAAAAACTACTACTTCCCAAATCTCCTTCTAGGTTTTCTCTATTATTGTTTAATAGAGTTTGCTACATTTCCACAATAGCTTCCAACTCTTGTATCCTTTGTCTCATCTCTTCCATCTCAACCACATGCACACTCCTGCATCTTAGAGGCACTTTTAGGAAATATCAAGGTAAATGGGAATTTTGGTGAATTTAAGGGTAGGCATGAATATGGGAAAGATTGAGGAGAAAAATGAAAATGTTGAAAGGATCTAGGGGTTAGAATGGGAATTTTAAAAAGTATAAGGGAAAAGGGGAAGTTCAGAAAGTATAGGGGTGAAAATGAAAATTCTAGAAAGTATAGGGGTCAAAGTGTAATTTCAAAAAATATAAGGGTTAAAATGGAATTTAGGTAAAGTTAAGGGGTAAAGTGTAAATTTAGGAAAGATTTAGGGTCAAAATGAAATTTTAGAAAATTGTAGGGTAAAAATGCAATTTAACAAAGTTTAGGGGTTAATATGGAAATATGGAAAGGTTTGAGGTAAAAATGTAATTTTAAAAAATATGGCTGATAGGGTAGGGTGGCATGGCTGTTATGACACATGTCAGTATCTGACTGGGCTGAGCTTTTGTTGACTGGCTAAAGAGCTGATGTGGAGGATGACGTGGTGGTTGACGTCATAGTCTTCAACTTCTAGCAGGCGCGTGCGGCGTGTGAAGAGACAGCAACGACGCGCGGGCTTTAGGCGATAATTTGTGGAGGCGCGTGCAAACACTTTTGGCTACGAGGAATCTCTTGTACTATGTTTTTGAACCTCTTGAGCATGATGGTGAAGTTATTTTTTTGGAGAAAACGCTTGGGATATAGGGTTCGAATAAGTTAGGGACTCCTCCTTTGAACTTCTCTCTTCTCCAGCGTAATTCCTCAAATCTACCTCACTCTTTTGCCCTCTGGACTAGGCTCTGATACCAAAATGGCACAAAAACCACTCTGTGAATAAAGTTTTCTATTTATTCTCCAATTTGATGTCTTACAAAGGAAATGCCATGGCTATTTATACTAAACCTTAGAACCCAAAGACTTAAATGTTGAAAAAGGAGTTTCAATTGTTACATGAGCTGTTACATGTGTTTATTAGCCTAGGAAAGTTACAGAGAGAATTATGGGCATTCAAGGTTATCAATAGAGGAGTTACGTGGGTTACGTTCAAGTGAGTTATGTTCAGGCTTTTGTTTTAGATAGAATATGGTGATAGAAATAAAAAAATATTACCATACAAAAATAGTTATTCGAAGAAGACGAAACAAGGTTAGTATGATCAAAGATAATGAGGGGGTTTGGGTTTCTGATGATGTAGAGATGGCATTACTATTGCTAAATGTTACCAAGATCTATTTAGTAAAGAAATTATGGATAGAGAATAGCATGTTACTAATCAGAGATAGGATGTTGTCTTTTCAGATTTGCTACAACATGTTGGTAGACCTCTCTCTGGTGAAGAAATTAAGTTTGCTTTTCATTCCATGGGAGCTTTTAAGGGGCCAAGTAAGGATGGTTACCTTGCTATTTTTTATTAGCATAATTGGGATGTGGTGGGACTAGTGTGATTGAATTTATGAGAAACACATGGGATGAGCCTTTGAAGTTAAATGAAATTAATAGAACCTTGTTGGTAAAAATTTCAAAGATTAATCATCTTAAATCTATAAGGCATTTTAGCCCAATTTCTTTGTGTAATAGTTTATATAAGGGGGTTACCAAGATTCTAGTGCATAAGTTGAAAAGTGTGTTAGACAAATTAGTTTCTCCCTTTCAAGCTAGTTTTATACCTTGCCGTAATATACTGGATAAGATAATTATAGCAAAAGAGCTAGCTTATATGATAAGTATGATGAATAGGAAAAAGGGGTACATGGTGATTAAGATTGACCTTGAGAAGGCATACGACCATATGAACTAGGGCTTTATTATTGGTGTGCTAAAAGAGATTGGGTTACCTGAGTATATCATTGAAATTATTGGTTTCTTCAAGAAAATAGTGAGAATGGCTGTGAATTAGAATGGTGAAAAAGAGGATTGGTTTAGACCTTCAAGAAGAGTAAGACAAGGAGATCCCCTGTCTCCTTATCTATTTGTCTTAGCTATGGATAAGTTGTCACATATAATTTCTGATGCTATTAATGATGGAATGTGGAAATCAATGAAAGTGGCTAGCAATGAAACTCTTATCTCTCATCTACTTTTTGCTGATGATTTCTTGCTTTTCTATGAAGCGGATGTGGACTAACTATGTAATGTTTTGGAATCCTTGGATCTGTTTGGTAGCATATCAAGTCAGAAGGTTAATAAAGAGAAAACCAATGTATATTTCTTGAAAAATGTGTCAAGAGAATTGCAGAATACACTCTATAATGTTTGTGGTTTCCAACATAAGGATGAGCTTGGATGTTACCTTGGGGCTTTTATTACAAAAGGAAGAGTAACAAGAAATAAATTTTAGTATTTGATTAACAAAGTGCAGAACAAGTTTTCTGGGTGGAAGAAGCAAACTCTTTCACTCGCAAGGAGGATCATATTAGTACAATCGGTAACATCTCATATCCCTATTTTTACTATGCAACATAATCAAATTGTTATGAGTGTATGTGCCGAAATTACAAAATTACAACGTGATTTTATTTGGGGTTCCTCTAAAGGGAGAAGGAAACTTCATGCTATTAACTAGGTTGCCATATGTAAGCCTAAGAGGCATGGAGGCATAGGTTTACGTGATTTAACTAAGATGAATGAGCCTTTAGTGTGTAAGGTTGGTTGGAATATTCTTATTCATCCTAACAATCTTTGCTCTAGGAATATTCGAGTTAAATGTGAACATGATGTAGATCTAATGAAGGAATGCCAAGTAAAAGGCTCAAATTCTCCATTGTGGAAATTTCTTGCTAAATGCTAGCCTGATATTGTGAGTATGATTGCATGGGAATGTAGGGATGGTAACAAAATTGATTCTTGGAAAGACTTATGGTTGGGTAATGGTGAAAGGCTCCTTGATGTTTGCTTCAAGAGAACCAAAGGGAGATTATTAGAGTGTAAGGTTAGTGATGTGGTGATTGAAAGACAAGATTGGGAATTTTTATTTCTTAAAGATTACTTACCTAAAAAGGTATTGGTGAAGCTTCGAGCTATGTAAACCCCAAAACTAATTTATGGAGTTGATTGCATTAGATAGAGGGGAGAAACTCATAATAATTTTCATATTTCTGATATGTATCATAGACTTATTATGAACCAAGGTGATGCATGTGATAAGGGTTTGGATGTTTTGTGGAGGTGGAAGGGTCTGAAAAGAATTTAGGTTTTTTGAGGCTTTTAAGGCATGAAAGATTACTACTTTTGTGAGAAGAGCAAGAATATTATGTGGTTCTCCTAATGGTTGCAGATGTGTGCAAGGAGAGGAGGATATTCTCCATGCTATGTGTGATTATGAAAAAGCGAAATTCACATGGCTTCAAGTTGGTAGAGCTGAGGTAAATTCAGATTTTTTTTTCCAGGTTAATTTGCGTGATTGGATTGATGTGAATATGAAAGTAGATCTGAATGGAGTAAAATTTTTACTATGGCTATGTGGTAGCAATGGTTTTGGCATAATAAAGATTTATTTGAGTTTGATTTTGTGATACTTGAGAACCCTGTAGGCATTATTAAACATTATGTTGGGGAGCTAGATAATTTAAAGTGTAGTGGTTTATCGACTATGCTTAGAAAAATTGTTATTGAAGTTAAATGGTCTCAACCTCCCTTTGGATGGTTTATAGTGAATTTTGATGGTGCGGTAAAGAGTAGTTTAAATATGGCTGGGTGTGGTGGTTTGTTAAGAAATGATCATGGTGATTGGGTGATTAAGTTTTATAAGAAAATTGGTGTTTGTTCTGTTATAAATGCTGAATTATGGGGCGTTCTTTGGAGTATAAGATTGGGAAAGGAGCTACTAGTGGAAAATCTAATTACTAAAGGAGATTCTGTTGTTGTCTTATCAATGTTGAAGGTTGCTTGGATGGAAAAGAAATTTGGTTGTATATTTCTTGATGATATCTATAGAGTTCTTGAGTCCTTTAGAAATATTGTTTTCTCTCATGTATATAGGGAGGGCAACCAATATGCTGACTGGCTTGCTAATTTCAATTTGTTCTCATATTTTTTCCTTTATTTGCTTGTTGGATCCTCTTGATCCTTTACAGGTTTTACTTTGTAATGATTCTTTAGGTGTTGCTCACTCAAGAAGTGTTTCAATAATGGAATAAAGTAGGGCTTTGCCCGCATCACCAAAATATATATATATATATATATATATAAGCCAATTACAGGTAATCAATTACTCCTTTGTTAAAAAGTGTAAGATATTTTTAACCAAATCTCATCCCTAATAAAGCAGTTACACTTATCTTTAAACTAACTCTATTGATCATTCCATATTTACCTCTATTAAAAACCCTAAAAAATAAAGTAATATATTTAAGAGGGGCATTTTTGAAAAAACGGTAATGATTACACTTGAAAAAACTCAAAATGTCTTACATTTTTTAATATCAAATTCCTTAAAAAATACCTTATATTATTTAACGGAGGGAGTAGTAATTATTACCAGCAATGACAACGAACATAAGATAGGAACTTCAGAGTGCGAATATACATAGCATTTGAAATATAACATACTAATAGTAAAAAGATTGTTATTCTAGTGCCTATTTCTTATAGTTTTTTCAGTATTAAAAGTAAAATCAATATGACGATAAGTTAACAATTAATTTCATATTAATAGAATGCCATATCTCAATTTAAAAAGAAAATTTAATATTATACGTTATCCAATTATTGTAAAGTTATTTTAAAAAATTATTAGTGTAAATTTTAAATATGTAAAGTTTAGTCTAATATTATGCGTTATTCAGCTGACTGTAAAGATGACTTGACTTCTGATGGATCATTACTATTAAAAAGCAATATTAATATTCACCTATCTGGAGAATTTTTGTACAATAGTCCATTAGTTCATTAATATTGACAATATTGCAGGATAGCGTACGTCTTATGGCCTGGCTTATCAAGTAAACCCAAAGGCAAAATACTTGGACCAAGTCGTGGAAAGGGACTGAATAGAGAGGCACTGCGAATGGAGATGAAAACAGAATATGAGAAGGACTTTTTCTTCTTTGAATTTAATATCTCAATCCTACGCAATATAAAGTTGTGAATTTGATTAAAGAAAAGGATATATCATCCTTGAATGAAAATGTGAACACAGCGTGTTGTGTAAATTTGACTATTTATTAATATTAATTATTAATTTCTGACATAACTTGTTTTAGGGTTACATTACGTGTCTCAATTATTCTTGTTTGCCTAAACTCTAATAATTAAATAATTAAATAAAACATGAAAGAAATTAAATTTTTTTAGTCTTTTAGTAAGTTATTTTTCAAAAAGTAATTTTATTCTCAACCATTGAACTAGAGTTTCTAAGTTCTCTAGTACAAAATATAAAATACGTCACCAATCATATTTCTTGAATAATTATGATCGTTATGTCTATATATGTTTGAAGTACATGTAAGTGAAGCATCAAATGACTGAAAAGTGAAAACCAAAACGACACATGGAATTGTCTTGATGACTCATGTTTTCATCCTAGAATTTCTTTTTTAATTTTTGTGTGGCCTCATACTCTAGAAGTGGGAAAGTCACTACAAAAAAAAAAAGAAAAAGATTTTAGTAACGGTTTTAACCTTTTTTAGCAGCAGTTTGAACCACGGGAAACACAATTAGTAGCTATTTTGCAAACCACCACTAAACCTATCATAGCGAGCATAATGATAGTGGTCACAAAATTCGTTACGATAAAGGTCAAATTGTAGCGGTTAACCGAACAGCCATACTACCAAATCACGGCAACCAATTATCTAGAATCGGAGAAAATATTTTTTTTTTTGGAACTTTGTAGGGTTACAAACCGCTACAATATTTTCAAATATTTGAAATTTAATGCCAACGCTTGCAGTGGCTTTTAGAACAGCCGCTACAAGCTTTTTAAAAATTGAAATTTGGTGGGTTTATTTTATAGAAGTTGTAAGAACTACTACAATATTAAAAATTTCAAATTCCCTTCTAGCATAGAACTTGAAATTTTGGCAGCTTATTTGTAGTGGATCATAGAACCACTACTAAAGTTTTTCAACTAAAAAAAAGTTGCTATTTCTCTTTAGAGATTTTTAAAAATTTAATGTTATTAAATTAAATTATGGATTTATAGAAATAGAAAAAAGTATGAGGAAAATAGCAAAAATTATGGATTTATAGTAATAATCTCATTTGACACAATGGAACCTCCTAACTCTTACCTGGAATCTGTTGACTCTCACAGATACCTAGACTATTTTTAGATTTAGAAATCCCTTGCGTTTTAATTGATTTCTTTTCCCCAAAATCCTTCACTTTCTCCTAGTTTCCAGCACTACTCAAGTTGAAGTTATGGAGAAAACCAACACCATCATATATATGTAGAGCCCTAGAAGAGAAGATTAATTCCGGTGAAGGAGGCATGGTGATCAGAGAAAGTCTAGCGATGGTTTTGGAAGAAATGAAGAGTGACCAAATATACCGAGAGAGAAATGGGATGGGTAATCGGTGGATGTGAGGGAAAATTGCCACGTATTCCTATTAATGCCACTTGTGGCATTAACGTTGTTTAATTGTGCGCTTGACGCATAATCCTCAACATTGTTTAATTAAAAAAAATAAAGAGGACAAGAAGCTATGTGGAAGGAAAAGATGAAGAGGTGAAGCAAGTTAAATGAAATGTTAATGAAATTTAATTGGATTTAGACCAAACAGGTGGCGACAATGCAAAAAAAAAACAGACAGTGAGAGTTTAAATGCAATGTTAGGTAAATAGAATAATATTTTTTATAGCAAAGATAATTAATACATTTATTTTATTTTCTTTCCGGATATATTTTCCATTTCTTTTTTAAAAATAATTTTTCAAGTATCAAACATATATACACTAATCTCGTAGCTAATCTAATCTCAGGCAATCTCAAGACAGTAAAATTGCCTAATCTCATTTGCATACCACGTGGTGCAAGTTTAACACTTTCTGTTTTGCTTCGTCATATTTCGACTTTTCTAACGCCATAATTTCCAAGAATGTTGACCCATCAGTTTGCGCGCTTTTCTTTGTCAGTGTCGTCTTGTTTGCATACTTTTTCTTTCCTTCTAATTTTTGGTTTCAAATATAATTTTGAATGATAATAATTTGGGGAAAAATTATACATCTAAATCCATTCACTAGACAAACAAAACATAAAATATAAAAATTGCTATTATTGAGTCCCGCAAAGTGTAAAGGCAATTAGCAAGCCTACGCAATAATCTAAGGCAAACATTGCAATACCTTTCTCCCCAGTTAAGACGAGAGAGTGACGATGTGGTTCAAGCTGTTGTTGCTCGTTACATTAGCAGCCGTGGCAGAAGAAGCTGAAGCTCAAACCTTACCTGGTTGCCTCGACAAGTGTGGAAATGTCAGAATTCCATACCCACTTGGCGTCGGTGAAAATTGTTTTCGGGCAAAGGAACCGTTTGATCTCACATGTAATGGCTCCACCTTATACTTCGGAGAGATGAAATGTTCTAACATATCCCTTCAAGGTCAAATGGACTTGCTCATGTCTGTGGCTTCGAAATGTGACAATCAACCAGAAGTGGAAATGTCCCTTACCATGGGCAATGCTTTCACCGTTTCTAGTACAGCAAACAAGTTCATAAATGTTGGTTGTGATACTTACGGCTACTTAAATAGTTTAACTGAGGAGGAAACTACTCTTTATTCCACTGGCCGTTTAACGCGGTGCTACACATGTCCTAGTGAGATGTATGCTAAAAATTGTTCAGGGATTGGGTGTTACCAGGTGGATATTCCTGTTGGAATGAGGGATATCAGTTTTAAAGCATATAGCTTCGACAACCATACGAATGTGTGGAAGTTTAACAATTGTAGCTATGCTTTTGTTGTTAAAAAGGACTGGCATAGTTTCTCCCTTGGGCATCTAAAGAAGTTACCCTTTGATGAAGCCCCACTTGTGACAAATTGGACAGTTTCAAATGTTACTTGTGATGTTGCTAAGACAAGACTAGACTATGCTTGAACCAACAACACCAATTGTGCGGACTCTCCTGATAGATTTGGGTACAATTGCAGATGCAAACATGGTTTCGAAGGAAACCCATACCATCCTGATGGATGTCATGGTAATTCCCTTTCTTCTTTTCTTTTTTACTTTGTATAGCTTGAATTTGCATACTTGCCTGCCTTCAACCCCCCCTTATAATTTCTTATTTACTGATACACTTGTTTGTGTTACAAACTGAAATTGCAGATATAGACGAATGCCAAGATCATTCGATGAACAAATGCAGCGTTTTTGAATATTGTGTCAACACTATTGGGGGTTTTCGTTGCGAACCAAGAAGTCTATTTTCAAGGATCTTCATTGGTAATGGACTTTTATTCATAGTGTGTTATTTTGTTTCTTCGGTCTCGGTTCACAGATTTCTTTTATTGTCAATTTTGCTCATGGCTTCATAGACTAAGTGGGGCTAATATAGCTCAACGCTCAAGACCGATGCTTCCATGTTGCCTCCGTGGATGATATTTTAATTTCTTTTTTCAATTTTTTGACATATAAAAGCAATTGCTTTTTCAAATGGCGATTTCAACATTTATGTTTGACTTGTTAAACGTTGGTGATTATTGAAATGGTAAAATGATGATTATCGATATGTAAATGGTTTTCTGAAATAGGAGAATTGTTGTTGTTAGTGAAGAGGAATTGAGGAACAGAGGGTGAGAGCTGATTGTGGAGACAGACTAGGTTTTTTTTTTTTTTGTATTTTAATTTGACAGGTATTTTGGTCTTCTTATAATATAAATATATCTATTTAAGAAACATCATTTCGCATTTCCATCTGCATATCAATCTTTCTTTTCTTTTTTTTTTTTTTTTTTGCCATATCTGCATTTCAAACTTATTTATTCCTTTTCTAATTCCACTACTATCTTCCATCGTCAGAAAACAATTTCCAGCATACAATGGGCTTGTGTGTTGCTAATTTGCAATTTACTACATGCTTCCATATCAAAAGTTGACATTAGATGCTTTCTTTTTTTTCCATACAATAGTGTCAAATTTTGGACAGTCTAAAATTTTAAAAGTGTACTTTGCTTGTTGCAAAGATTTAACATTCATCGTATTATCGACAACTAGCTATATGATAATTTGCAGATAATCTTCCAAAGCATAACAAGAAACATTTTAGGGAAAAGGGTAATTGATTATTAACGACAAAACTGGAAGTTTGAAATTTAAATTTTTTGTCTGAAATTTGAATTAAATTGAAGCATTGGTTTCAAAGTGCCATTCCCCCATATTCATTTATGTAATATATTCCATGCAGTTCATTACATACTTCCATATATATATATATATACACATATATAGTCCTATCCACGACTAAAGTGCTTTCTATTCTTCAATGTTGATATGCACGTACAAGTGCAGCCTTAGTTGCTTTATTTGTTAGTGTGTCTTGGCTGTATTTGGTATACCGAAAGAGAATATCATCAAACAAAAAGAACATTTTTTCAGACCAAATGGTGGCTTGATCTTGCAACAACGACTCTCTGTTAAAGAAGCTTCTTCCCAAACAGCTAAAATCTTCACCATGGAGGAGTTGGAAAGGGCAACCAACAACTACCATGATAGCTTAATCCTTGGAAAAGGACGTTACGGAACTGTTTATAAGGGAATTCTTAATGACAACAAAGTTGTCGCAATCTAGAAGTCCAAACTTGTTGATCAAGACGAAATTGAACAATTCATCAACGAGGTGGTCATCCTCTCGCAAATAAATCATAAAATTGTGGTGAAGCTACTTGGATGTTGCTTAGAAACTGAAATTCCTTTGTTATTTTATGAGCTCATCAACAATGGCACTTTATGATGACATTCACAGTCCGGCGAAGGCTTCCGATATATCTTGGGAAACACGTCTGAAGATTGCAGGAGAGACAGCCGAAGCACTATCATATCTTCACTCTAGTGCCTCCACACCCATAATTCATATAGATGTGAAGCCATCTAACATACTTTTAGATGACTCCTACACGGCCAAAGTGTCTGATTTTGGAGCTTCCAAGTTGGTTCCTGTTGATCAAAAAAGAATTAGCCACAATGGTACAAGGAACTCTAGGATACTTGGATCCAAAATACATGTAAACCAACCATCTCACTGAAAAAAGTGATGTGTACAGTTTTGGAGTGGTGCTTGTGGAGCTACTTACATGAAAAACAGCTCTTTCATTTGATAGACCGGAGGAGGAAAGATGCCCTGCCATGCACTTCCTATCATCCTTGAGGTAGAGTCAATTGTTTGAAGTACTTGAAGTTAGCATAATGATTGATAACAATGAAGAGATACTAAAGGAAGTGGCTTCACTCGCTAAGAGGTGCTTAAGACTTAGAGGTGATGAGAGACCTAGCATGAAAGAAGTTGCAATGGAGTTAGAGGGAATAAGGATGACAAGGAAGCATACATGGGTAAACAATGATAATAATTCAGGGGAAATTGAACCATTGCTTGGAGAGACATCTTGAAACGGACTGAAACGGACAACAGAACTAATACACGAGAGTTACAGAATTGAAGCCAAACGTGTTCCGTTACCCTTCATTAAGCCAATAAAACGTTTAGCATTTACATTTGTAACGTTAGCTGATTACTGTTTTCGTTCAGAGTCCTAACACTATAAATAGGACACTCACTTTGTTGTAAGGAGGAAGACTAGAAATAAAATTCAGAGTTTTCTCTTTTCATTCGGTTTCTGTGCCATTTTGGTATCAGAGCTGGTCCAGAGAACGAGAGAGTGAGTTACAGTTGAGAAAGTACGCCGGAAAGAAGAGAGATTCAGAGGAGGAGTCCCTGACGTCTTCGCATTTTACAAACCGGGCATTTTCTCAGAAAACTAACATCACCATCGTGCTCAGGAGGTCCGAAAACGTGGAACAAGCGGTTCCCCGTCACCGGAAACAGTCACACGCGCCGTCACGCGCCACCGTCGGAAAACCACGCGCCTCGCCGCCGGTCCACGCGCCTTCACGTGCTATCCGAAGGTTGAAGACGCTGACGTCAGTTGCCACGTCATCGTTCTGACCCGGTCAACGACAGTTCAGACCAATAGTTTTATGCCACGTGTCACAGTCGCCACGTCACTGCGCCCAGTCAGCTAACTTTTCAGAAATTTCATTTTCGCCCCAAATCTTTCAGTAATTCTAAATTTACCCCTATTTTTTATGAAATTTCATATTATCCCCCAAATTTTTCATAAATTCCATTTTAACCCCTAAACTTTCCTAAAATTACACTTTTGCCCCTTGATTTTACCTGAATTCCAGTTTAACCCCTATATTTTTCATAAATTTCAATTTGACCCATCATTCTTCTAGAATCGCTATTTTACCCCCTAGACAGTCCAAAATCCCCATTTTGCCCCTAGCCTTTGAAAAAAAAAAATTCACTTTACCCCTATATCCTTCAACGTTTCCAATCGCACCCCAATCTTTATCCCTAGCCTTAACACTTATTCAAAATGCCTCCAAGACGTAGACATGTGCACGAGGTTGAGATGGAAGAGTTGAGACGTAGGATACGAGAATTGGAAGCCACTGTGGAATTGCAGCAAACTCTGTTAAACAACAACAGAGAAAACTTAGAGAGAGATTCGGGAAGCAGTAGTTTGTCATCTACTGAAAACCGTCGCCGCCCACGACAACAACAATTCCGCCCTAATGACATCAAGGTTGACGTTCCTGAATTCGAGGGAAGGCTCCAGCCAGACGAGTTTGTAGATTGGCTACAAACTGTTGAACGAGTATTTGAATACAAGGAGATTCCAGATGCGCAGAAAGTCAAAATTGTCGCCCTCAAACTTAAGAAACATGCTTCTATTTGGTGGGAAAACCTCAGACGGAAGTGAGAACGTGAGGGAAAGCGCAAGATTGAAACCTGGGAGAAAATGAAACGCCAGCTCACCAGGAAATTTTTACCAGATCATTACCACCAGGATAACTTTATCCAGTTGCAAAATCTTCGACAGAGATCTTTATCTATAGAAGAATATACTAGAGAGTTTGAACAACTCATGATGAAGTGTGATATTCACGAGAAGGAGGAGCAAAAAATAGCCCGGTACCTTGCAGGCTTAAACACAGATATCAGTCGTCCAGTCCAGCTTCAACAATATTGGACCTTGGATGATGTCATCCGTCTGGCTGTGCGTGTTGAGAAGCAGATGCCCAAGAGATCCGCTTTCCAACCTTCATCCTCTAGGAGTTATCCAGAAGGCCGTAAAGCAGAATTTCAGCAGACTAACTCCTCAAGCAAGCCACAACCTACTGCTATGCGCAAACCACCATCCAATGCTGCCAAGGAATCTGGTTCCAAAGCAATCAAATGCTTTAAATGCCAAGGATTTGGCCATATTGCTGCGGACTGTCCTACACGAAGGGTTGTCACCATTCGAGAAGGATCAGGGTATGAAGCACTTGAAGAAGGTGATGAGGATGATGAGTTCTACGGCACTGATCCCGTATATGACGAGGAGGTCACACCTGCTGATCAAGGAGAAGCATTGGTGCTTAGACGAAGTCTGCATACAACAGTAGTAAAAGAAGAACCTTGGTTACGACGCAACATTTTTCACACTCGTTGCACGGCCCAAGGAAAAGTTTGTAATGTCATCATTGACAGTGGAAGCTGTGAAAATGTAGTATCTAACTACATGGTGGAGAAATTGAAGTTGCCAACACAAGATCATCCACAACCTTACAAGCTTCACTGGCTCAACAAAGGAAATGAGGTAAAAGTTTCTAAACAATGCCTTGTGACCTTTTCTATTGGGAATCGATATTGTGATGAAGTTTTATGTGATGTTGTTCCCATGGATGCATGCCACCTTCTCTTAGGGAGGCCATGGCAATATGACCGACATGCTATGCATAACGGGCGATCGAACACTTATTCTTTTACGAAAGATGGTGTCAAGTTTACACTAGCACCTCTACCACCCAATGAGATTAGCCAATCTTTAAGGGAATCTAGTGTATCTAAGCCGTTAGTGTCTTTGCTGACTAAGGAGGAATTCAAGGTGTCAAAATCCGAAGCCCAAATGATGAGCATTATTCTGGTGCTTGAGGTAAACGATGAGACGGTCAATCCACCTGGAGTCATTCCGTTATTGTCTGAATTTTCAGATGTAATATCCGATGAGATACCACCAGGGTTGCCTCCAATGCGAGACATACAGCATGCCATTGACTTCGTTCCAGGAGCAGTCATTCCTAATAAGCCTGCTTATAGGATGAGTCCCCAAGAACATGCCGAAGTCCAACGACAAGTTGAAGAGTTGTTGAAGAAAGGGTTAGTTCGAGAAAGTATCAGCCCTTGTGCTGTACCTGTTCTTCTAGTACCTAAGAAGGATGAGAGTTGGAGAATGTGCATTGACTACCGAGCCGTCAACAAGATCACTATTAAGTATCGGTTTTCGATACCTCGGCTTGATGATATGCTGGACCAATTGCATGGTGCCACTACTTTCTCCAAAATTGATCTTCGTAGTGGGTACCATCAAATCAGAATTCGACCAGGAGATAAGTGGAAGACTGCTTTCAAGACCAGAGATGGCTTATATGAGTAGAATGTGATGCCTTTTGGGTTAACAAATGCTCCTAGCACATTTATGCGCCTGATGAATCAGGTATTGAGACCCTTCATTGGTAAATTTGTTGTTGTGTACTTTGACGATATTCTTATTTACAGTAAGAATCAAGAGGAGCATTTAGATCACTTGCGGCAAGTTTTGCAAGCCTTGCGTGAGCAGAAGCTTTATGCAAATCTCAAGAAGTGCACCTTCCTCACCAACGAAGTTGTGTTCTTGGGTTACATCATTACCGCGGAAGGTGTTCGCGTTGATCCAAGCAAAGTTGTAGCCATTGACAGCTGGCCAATTCTAAAATCCATCCAGGAGGTTCGAAGCTTCCACGGATTAGCTTCTTTCTACAGGAGGTTCATCCGTAATTTTAGCTCAATTGCCGCACCACTTACAGACTGCACCAAAGGAGAGAAGTTTCAGTGGACAGATCAAGCTCAGAAAAGCTTTGAGGAGCTTAAGAAGAAGTTGACCAAAGCTCCAGTCCTAGCTCTTCCTAATTTTGATCAAGTATTTGAAGTTAGCTGTGATGCTTCTAACACTGGCATTGGTGCTGTCTTAAGCCAGGAGGGCCATCCCATTGCCTTTTTTAGTGAGAAGCTCAATGATGCCAAGCTCAAATATTCTACCTATGACAAGGAATTCTATGCCATTGTCCGAGCTCTTTAATATTGGAGTCATTATCTCCTAAATAAAGAGTTCATACTTTTTTCGGACCATGAGGCTCTCAAGTATTTGAATTCCCAGCAGAAGATCAGCCGCAGACATGCTCGTTGGAGTGAACTCTTACAGTCTTATCCATTCCTTATCAAACATAAGGCTGGAACTCTGAACTCCGTAGCAGATGCCCTTAGTCGTCGCCATGTACTACTTACAACACTACAAACCAAGGTTGTTGGATTTGACCTTGTCAAAGAGTTATATCAAGATGATCTTGATTTTCGAGGAGTGTGGGAAGCAACTATAAATCAACCTTTCCACCAGTTCTACAGACACGATGGGTTTTTATTTTGAGGTAAAACCCTCTGTATTCCACAGGGTTCCTTGAGAGAAGCCATAATTTGGGAAGCACATGATGGTGGATTAGCTGGACATTTTGGACAAGATAAGACACTTAACCTAGTGAAGGAGAACTTTTACTGGCCTTGACTTGAACGGGATGTCAACAGGCATATACAGAGATGCAGAATTTGTCACTTGGCTAAATCCAAGGGTCAGAATACTGGACTATACATGCGTCTGCCAATTCCAGAAGCACCTTGGGAAGATATAACTATGGATTTTGTTCTGGGTTTACCACAGACTTAGAGGCAAAAAGATTCTGTCATGGTAGTTGTGGATCGCTTCTCAAAAATGGCCCATTTCATCCCATGCCAGAAGACCAACGATGCTGTTCAAGTAGCCAACTTGTATTTTAAGGAGATTGTGCGTCTTCATGGCATTCCTAGAACTATCACTTCTGACCGTGATGTGAAGTTTCTTAGCCACTTTTGGCGGACGTTATGGAAGAAGATAGGAACTAAGCTACAGTTAAGCAGCGCTAGTCACCCCCAGACAGACGGTCAAACTGAAGCTATAAATAGGATTCTTGGTAATCTTCTTCGCAGTTTCATAGGGAAGAATTTGAAGCAGTGGGATCTTATTCTTGCTCAAGTTGAGTTTGCTTATAATAACTCTGTCAACCAAGCAACTGGGAAGTGTCCGTTTGAAGTTGTTTATAGCACTCATCCCCTTAGTCCACTAGACTTGACCCCTTCACTTGATAAGCAGCAATATAGCTCTGATGCTGACCAAAGGGCTAAGGAAATTAAGAAGTTGCATGAACAAGTTCGCGAGCGAATCCAAAAGCAGAATTTGAGATACAAGGCTCAACGTGACAAACATCGAAGACAGCAGACTTTTAAGGTAGGAGACTTGGTTTGGATACATCTACGAAAGGAATGATTTCCTAAACAACCAAATGCCAAGTTGTCCCCAAGAGCTGATGGTCCGTTCAAGATAGTGCAAAGGATCAACAACAACGCTTACAAAGTGGAATTACCTGGTTCTTATGGTGTATCTGCCACCTTCAATGTTGCTGATCTATCCCCTTACATTGACGATAATGCCGAATTTGACTCGAGGGCGAGTTCTGCTGAACCCGGGAAGGATGAAACGGACTGAAACGGACAACAGAACTAATACACGAGAGTTACAGAATTGAAGCCAAACGTGTTCCGTTACCCTTCATTAAGCCAATAAAACGTTTAGCATTTACATTTGTAACGTTAGCTGATTACTGTTTTCATTCAGAGTCCTAACACTATAAATAGGACACTCACTTTGTTGTAAGGAGGCAGACTAGAAATAAAATTCAGAGTTTTCTCTTTTCATTCGGTTTCTATGCCACATCTGGTATAAGTGAAAGTGGCGATAGCATCAGCTATAGAAACACAGGAGGTTATAGCATTACAAATCATGTGCTGATTACCTTGAATGATGGAAGGTGATTTGTTAGTATGCCAGTCTTACTGCCCCAATAATATTTTCTGTAATTTTGTTATTTTAACGAAAAATGGAGACCCTTGGGCATTTTCCTTGTAACTTATAGATGCTAGAATTTATTTTTAGATACAACATATAATATCTATTCATGATGATTTTAGTTGTATGATATTAATAATAAAGCAGCATTGATTGGTCTCTAGAGGAAAATATTATTTATTGACTTGGGATACCTAGAGCTAAAAAGGAAATATCTTCACGGTCTTTGTTTTTATGGATCTCTCAATGAGGTAGGAATTTCATGCGATAACTACTGTTTCATGTTCAACAGTAGATTAAGCACCCTATAAATTTCTTGTGAAAATAAACACATGCACGTCTTATCCATTCAAATTGCAATTACTTCATGATAAATTAACAAGATTTATCAAGTAATCTAAAAATTCAGAAGCGCTAATTAATAACAAAAACACTCTAATTCGATTCGATGCTTATGTTAAAAAAGTCAATTTTTCTGTGATTTTTTACTTTTATTTTTTTAAAAAAAAGCATTTGATGCGAATATTTGATCAAGTCATAGCTGATATGTGTCATGATTGTTCTAGACTTTTTTCTTTTCCCAATACATGTATTATTGTCACAGGGGTTAGTCATTGTTTGTTAGTTGAAAATGGAGTTCTTCTCTAGGTGCTTGCAAGCATGTTAGAATAGGTGGAGTCTACATTAGCTGATTGGTAATAAATTGTTCTCAGTTGCATGTGTGCTGTTTCACCTGGTAATGGAAAATTGCATGACTATCTGTCATGCTCCAAAATTTGGATAGCGACCGGCACAGAATGTGAATCGTTTCACACATCCCTGTAAGCCTTAAATTGTAAATTCACTCTATTTCTAAAATTAAATCAGATTTATATTGAAATTATAACACTTTTAACACTAATAATTATAACAAAGTTTCAACATGTTCATAAAAATTTTGACAAAATCCCTCTTGTAAATAGAATTTCTCAAAATTTCTACAATACATTGATGCAGTCAAAATATCAAATAAATCTGGAGCTTAGCTCCTTCCAGCTGACAGACAACATATATATAAAAATAAAAGTCCTAGTTATAGCTTATGTGGAGCACCTAATTGTACTTTTTAAAAATAAAATAAAAATAAGATATTATAATTACATCAAAAGAAAAATTTCAATCAACCCTCCACCTATCTATAAGTGCTCAAGGATCGGCAGGAAGATCAACGTCAACTAAGGTATATGAGACCAAAATAATTTTTCAGTGAACAATGTCCCAACAATAAAAAATAGAACATAAATAAAATGAAAAGTTTGAAATAATTATATAAGTTAAATAGACAAAATTTTTGTAAAAATTTAATAAACTTTATAATAAAATGCTCTATAAATTTCAAATAAAATCTCAAATCATTGAACTATCATAGCAAATGATAATATCACTTGATTCCAAGAAAGCACATGAATGAAATAAAATATTTATAAACAAATTACTAAATAAAAAATAATAGAATATGAAATCATCAAATGATGGAGTCATAATTATAGGGACTTATCAGAACAATTAATAAACGTGGACACTCAGTCCATAAGGGTAAATAATCAAATGTGGCTTGTGCCATGAAAACAAATGTGGACATATAGTCCATGAGGGTAAGTAACCAAACGTAGCCAACGCCACGAAACAAATGTGGACACACACTCTACGAGGGTAATGCTAACCAAACGCGGCTTGAAGCCACAAAACAAACATGAGTACGATGCTCACAAATAACCATCCCTCTGTTCCACATGTGTTGGCCATCACATGGGGCTAGCACCTCCTATAAATACCCTGCTAGCTAGGTGTACCATGATGCACCAAGGGCTAACGGAACTGCCATTAGCAACCAATGTTCTGTATAAAGTCTCTTTTTAAAATTATTTTTAAATATGCAAGAAAATCATCACTTTCAAGATATAGTTCTCATTCTTAAAATCAAACTCATATGAATACTTTTAAGCATTAAAACTTGCCAGAATAAAATTTCATATCCAATGCTCATGCTTGCATTTGTTGAATAATCAAAAATTGCCAATGCTAATGAAAATAAATTTTATTAATCCTGAAAGGATATCTCATAAGGGGTAAAACATTCATATGCTATGATGAATCATTTTTTAGCACCATCTTAAAACTTAAAAATGAAGAAATTAAATTAACAAAGTATCCACTAATCAACATAATTATTATTAAAATAATCAATGTAACAAAATAAATTTTAATAAAAAAATTAATTGATAAATTGGTTAGGACGCTATCCACTTATTTGAGGCAATTTAAATACCAATATTTACCCATTTAGCATTTCCCACAAGGTTTATTCCTTAAACACCCTATATAATAATAATTGAACCTTAAAAATTTTTCAAAATTCATAATTGCCCACTCACTTAACTATTATAGTATATTCTAGCATTGCTCTTGGACACCCATCTTTTAATTTTCATTCCAGAGAAATTCATATTCTCTGCATTCTTTTCTAGCACACAAGTCATAAAAATCCACTGACACATTTTAACTAAATAATACCATTTTTTACATTTAAACTCTTCCTATAACATCTCATCAAACATCTTATATGCATTCAAAAATCAATTCATACATAGGCACCAAAATGTATAAATCACCAACCATACAACCCTCAAGCATCAACAAGTTCTTTATAAAGTTTCTTGGATTCAATTTGATATAAAGATTTGACCTCCTATAAGAGAAAAACTTGATTCTGAATTTAAATTTTTAGTTCTTAACACTACCAAAATTCATCTAATTGATTCAAAGGTTACCCCAAACATCATCATTTATATCACAATTTCTTCATAAAACTATAGCCATAGTTAATTATTCCATTGTAACATGATTCTCTCTCAAGCCTTATATCAATTACCTTGTGTGCACAACTTTTAAGTCATTCAGTAAAACTTGTTCAACCTCAATGTCTTACCCAATGATTTCCATACATACATCATTAAATTCATCCTGCTTTTCCAATCTAATTCTCCATAAAAAAATCAATTTCAACTCAAAAATTCAATTCGAAATAGCATTTTCACAGCAAACAAGCAAGTAATGAAAACCACTATATATCTATAGACCACACAAGATCATCAAAGATGAAGATGGGAGGATAAGCTCCCTCAAACTGGCCATAGCCAACAAGAACGATGGAGGGGGAGGAATTCGAAGCTGAATAGGGGAATTTTTTTTTCAATCTCAACCACTTAAAAGCATACACACAAAAATCAAAGAGGAAGAGAAAGATTCGAAGCTCCTCTCATTCACACAGCAAATAGAACAGAGAAAGAAATAAATTTCACACTCACACGCAAAGATCCGGCACAGAGGAGAAGGACTGGAAAACTCACACCTGAAATCTCAGTAACACCAAAATCAAGGAGCACGGAATACAAATCATGTGGGCATGAAGGAGGGAGAAGAAGAACGTCCAACACACTCCCACACCGTGACAGGAACAGAGGAGAAGGAAGAAGCTTAAGTGACGTGAAGCAAAACTGGGGAAGGATGAAGAAGATCCTCACGCACTCACAACGACCGCACAAAGATAGAACAAAGAAGACAATGGCGGACGCACACTCCCATGTCGGCGAATTGGAATGGAGGAGAAACAGTGGGTTTTTGAAGCTTCTAGGCCTTGAGACCCTCTCTCTCTCATTCGTCCAAAATGCTGCTCACAAATTGAGGAAAAGAGAAAAGAAAAAAAAAATCTAATGGGTTAACTAGAGGGCATCACAGTAATTTCACTTAATCTGAAGCAAACAAAATAAAGCAACTACTTGAGCTCTCAAAGAATCAAACTCTTGACTAAAGAATGAATAGCCATAATTAATTCCACTAAGCCACCAACTCCCTTTTACTTATTTTTCCCCAACATTAAATAAAAATATAATAAATTTAACTTATTATGTATTCTATCTTTATAATTATATTTCAAGGTCATTACACTATCTATCTTTGATTGTATGTTTGATCCTTTCCTACACTATGGTAGGCTTGTACTAGGACTTCACACCTTTCCTATTACTAGGAGTTGTGTGAGCTCATCTAACACCAATATTCATTAATAGAGGCTTCCCTTATTATGGTAAGCTTGTTGACATAATTGAGTTGAATTACCAAGGACATTTTAGAGTGACATTGTTCAAATATATTCAGGCAAATGCATTGATATCTTGTGACGGATCACTACAAATGATTTAGGCAACACCTTAACACCAATAACATGAAGATGATAAGCCTTATATCTCTACTTTAGAGGCACAACAAATTTATTATGTCAAAGGTAGAGAACATAAAGACCAGAAGATGATTGTTCATTTGAAGTCTCGAGACCTTTATGATATGGGTGATGATGATGCTGGTATTATCATGAGAATGAATCATTCTAGCCAAATAGTTTACTAAATTTCTTCCCCAAAGGAGGTGATCATTTACCATTAGTTGGGTGACATTTTACTTTCTTTTATAGTTGAATTTATTTAAAATCTAATTTAGGCTTGTTTAATATACTAATATTAGTATAAAGATAAAGTGTATCTTAGTCCTTTAACTTTATACAAAGTATCATTATAGTCCCTTAATTTTATAAATTTTCTTTTCAATTCCTAAACCCTAATGTAGTTATTAGTTTCATCATCAAGAAATTCATCAATTGAGCTTTTAAATACTAACAAAATATTCTCAAATATTGACATAGTAAATTTAGTTTTTTAAAATGCAATGATCAACACAAAAAATAATCATTTGAAACTAATGGCAACAGGGTTATAGGACTAAAAAGATACTTTATATACAAAATTATAAAATCAAACTAAAATCTTATACAAAGTTAGGGGACCAAAGGTACACTTTTATCATAATTTAAGAATATGGATGTAGAATAAGGTCAATTAAACAAAGAAAATGAAATTTATTTCATGTTGTACATTTATTTAAGGGAAAATGACAATAAAATCCCTCTGAAATATATAAATAACAATTTAGTCCCTTGAAATGTCATGATTTCCTTGAAGTCCCTAGAGACTTTTTTGTCATTAATAAAATTATGTAAATTACCAAATTGCCATTGTTGAAAATAAATGATTCACAACTTTTGTTTAAATATTCATAATTTTTCTTCTTATATTCACAACAATACAACAACTAATAAGGAATTTAACATGTGAAGTTGTGATTTATTATTGTATTGTTACGAATATAAGAAGAAAAGTTGTGAATATTAAAAAAAATTTGTTAATCATTTATTTTCAATAAGAGTAATTTGATAATTTACATAAATTTATTAATGACAGAAAAGTCACTAGGGACTTCAGGGAATAGCATTTCGAGGGATGAAATTGTCATTTATATATTTCGAAGGGATTTTGTTATAATTTTTTCTTTATTTAATATATATAAATTTATATATATTTTCTCATCAATAGACTTTTCCATTTTAAGTATAAAAAAGAAGTGAATATAAGTAAAATAATTATAATAAAATCATTTTATGCATATTTAGTAGAATATTACCAAGTATCTTGTGAAATGCACGGGATGTATGAAAGTAATTTTTTTAATATAAATCAGTGTGTAATTGATTATTATTAATGTGTGAAATGATAAAAAATAATTTAATAATTTTTAAAAATTAATAAGATGATCTCAACTTTGTGTAACATGGGTGTAAAAAGTGATAAAACATAGTTTAATAACTTTTAAGATTTAATTAGACAGTCTCAATTTCATATGGCATGATTGTAGAAAGTGAAATTGTATAGCTTAAGTGTTTAACCCCTTCTCAAGAGAAAAATTTTCGTGAGAATTTGCAAAGAAATTTCCATGCCTACCAAATCAAAAAATGATTATTACAAAGTAAAAATAAGACCACATATATTATATACAAATAGAGAATGACAAAAAAGACCCAAGAGATAATCAACATATAAGTTATAAATAAAAAGAATAATAAGTGAAAGGCATGACAGAAAGATGTTGAAAATCAATATAATGTTTTTCAACATAATGCACCTAGGTTAGTAAAAGGCTTGCATCATTGATCAAGAAATGAAATCTATAGGCATCAAGGCCTCTTTCTACCATAAGAGTCACTTCTTCCTACAATGCGTGTGTGTATGTGTGTGTCACTTCTTCCTACAATGTGTGTGTGTGAAGGCAATTAAATTCTTACATTACTATAAAAAACGCTTTTCATGTAACTTTTTTAGGGCACTTCATGTTCCTATCATGTGGGACATAGATTAGGGGACTTAAAAAATTAACTCATTCACATTACTTTTAAGAGAGATGTAGATAATAAAAATCATGTCACTTTTAATAAGGAGATACGTGATTTTTATAGAAACCACATCCATTTTTTAGAAAAAGGGACGTGGTTTCTTCATAAACTAAATTGCTTTCTTCCATCAAAGTAACATGGTTAACATAAACTACATCTCTTATTATAAAAATGATGTTGTTTATTTTTTTAAAAAATAATTGATTAGTAGTTTTCTTTATAACCATTTGAACTTATAAATTTTCACAACAGCAACAGCCCAATATATATAGCTAGAGTGTCCAACAAATAATAGCAGTAGCAATATAAGCACATAAACATATGGAACACCAAAATCATTTTCTATTCAAGTGTTCAATATTTACAATCAAAATACAACAAACTATAACAATATACTAATTAAAATTTCTAACCATCTAACTTTTTTGATAAGTCTAGCTAAAATTCTAACTACAATGAGCAAACTATAAAATATGGACTATGTAAATAGTTTTTGAAGAAGTTGATCTGCCAAACTATTTCAAATGTCATTTATCTCTTCCCTAGTATAGGGGTATTCATTGTGAAAATGCTACAAATTTTTATAAGATTTTCATTAGATTTGGCAAAATTCCAAAGCCTCTATACATACTCCCTCTTTAAATTTTCATTAAGATTAAACTATGTACCAGGTGTAAATTCTCATTGGTACCGAATTGAAAAATCTCATACATATAACAAATAACATAGTATCTGCACTCTATACTCCCTATCTGTCAATGGCACTGGATAAATCAAAATCAAATGATAAGTATAAATAAAAACATTTAGGGAAGGATTGTGAATGAAAAACATTAAATAAAAATTACTCACTTTTGAGAATATCCAAGTTAGTGGGCCATTTTTTTTGTTTGATTTTTTGGTGAGCGGTGGCTTCCCCCGATTATTTGATATGTCTTTAATGAACTATAATGAAATTTAAATAAAAATACAAGATATTAAAACAATTTAAATATCTAAAAAAAACTAACATTTATAAAAATAACCTTAACTTACGTGTTAAATATATCCTTAGTTTTAGCAATTAGTTGCTTGCCCATGGAATAAAACCAATAAATCTCATGCAAATATGGGCAGACAACACAAAGGGACCAGTGGTAACTACAATATATAAGAAACATATTTAGTATATGAAAACAAAGAAAATATTACCAAGCCAAATATATATACATAAATATAAACAACTTGCCCTTTAAGTACTAGGGCTAGATGACATGGTAATTTTCTTTTTAAAATAGTATTACCCACATATCTCATCCTATCATAGATATTGTTGCAAGTCAGCATCATAGAAGATAAACACAAAAATCCAAATTGATCTGCTTTGGGTCCAATGTAGAGATTACTAAGAAACTTATTAGTAAAAAGAGATAAAAATTAATGCATATAAATTACAATGAAAGAAAATGAGACAAAATATAAATAACAAATTTATAAGATTGATAACATAGCCCAGGATATATCTAGCTCCCTCATCAATAAGAATTTTAGGATGTCTTTCTTATCAATTGCAAAGAGATATGATGCCTAAAGGATTGGCTTTGTCATTGCTTTGAAAAGTTCATTAAATTGTGGCAGATAAAGGTAGTTTTCAGCATCCTAATGACATATCAAATGAATACAAGTTATATAAGTTAATTAAAACAAAAAAATCAAAGAATAATATGTGCTTTATTACCATCGAAATTGTTATCTCCATGTCAACAAGTTATCTCCATGTCAACAAGTCCTTTAGGCCATAGAATGAAGTGACCTAGGGATTGGCTTAATTTTTTAACCTCATCAATGGAGAATGGCACTGTCACATAAGGCTTAATTAAGAACAACCTCAACTGTTACCTTAACTTGAGTAGAATATTCATATGATAGATTGTTTCCCCTAGATTGTAAACCCAAGCTATAGCAACAACCCGCTTTTTGGATTTATCTAAATAAAGAAAACAAGAAATTTTATTATCTATTGAGAGACTAGAGGCATGGGCTACTATCTCTAGTTGATTATGACTATCTTTCATGCTTTAAAGCATGTGAGAAGTCTAGAGAACTAAGTGAAAAAGTTAAACATAAAATTAAAAAAAATAGACAAGACTGAATATTTAATTAAATAAAAATAATTGAAAACTTGGTGTCCACCAACTTCTTGACTTTAAGTTAACTAATCCCAACACAATTGTCAAGAGCATAAAATTAGTATATCTCGAGTATCAGGGTTTCTCTATATCACTATGAAAGTTGTCATATACATGTGATTGTGCAAATGACATCATTTCAACATCACGAATCATATAATCTATTCTATCATCCTAGTCATTCACAATTGGCTCATTTTGGGATATAGAAGTTGTTCTTCCTTCTGTATGCTATATCCACCTCATATATATCAAATTTATCCCATTATAAATTAAATGCTCTTGTATTTCATTAATACCTTGTTTAATCTTATTCATACAATTAACACAACGACAACAATGTAACATCCTTAATTTTAAATCTAGATTAATTAAGCTTAAATAGACTAATAAAGTGTATCTACGAGGTGTGTTGCCAGAGAGGCCCAATGGACGTGTTTGGTCTCGATTTTAGTTCTAAACATGAGTTTGAAGGAGAATTGGGTCAACCAGGAATAGAAGAGGAAGAATTTTTGAAGGAAATAATTTTGTACCACGCACTGTGGCTTATGGTTGGTCCGCCACGGCACATGCATGACAAAATGCCTGGAAGAGGCCTTCTGTGCCATGCGCCATAGTGCATTGTGCATCCGCTACAGTGCATGGTCAGATTTTTATAGTATTAAGTCGTGAATCTGAAGTGAAAAGGAAGAGAAAATAAATGAGAACGAGAGAGTGGCGAAAAAGTCAAGCTAAGCTTTGAAGAAACTGATTTTTAGGAGTAATTTAGAGCTCATAAACATCAAAGGTAAACTTCCTTGATTAAATATTTCTCTCTTCTTCCATTTTCTTAATGATAGAGGTTAGGGTTTGATTTCTAATGGTGATTTTCAGTCCATAAAAGTTATGAGCCTGAACCTATTAACTTAAATAGAGTTAATGGGGGTAGATTGAGCTAAGTAAACTTGATATTTATGATTTTATGATGATTGGTGGTTAGAGGACATTAAATGTCTGAAATTCCCATAAATTTAGTAGTTAGGATTATTATAGCTTCATTAATTCCCATTTAAGAGCTCAATATTATAAATGAGAGTTAAAGGAAGCTAAAAAGCCTTATGGGTACTTCTATATGAGTCTAGAATAAATCTTGAGTATTAAGAAATGATGAAATGTTAATGGAAAATAGCTCAAAATGAATATTGATGTTTTGCATGGTAAATGCTTGTAGAGTAACTACCTTTAGCACCATTCAAGCTTCTTGGAAGCTTCGAGAGTGAATAGTTGAGGGGTGAAACTCTTGACCTCTCAAAGGTTTGAGGTAACTAGGGAAATTCTATCCTATGCTTGTGTGTGTTTATTAGTTTATTAATTTATGAATTATCATTTGAAATGTATAAAATAAAAGAAATGCAAGTGTGGCTTAAGTTGTGAAGAAATCTACTAGATCCAATTTGGGAGTTTTATGCTTTATGATGCAAAATTTTCTTTGAGAACAATAGTGGTGGATTTTCGTATTAATGTTTATTGGGAGTGCAATGATTTTTACAATTAAGAAGCAAAGTGAATCTTTATTTTAGGAGGAGTTCAATGATGTTTGAAAATAGAGAAATTCATTGATTTTGAAAGTGCGAGGTACAATGATTGTGATTTGGGAGTTCAATGATTTGTTTGGTTTTAAAGTTCTATGAAATGTGTTTGAGAAATTTAATGATTGTGTAATGATAAAGTTCAATGAAAATTATTAATGCGAAGTCCTATGAATGGTATATGTGTAATTTATGGCATAAATGTGTATTGCATGATCTTGAGAGGTGGGAGTTCACCTAGGAAGCGGAGTAGATGATAAATCCACGTGATAAGGCCCCCATCTGTGTGATGGATTGCCTAGATTAATTCTATCCATATTGTCCCACTGGTTCAATGAGGGACTGTCCTACTAATTCAATGAAGAACTCAAACCTAGCTAGCTATCTATTGGTTTAATGAGGAAGCTAGTCTAGGGTGTATAATACCCCATGGTATGAGAAATGGGGGAAACCGTGATCCATAATTGAGTTGGGTATGACTTGGCTGGGTAATCCCCTCACAAGTATTTAGGCTAGGGAAGTCAAGGAGTATAGACTATCCCATTGAGTTATAGCCCACGGTTTCATGTCAGAGGAATAAGGAGGATACAAGGGAGGTGTGATCATGCATATAGTGAGTAAAGGCACTTGTTGTCTATATTGAGCCCACAATGATGACATTTTGAGTTGAGTATTAATTTCCACCATTATGCTTGTCAATGATTTGTGTTATCAACTCTAATTATATGAAAGGTGCTAAAAGTATTGTTTTCCAGATAGATGCTATTATGTGAGCTGAACTGTGAATATCTAATTTTAATGGTCTCACATGGGTTAAAGTGTTAATATTAACTTCCACTTGCATTTAAACTAATGGATATGCATTAGTATGGGCTAGTCGGATCTTAGTTACTAAGTAGTTATACTCACCCTGTTATCTTCAATATTTAAGGGAATAGCTCAAGAAGTGTGGACAAAGAAAAATACCCCGAGGCTTAGGATCACGATCCATTTGTAATAGGCCTCCTTATTTTGGGTAACTTATGTGTATGATAATTTTGATTGCCAACTAGGATTTCCCTTTTTGTTACTTACTTGTATTAAGTGAAAAGTAAATTGTAATAGTATTTTGGGCCCTTCGGAGAGAGTTGATTATTATGTGTTATAATGATAGGGCCAAAATACTAATGCAAGTGAGGATAGTAAATATTATATAACGTTCTGGGGAATCTTGATGAAAATTGTGGTAAACTCCCCCTATCTATGTTTTTGGATTTAAGAGGTTGAGTAGTGAAAATTTGATCTAGAATTATTTCTTGTGTCTTGGTGCATTACACGAGTTAATCTTGATGATTTGTATATGATCATTTGGTGTCTATGGCCTTTGGTCCTTGGTTTTGGTAAGGACACTTGAAATTTGTGAAATTTATTGCAAAGGCATAAGTTTTGAAAAGGGTGTCTAATTTTTTTTTTTTTGAAAAAGAATTTGAGTCTAAGACCAATATCATTAGTTAGTTCCTAGAAAGAGCTTTCTGTAGACTCCTAGTTCATGTCATTCAAATGTCAGACGGAGATTTGGCACGTGTTGAAAGTTGGCCTTAATGCTATCAAATTGACAGTAGAATTCACTGTCAAAATTCTTGCATTTACACCACTGCGCATGTCACAAAGGCAAAGACGCCGCAGTACATATTCAAGGAGCCACGACGTATGCCTTAAAAATTTTCAGAGTTTTTCTTTCTTCAGATTCTTGCACCAATGTACTCACTTATTTGATGATCCCTTGCTTTCACATAATTGCAAACTTTGATTTGCCTCTTTGCAAGACATGATTTGATTGTGGTTTTATAAACTTGGGGTTCCCATTTTGTTAACCAATAAGAATTTTGTATTTAATAATTATTATCATCTCATTTTGTTAACCAATAAGAATTTTGATAAAAGGAGGAGGATATTACAAATAATACTTTCCATTTTTATTAGAAACATTTCTTTTAGCAAATTCAAAAAAATGGTACACACTATTCTCATATTTCTCACTCATTCTCCTAGCGTTCATTCAACTATGATTCATTCTATTTTCACCTATTCAATCATTACAAAGTCCATCAAATTAGCAATTCTCTAACTTGCATGGACATGTTAATATTCAAAAAAATTTGACAGAGTTTCCCCTTAAAAATAGGACCTCTTCAGATTTCAATGACAATAAATTAAACATTTTAACTAGTCCAAATAATCAGATATTAAATTTTAGAAAAACCTTGAAGGGGAAAACCACACAAGCATATCAAATATCAAACATGATAACCTTAGCATCCTTTCTCTTTTTCTATCCTTAATGGCATAACATGCTCCCAGAGCATTTCATAATCTAATCTAATCATGTGCCTTCCCAATCTTATCTTTTTCATTTTCTCTAGTTAATTATCTTTATCAATCTTCCTTCATTTAAATATTCTGGTGAGTCCTATTGTTTCATAAGTCATAATCAACATATTCTATCATAAATTACATATACCATTTTTTTTAAAAAAATTAATGCTTTCTATAAATTATTGTCTGTACTTGATAAAACTAGTAGTTATGTCAAAGCTTAAAATTCTCATCATCAAAATTTTAGATGAAACTAATAATCTAAGAAGCATCGATACAGGTACGAGTGTCGGGTACGATATGATACAATACGCGGACACGGCTATTTTTCAAAATTTTAGGATATGGGTATGGCTATATAAATAATTAAATATTAAATATTTAGATGTCTAAAAATACAATTTCAAGATGTCTAATGCCATCACAAAATATAATATAATAAGTAGTTAAGCACTTAAACACTATAAAGTGGCAAAAGATAATTATCAACTTAAAGTAATTCTAATCTTCCCCATCTTCATTGACAATACCACTTTCTGCTATAAGTTCTCTCTCCAAAATTGGCTCATCTAGAGATAAGCTTGCAACTTCAAGATTTTCAGCATCATCTATTTCCCAACAATCTCTACTAATATCCCATAATCTACTTTCTCTAGTGGAATACTTCTCACTTTTTCTTGAAAGAAGATGAAGACTTGAATGAACAAAAACTAAGTTCTCTGCTCTTTTTAGAAGCATCTTGTTTCTCTTTAGTGAATGAACAAAAGAGTAAGTGCTCCAATTTCTTTCACAACAAGATGATGAGCATGGTGGATTGAAAAGTTTCAATGCAGTCCCTTAAAGTTTAGGAGCATCAGCACCATGATTGCTCCACCAAACCTTAGGCTCTAATATCTATCTATCTTGTATGGAATCAACAAAAGAGAACCCATCTGAACATCCAGAAAATTTTGAAAATTCATTCATAACCCATTTTGTAACATCCCAAAATTTTTAAGACTCAAGTTTATTTTAAAAATAAAATATTTATAATTAAATTAAGATCAAGAATAGTATGATAGGGGTCCCAAGTTTCAATTTTACTAAGCAAAAGTTGGTATTTTTTATTTTTAACTACGGAAAAAATTACCAAAGTTGACTCGGGCTTTTGCATTATAATAAGAAATGTTGGGCCCTTTCTTGTAATCTTCCCTAAAGTGTTAGATCAGCTTTTTAAAGAGAAACACATGCAGAAACGAAAAAGGAAAGAAGGACAAGAAATGCACGAGAGAGAGAGGAAGAAGAGAGGAGGAAGAGAGGGAGCTAGAGAGGGGATTTAGGAGGCTTTGCGACCATTGCGAGGTCAGCTACATGATAGGTAAACTCTCTACTTCAATCCTCTTCCTTCCCTCTTAGTTTCCTTGAGTTTTTAGAAGAGGTAAATTTTGATTTTGATCCTAAATGCTTTGTTCTTGTAAGTTTTGATTTCCTTATGTCCTATGGAGATTGTTTTGAGTTTCTTTATGATGCTTTAATATTTTGAGTGGGCAATTAGATGAAAAGAGGTGTTTTGGGTGCAAATTCAAACCCTAAGAGATTGGATTTCACTCTTCAGTGGTTTAAGCCTATTGATTTAGTTATAATTATGCTATTTGAATCTAATAAGATTTAAATTAAGCTTTAGTTTTCATTATAAGGGCTAATAATGAAAGTTGGTGACACTAAGTGAAAGTTTTTAATTGATTAAAAATTAGATAAATTGAAAATTGGCCTAATGGTGGCTAATACATGGTTTTGGTGGTTAAGTGATACTATGTGAATGGTTGGTTTGATAGATGGACCATTGGGATGAATTATAGCTTATTGACCCAAGTTGTGTGGTATGAGTTGTAGTCTTCTTTTATATTATTTGTCATAATAAGTGATGTGGATCACGTATCTATTGTAGGGATTGTTGGTGGAATTTGTTCGGAAGTTAAAGGACAAGCCAAGTCTTATTTTTAAATAAGGGGAAACCCTTTTGGTACAAAAAGGGTTGAGGTAACAGGAGAATTTATATTTCTTATGCTTTATTTAACTATTTTTGAGTAGATAATATTATCTAGCATGCATTACATGTTTTAAACAATTGAATGCAAATAAAATGTGTTTTAGAAGGGTTTATCGGGTATTGCTTTAATAATAATGCATATATATTTACTGTCTATTTAATAACGATGTTACTTATAGAAATAAGATTATTAACATGCATTGTGATCATAAAAAATGAGGAGTTGCATTTAGAGAAGTACAACTAGGTTTAGTACCTTAGATAGACTAAGGAACTGCTTAAGGGATGAATTATGAGTGTTATACTACCTTAAGCGTTGAAGTGGTTAATACTCGAGAAAGGTAAAAAAAGGGTAGGAGGCATGATCTCAGTAGGAGTTCACTAATTGGGAGATGCGGTCTTGTGATATTCTATTGCTCACTGTCAGTACTCAGTATTGCCTTTCGTATTGTGGGCTCAGTACACTAAAGTGGTTAGTGGATTGAGTATTCGACACCTCTCAGTGGGCTCAGTATACTAGGTGGTTCAGTGGATTAGATCATGTCTTAGATTATGTTTTGTGCCTATAGAGGTACAAGTGGGTATAAGGTTTACCTGTAAGTTAAAGAGTGCCAAGGGGCATTCTGTTGGTCATGAAAGGCCATACCGGCCTATATCATGCATTCATGCATTTTAAATGGTTAAATTATATACTACGTTAAATTTATTATTTGTTTATTTGATTATGGCTTACTTTGTAATAATCAATATAGATTTCTCTGTTACTGAGACTGTGGTTATCTCATCCCTTTCTTTTCAATATTTCCAGGTCCAAGTGAAGGAACCAGTAGAGGATGGGGAAAGGAGTAGAGCTAAGGGTTGTTTGTGGATTATAAAGAACTACAACCCCTTTCTTTTGAGCAATCTATTATAATGTATTTAGGATTAGGGTTCCAGTAGAATATGATTATGTATATATGTGTGTGAGTATGTGTGGATTGTATGGCTTATGTATAATTTTTTTTTTTTTGCTTGCAGACTTGTGGCTAGGAAACTTGGTTATGGTGTGTAGTTTTGATGAATTTATTTAGTAGACCAAATTTTCACTATAAGAAAATATTTATTTTGGTATATATGTGATTCCACAAGCAAATGCAAAGTGGTTGCATTGCAAATAGTGTGCTATAGGCAAACATAACCTGGGATAGAGAGAGTGAATGCATGGGCCCCACGGAGATCTTTAAGCCAAGTGAAAATATTTAACGTATGTATTCATATGTGCATATGATATTTAGAATAGTTTTTAGCCACTCTCGTGTGATTTGTGCATTTTGGGGGTTTAGGGTCCATTTTGAAAAATGGCATTCGGGTGGTCAAATTTTAATGTATGGGGGTTTTCCATCATTTGAATATTCTATTAGGTACTTTTCGTCCCATTTGACGTGTCCAAAGTGTTCCCATAGGGTTGTGACCATTAGGATGAGATTTGGACAATTTTGAAAATGGTTTTTACTAAAAAAACTGTACTTTTACATCTAGATGTCCAAATCTTAATCCGACCGTTGGATTTTCCTAAAATTTGGGTCACAAGTAAAAATTTTTATAAGCTTCATGTAGGATTTAGAATCATATCGATGGGACACCAGACAGAGAAATGGTGCACTTCGGAATTTGGTCTGGAGGAGCTGTTATGATAGCAACAGTGTTGATGTTGCAACATACATGAATTTCAATCTGTTTATTAGATCTTTTCAAAATTTGGTATTCTAATATTACTATTTAAAAGTGACATGTGGACTTTGAAATCGCTCCGATCGAAGGTTAGATGATGAAATGTGCACTCTAGAAGTTGGTCCAAAAGTGCGGTCATGACAACAACTATATTTAATCTTTTAGAGTGTCCAAATTCTAATCCAACCGTTAGATCATTTTGTAATTTGGTTCACTACTAGTAATTATTAAAAATGACATGTGAGCTTTAAAATCACTTTGATCGGAGGTCGAATGGTGGAACGGCACCTCCCGAAAGTTAGCCCGAGAGGGCTATTATAGCAGTAATTTAATGCTGTCATGACAACATCTTTTTATCCCACTTTCATCTAGCTTGCTTCCCTGCGCTAGAGGTAGAACCTATAAATTTTACTAAAGGCTTTAAATGTTTATTTTGCGATGGTGTATTTGTTTATTGATTTAAATGATTTGATACTTAAGTTGGTTTTAGGATCAACTCCTTAACCACACTTAATTTGTTTGAATTGTGTGATTTTTTGATAATATTCAAGGCAAGTATTACAAATTTCCTCTCTTCTTTATCTAGAAATATCCTTCTAAAGCACTTTTTCCTTTCAGTTGATATTTCAACATCTCTATGTGGAGAGACTATTTGGTTCACATTCAAGCTATTGTGTTGTATAATACCTACAATAATATAATAACATCAATTGGAGTTGTGATGTAAAAATGATAAAGAAAAGAATTTCATGATCAAAAATAAGAATAACACCTAGGATTTAGTGAGTGGGCAAGACAATGTAATGGAGTGGCACTCTTTGTCCATCGATCAATGATGATGTTATAAACAACTTCATAAAATAAAGAGTACTCAAAAAGTAATTTTCTCTCATGCTTATAAATTGATTCCTTGATTTGCTCTATCATTGAATCCTACATCTCATAAATCAAATGAAGTATGGGTTTATCTGTGTTAGCAAATCTCAATATATCATAAATTGATTTAGTGAAAGAGAGAATATAATCAACCTTCTCCCAACAAAGATCATTAAGAATTATGTCCTTTACAATAGCAGCCTTTCCAACATCATCATTTCTATAAGCATTCCATTCTTTACTAATAACCAGTGTATGAAGAAAAGTTCTGATAAGTTTGAATCTCTTCAACATCACAATTGTTGATGCAAATCTTGTTTTGGCTATTGCAAGCAACTTTAATGGCATAAATTCATGAAACATGGCCAATCTCATATAATGATTCATGATAAATGTTCAGATGAAGACTGCACCTTCCCTCACTTCAGTGATCTAACGGCATTCTTCATAAACAATTTCATTTGCCTCTTATTTTTTGCTGCACATATATTCTTCAAGGCAAGATTAAGTGTATGCACCACACATGGTGTCCAAAAGATGTGAGGATATTCATCTTCCACCATCTTACCAGTAGATTTACAAATAGGTGCATTATCAGTGATTACTTGAACAACTTTATGAGGTCCCACTTCTTCAACCACTTTCTTTATCAAGTCAGCCATGTAAAATCTATCTTTATACTCACTAGTTGCATCAATTGCCTTCAAAAACATGGGGCTTCCATCATCAACTTAATGCCTTCTTTGTAACATCTGTCCAACCATCGGTAACTATACTTACCCCTTTATGATTCCAAGTCCCTTTGATTGGTTCAAGTTGCCTTTCAACATTGGCCCTTTCTTTTTGCAACAAAGTGGATCTTAGTGCATTATAACCAGGAGGTTTAAAACTAAGAATTACATTGTTGGCAGCATATTGAAATGCACTAATAAAATATGGGTTACATGCCAAATTGAAAGACAAGCTAGCCAAATAGAACATTCTAGCAATTTTAGTAGTTAAGTTATCTCTAGCTTCTTGTTAGAAAGCTCTTTCTATTATATTTATTGCCCTCCTTTTTCCCTGATTGTGTTCACTTTAAATAAGGGTAGAACCCCTTTAACATAAAAGAGACAAGCTCTCAGTTGGAGTTGGCCAGTACATGTCTTGGTTTTGTTCTATTCTTAGCCTCCTCTTAAGCTTTTCACATTTCACCTAAACAATTATCATCAACTTTCGGCACATAGCAATACCCTTTCTAGAGGTCCTTAACAAATAAAATTTAACTCTAGAGTAAGAGCCATTAAATTGGTTATTACAATAGTTACACTTTCAACTTCTATTCCCACCTTCCCCTTCATTTTCTTGAGGAACCAAAGTTACATAAGCTCATAAAGGAGTACTCTCTTTCTCTCTTTCATTACTAGATTGAAATTGAGAATTCACACTTCTTGAACTACTATCGAGTCTAGAATTAGAAGCCATTGCAGGTTTTATTTTAAATAATATCCTGCAATTTTAACATGGAGAGCTAATAAGAATTTAAAATAAATCAATGTTTAACTCAGCAAATAATCCATCTAAATAAAAAAAATTAAATCAGTAATTCAATATTAAATTGAGAAAATTAATCAGGTTGCTCTGCCTCTCTCGGTTCAGTAGTGAAGCATTGAGCAATAAATATCCATTATCTAGCAATGCAGTAATACCAATAAATATCCAGCAACATTGAACAATAAAAGAACTGAAGAGCAGAAGAGATAGAGACGCTCAGTGCACCGATATGTGAAGAACTGAAGATAAATTACCAAGATTGAAGGCTAAAGACTAAAGAACGATGATGGTTGAAGACGTTGAGGCAGAGCTCAGACGGTGAGGCAGCGTGTGAAGTGAGAAGTGAAAATGCAAGAGTTGAAGAATGATGACAGTCGACGAGGCAGCAAGCGACAGAGCGGCAAACATGAGAAAGGGGCTGACTGGAGTTGAAAATCTTAAGGCATCAGGTTTCTGGAGTTGAGACTGAGTAAAAAAGAAGTGAAAAACGCAGAGTTTTGTGTCCGCCCGCATCTGACCTGCGTCCGCCCGTCTCGACCAGCGTTCGCCAGAAACTGGGAAAAGGGATGCATCATTTCTGCGTCTTGAACACGTGTGCATGTCGGATACGTATCCGACATGGATATGCCAGCCATTTTCATGTATCGGTGCTTCTGAGCTAATAATAGTCAAATATAACAGGCAAAGAAGGACAAGTAATGATTTTCACGAAGAATCAAAGTAAAATTTAGTTTTTTTCAATTAATTACGAATAAAAAATATATATTTTTGTATTTCAATTTCGAGGCACAATCGAAGATATCAATCTAGGAAATCCCAGGAAGCATAAGGTAACATGAAGTAAGAAGCAAGCAAAGAATAAGCTTTGTTGAGTGGGTCTATCAGACAGTTCTGGCTACATATACACTTCCAAGGCAAATAATAAACAAGTCCAACAAATAAAGAATTGTAAAGTGGTGTAGAAACAATATCAAGTCCAGCAAATAAACGCATAAACAGTGACGCGCATAAGAATAATTTGAAAAAATAAACCAACCTCACACGAAGACCATGAAGAGGAGAAGAGGAGCTCAAGTTCAACAGAGAAGACGGAAGAGAGAGCAGCAAACTCGAACTGGATAAAGGAGAGAGAAGAGGGCGTCGCTGGTGAGAGGAGAGAAGGGGCAAGCTGGATTTGACAACACCAACTGGAGCTTCACCGTTGAGAAAACAGAAGGGGGAAGCTAGGTCCGAGAGAGGAGCATCGCTGGAGAGAAGAGAGAGGGAGGAATCTTATGCCGTTGCCGTTGAGAAGAGAGACAGAGGAAGCTAACAACTGAAAAGAGAGAAAGGAGAGAAAAGGTTTGGGTTTCACGGTCAGTATCTAAACGGGGGAGAAATTTAATTTCAGAAATGTTGGACAACAAGCCACATCGCTTATTAAGCTAAATAATCCACGTTTTTCTCAAAACGCGACATGGTTAAATTTTTAATAAATACATAAATTTTTCATTCATTAAAATTTAAATATAATCCACGTCCCTTTTTCATGAAAAGAGACGTGAATTTAAACACACACGATGTCCGCTTTTAAAAAACGATGTGGTTATTCTTTGATGTAGTTAATTAAAGATGTCTTTTTAAAAATAAATTAATCTGAACAAAATGCCATGTCGCTTGTGCCTAAAAAGGCGACGTGGATATTCTTAAATAATATAAAAAATTTTAAATTTTATTTCAATAGGAAAAAGTCCACATCATTTATATTTAAATGACACGTTTATTTAAAATCCACGTTAGTTTTGGTTAGAACGACGTGAATTTTAATGTTATATTATCATATTTTTGGTAAGTGGTGTGGATAAGTTCATTAGTTTGCAATTTAATTATGAAATTGCTACCGCTTCTATTTCTTACTTCATTTTTTATAAAGGTGACGTAAATTGAGCATAGTAATTTTTTTTAGGTAGTGTTAATGTTCCTTTTTAATACATTAAAAAAAGAGATCTACCAATAAAATGAATAATATAAGTATTGTAAAATAACATTATATAATGGAGAAAAGTCACAGGAAATCATTGCACATACCCATGACTTCATCAAGAAATTTAATATGCCATTTATAAGTTGATATTGTATGGCTTATATCTCTAACAATGCACTTACACCTCACAATGAGATAACAAATTCCATATATTAATTTGCCTTTAGGTGATGTCACCAATGTATTGTGAAGGAGCTAAAGTGTTATTGTATAATCACCTTCATGTGGATGCTACCTCAATGCCTTGTATTGTGGGTGGAGCAGAGGAGGAGGAGGAGTTTGTTGGGAGGAGAATATCATTATGATAGTTCAGGGGAGGTATTGAGGGGATACATTTTGCAAATTGAGAGATCATGGACTAGGAAAGTTAAAATAATGTACAGAGGTTAACACGGAGGTTATGTGCAAAAACATGGACTTAAAAATTAGGGGAAAGTTAAATTAAGGGGTGGTTATGAGGATAAAAAATTATCATCCTAATTAATTAAGTTAACTTAAATGTTTGGGAAAATATAATACATCACAAATTTTGAAATATATAAATAGAGAGAATGTGATATTAGGTAATGGGGATCATGGGATATGAAAGTTATTCCTGATTCAAAAAATTAAAGTTTAAAATATTTAAATTAATAATAATTAGGGGTAGTTATTAGAATGAGAAAAATCTATTATACTAATTAAATAAATTGATTTAAACATAAATAATTTTAAAACATGATACCTCACAAATTTTGAAATCCAAAAATAAGGGGGTTATGATATTAGGGAATAGAGAGTATGAGATATAGAAGTTATTCATGATTAAAAAATGTAACATCTAAATATAAATTCTACAAATTTAAAATTTAAAACATTTACACTAACATAAATTAACAGGTAGTTATTATAATTTTAAAATCTATTATACTAATTAGATAAATTGAGAAAAATATGATACTCAGAAAAATTTTCATTTTTTTAAATTTTTCAAGATTTTCAAAATTAAAAATTAAAGTTGTGAATTAGTTGACAAGTTAGGGTTGAAATCAAGGGAGAGAATATTTCAGAATGAGGACATTTTTTGTTAGTTTCAGAGGTAATGTTGATAATCTTTTTTTTTAAGAAAATATGTTTAGAAATTAATGATGATGTGAATAGTTTAGAATTGCAGTATTTTAAAAATTGCACGTGTCAAGCTTAAAAGACTGCTTGTGATTCTTTTATTATACATACATACATATATATTAGTGTCACTAAGCGGTTCCAAAACTGCTACAAGAAATTGATCAAAAATTGCTACCAGATAAACCAGTACAACGTTATAAAAACCCTCAACTCTAGCATCTCATTTATCTCATTTCTTCTTAGGAGAATTACATACAGGTCAATGGTCTTAGTTCAGTTAATAATAAACTTTGTAGTAATTAATTTTATTTTATGGGACTTCAACATAAATTCTCCCCTTTTTCTTCTCATCCCTTTCTTCCATTCTAGCGTTTCTTTCTATTCTTGTGGTAAATTCCTTTCTTTCTTTTATACATTATTTTATTATATTTTTTTTATTTTGTTACTACACTTTTATTTTCTTCTACCATTCTTTAATTTCATTCTCATCTACTAAGATTTTCTTCTTCTGCTATATAAAATATAATCCTTGCAACTTAGTAAATCCATTCATCTACATATAGTCAACCACTAAAGTGTTTTCTATTCTTCAATATTAAGTCGTTTTTGTTGCTAGTGTGTATTGGTTGTATTATTTGTGATACCAAATGACGAATCTCATCCACGAAAAGGAAAAAGCTTTTCAACAAAATGGTGGCTTTGATCTTGCAATTAACGACGACTATCTATTAAAGAAGCTTCCCCCCAAACAACTAAAATCTTCAACCCGGAGGAGTTGAAAAGGACAACCAATTCCTGGCTAAGCTATCTTGGTCCAAGATAGCTTAATCCTTGGAAAAGGAGGTTATGGAATTGTTTATAAAGGATTCTCATATACAACCAAAATACTGAACAATCATACTCGTAATTAATCGGTGAAGAAACGGTTTAAAGATCAGTGATTCAATCAGGAGTCAAATTAAAGTTTGACCACTCATGATTTAAATAATAAAATTTAATTAAAATATACAAAATATTTTTATTTAGAAATGAAAAATATTTGAATAAGAGAGACATTAATTCTCAAAATATTATATAAAAAAGAAATTTTGAAAAATATAACATTTTATTAGATGGAATGTATAAAATATATAAGATGAAATAAAAATATTTTATTTTTTTGTATATCAATTAGAAAATAAAATAAAAGAAAAAATAAATCAAACAAATAAATAATAAATATAGAAAAATAAAACATAAGAAAAATAAAAACATGATTGAAAATAAAAAAAAGTTAAAAACTGTTTTTATTTTTGAAAACAAAAAAATTTAAAAACTTGTTTGGATAAACGTTTTCGATTTAATTATTTTTAAAATTATTTTCATTTTAAAAAAAAAACAAAAATTAGAAAAAATTTTAAATTGTTTTCATTTTATTTTTCCTATTTTTAAAATATACTATATTTGATTATTAAAAATTACAGTTACCTTGCCCAATTTTTAAAATAAATTATTATCATTAATCATATATAACCATTACTATCATTAAAATTTTTAATTCTAATTTTTTTTAATTTAACATAACTAAACAAATTCTATTCAGTTATCTTGGGGTGCAAGGCACAGGCTTGCATGCAAGGCTTCTGGATGCGTTGTAAGTCTTCTAACTTGAGGTGCAAGATTTTTGATGTTAGGTGCATGTATTGAATAAGTAACCTTTGTTTTTTTTATTTAATTGATTTAAAGAAAGGGGCATTTTGATCATTTGAATATATTGTTTAATAAATAAAATATTGCATTTTGTTCTTGGGGCTAATTTTCTTTATCCTTTTTACCAATTTTTCTTTTTAAATTTAGTTATATCGGATGTGTGAAGTATATAATAATTAGTTACCTAGATATATTAAACAAGTTAATGGACAACGGTGTTAATAATAATATTTTAAATGTTATACAGTTTAGTTGAGCCAAAACCTGGAACTAGTGGTTATTAATTAATATTAAATTTGAAAATTTAAAAGCGCAGGGTCTCGAGAAAGTGAAGGAGACGTGTTTCAGTGGAGATATGGGGTCAGTAACTGCTATGGCACATTTTCAAAAAATCGGAGTTTGAAACTTCTCTTCTCCTGTTCGTTTTCCTCCAGCATTTGGTTTTTGTGTGCAATTCGCAAATAACAGCAAATAAGCTTTGAAACTCAACCTTGACAATGATAGCCAAGAGCACAGCAGCAAACGATACACGGGCGGAGCAACTTAGAACAATTTGGAGCAATATTTTAAAACTCAGATCAGACAATGAATCAAAAATGTCAGTGGATCTCATGATTTAACTAGTCCAACCGACGGACGAACTAATAATCTAATAATTATATAAAAAATAATATTTATATATATAAAATTATATATACAAGAAATAAAATATTAATTTTAAAAAAACAATTATAATATATCAAGTTATTAATCCAACACCACCACAAATCAATCCAAAATTTCAGTACAAGTGTCAGTACATAGCAGCAGCAAGCAGTGGCAATCTGGAACACAAACAACTAATCAGAGCATATTATGCTTTCTTCTGAAACACAATTAAACATCCCTTTAATCTATCAGAATATTAAAATAAATTGGAGCTAATTCAGGTGGCAATCAAAGCCAAAAATCACAACAACAATCAATTGGCCACAAAATTGAATTTAATAATTTTTCTAATAGTAGGGAAAAAGAAGAAAGCATCACAATTTGCAGAGAATGTAACTTTTTCTGAAGCATTATTGATTATTTAATGAAGCACTATCATCTAAAATCTAGAAGCCATGGCCGAACAAACCAAATCACAAAAGGCTGAGGAAACCCTAAACCCCAATGCACATGACAAAAACCTCGCCTTTGAGAAAGACAACAAACGGACTCCAGTGCCCTGTTGGGCACAAAATTGACCATCATTCATCACAACGCTGCTGAAACTTCGGCTCCCACTCCCACTTCCGCTTGCTGCCACCATCGAAGAAGATGAAGAATGAAGAGGGGTGGAATGGAATGAAGGCCGAGGTTGATCGGGGACAACTGACAGAAGATGACATTTGAGAGCTGAGCCTGAGTCGTTGAGGCTGAGTGATGATGACGACTGGTGAGTCGCTGAGACTTGAGAGTGGAGATCAGAGAAGTGCGAAGATGACACTTGCGAGTCGCGATGATTCAAAAATGAAGAGCAGAAGAAGGATTTCAAAATTTTCAAATTCCAACTTTACCCATTCAAAGACCTGCTCAGACCCATAAAAACATGCTCTGAGTTCCGGTTATTTTTGAGGTCTTTAAAAACTGCTTGGTTTAAAGCGGGTCAATCTAAGTCAACCATCAAAATGAGTTAAATGGTTGATTGATCACTTTTTTCATCGGGCGATAGTCTAATTGGTTCGACCATTCAGATTGGCTCAGGTCTAAAAATATTGATTTGGAACTTAGGGTAATTGTTGTCTTCCTTTGTCTTTCCATTGATTTTGGCATTGCAGATTTTTTTTTAAAAAAAAACCCCAAAACTATGTCATTTTAGGATTTGGGTAGACAAAAATACATAACTTGGGCAACTTGCACTTGTCAGGTTTCACAGGTTAATCAATGTTTAATCACGCTACTGGTTCATCCCATCAACTAGATTGGCCAACGGATCAATTCACCATGTTACTAGTCTGATCCAATTTGGTTTTTAATATCATGCAAACAACGCTAATCACCTTGATTGATACAATAACCTTTCAAGTTGATACCACTCAACTCAAGGTGTTCAATTTGCCAACGGAAACTATAAGTTGAAGTGAATTAATTAACCAAACAATTTCAACTTGCCAAGTAACATATTTAACACTACAAAAAAATTGACTTTTAGCGGCAACATTTGTTGCCGCTGAAAGTCAAAAAGTCACCGCTGAAAGTTTTCAACGGCGACAAAAAGTCGCCACAATGTCGCCACAAAAGCTCTTGTCGCTAATTCAATCTGCGGCGATAATAAAAGTCACCGCTGAAAGTTGAGAATCAGCAGCGACAATTGTCACCACAGAAACCACGCATCAGCGGTGACTATTTCTGTCGCCGCTGAAAGTCGACTTTCAGTGGAGATACTAAAAAATTGCCGCTGAAAGTCTAACAATCAGCAGCCACTATATTTTGTCGCCACTGAAGCTACCAAAAAGTTGTCGCTAAAAAGTAATGTTGGTTTACTTACACACATGGCACCACATCACCGTCCATGTGGCGCCCCACCTCACGCCACGTGGTGCCATGTCACCTCCACGTAAGGCCCTACCTCACACCACGTGTCACCATGTCATCCTCCACGTGTCGCCCTCACCTCACGCCCCGTGACACCATGTCACTCTCCATGTGTCGCTCTCACCACACGCCACGTAGCGCCATGTCACCCTCCACATAGGGGCCCATCTTGCACCACGTGACGCCATGTCATCCTCCATGTGTCGCCTCTCACCTCACGCCACATGACACCATGTCACTCTCATGTGTCGCTCTCACCACACGCCACGTGTCATCATGTCATCAATTTATATTTTCATTTTGAAAGTTGTCTCCTCCAAGGTTTAAACCCGTGACCTCCTTCTTTTGTGTCCAACCATTTTGCCACTGAGCTGGAATGAACCTGTAGTCTATTATTGCATGATTAAATATATATATATATATATACACATATTATTAAACTATACAAACACACATATATATTAAATATTAAATATTATAAAATATCATTACTATCCTTAAATACTTCAATTAATTCTTTCAATTTATAAAATTATAAATTATATTATTTATTTTGTTTAAAGTAAACTATAAATATAATTGATACAATATAATTTATATTATTTATTTTAATTTTTTTACTTCTTTGAGGTTGTTATATTATTTATTTTAATATTCATATTTATAATTATAATATAAAAATATCTAAGAATAAATATTAAAAATACTGATGATTATATATTAGTAAAAAAATTATACAAATACAGACAATTAGCGGTGACACTAAAAAGTCGCCGCTCAAAGTCCACTTTCAGTGGCGACTTTCAGGTCACCGCTGAAGCTTGCAACATAATTTTTTAAAAATAATTAAAAAATGCTGACAATCAGTGGCGACACTAAAAAGTCGCCGCTGAAACTTGCAACATAATTTTTTTAAAAGAAATAAAAAATGCTGACAATCAGCGGCGACACTAAAAAGTCATCGCTAAAAGTCCACTTTCAGCGACGACTTTTATGTCGTCGCTGAAGCTTGCAACATAATTTTTTTAAAAGAATTAAAAAATGCTGACAATCAGCGGCGACACTAAAAAGTCGCCGCTGAAGCTTGCAACATAATTCTTTTAAAAAAATTAAAAAATGTTAACAATTAGCGACGACACTAAAAGGTCACCGCTGAAAGTTGACTTTCAGGTCGCCGCTGAAACTTGCAACATAATTTTTTTAAAACAAATAAAAAAATGCTAACAATCAGCGGCGACACTAAAAAGTCCCCGCTAAAAGTCAACTTTTAGCAATGACTTTTTAGTGTCGCCGCTGAAACTTGCAACATAATTTTTAAAAAAATTATAAAAATGGCCAAATCTTTCACATTTATAACAAACTATTTCTATTTTATATTTTTTAAAATTATCTTTTCTAAAGGTTTTATAATATTAATTATTTATCCATATGTTAAAATAGTAGAATTTATTTTTCTTCGTTATAACTAGTAAAATAAAAGCAGAAGAAAATATAGAAAATGAAATAGATAACACCCCTTTTGAAATAAATCAACAAAGATACATGAACATAATATCACATATAACTTATAAAAAAATGATATTGCCAAGTAAGTTTAGTAACAAACAGAAAATATTCAATAAATATAATATTCAAAAATCCTGTGAAAGAATAGGAAAATTAGGCAGTGGTGTTCCTATTAAGCCAAGGAAAAACAATATCAATAGAAAATCAAACTTGTAGAAATAGAAATAAGAGATGGTTCGATAAGATATCAGGATCTAAGTCAAAAAAGAAGAATAAGATAAGTCTTAAGAGTCTTAGTCTATAGCCAAATAGAAATAGTGAACCTGAAAGAAAAGTAGAAGAGGTAGAAATAAAGAAATACATTATAAAAGAATTGAAGAACAAATAGAAATCTCAAAAATAGAAATAGAATAAATTAAATAAGAGAAAAATTTGAAAGAGATATTTGTGTAGAATATCCAAATTCTTTTTGAAATGGAAAAAGACACAAGAAATCACAGGTGAAAAACAAATATGACAAAAGAAGAAAAAGAAAAAGAAAAAGAAAAACAAGAGTTGAATCTTGTCAAAAAATAATTTAAGTAAAAAAAAAGGTAATTAAGTGAAGTAAATCAAAAGAGCTAATTTAACCATGATTTTTCTAAACTTCTATAAAATTAGAAGACTTTTGATTTTCTAGGCATTGAGTTAAATGGCCCCCTCTCTATCTCTTAATATAAACCTCTCTCCACTTGTAATATTACAATATATGTATGTGTATCTATGCATACATGCATACATACATACAACTTGGTTAAATAAACGGAAATGAAAATAAATTAAAATTTAAATAAAAAGAACATCATGAAATTGGTAAAACAAAAATATATTCTTTCCTATGAAAAATACTTTAATCTAATTTTGAAAATACAAAAAAATGCTGACAATCAGCGGCGATACTAAAAAGTCGCCGCTGAAAGTAGACTTTCAGCGATGACTTTTATGTCGCTGCTGAAGCTTGCAACATAACTTTTCAAAAAGAATTAAAAAATGCTGACAATCAGCGGCAACACTAAAAAGTCGCTGCTGAAGCTTGCAACACAATTTTTTTAAAAGAAATAAAACATGCTGACAATCAGCGGCGACACTAAAAAGTCATCGCTGAAAGTGGACTTTCAGCGGCGATTTTTATGTCGTTGCTGAAGCTTGCAATATAATTTTTTTAAAAGAATTAAAAAATGCTGACAATTAACGGCGACACTAAAAAGTTGCCGCTAAAAGTCGACTTTCAGCGGTGACAGTAAAAGTTGCCGCTAAAAGTCTAACAATCAGCGGCGACTATATCTTGTCGCTGCTGAAAGTCACACTTTCAGTGGTGACGTTTAGTGTCGCCGTTGAAAGTTATTTTTTTTGTAGTGTAATTTGCAAAGGGCATTGTGGTACCAATTCATGTAATCAATACTTATGAACTTCCCCTTTGATATGACATGTCAAGGATTCTGCTGTATAAACATTTCAAGAAATCAATACCGTAGATGAGCAAATTCAATGCCCATTTAACCAAGTTAAACTTTCACTGGCCGCATCTTATACTAGCACTTATAGCATATGGGGTTCCGCTACAGAAGAAGCCAACAACCAATAATTCCATTGTGCCAAATGAGATTATTACTATAAATCCATAATTTAGTTTTAAAAAATCAAGAAAGAAATAACAATTTTTTAAAAATTGAAAAAAATTTAGTAGTGGTTCTACAATCTGCTACGATCAACCTGCCAAAATTTCAAATTCAATGCTGATGGGAAATTAAAATTTTAAACTTTGCAGCGCGATTTTTACAGTTGGTATAAAACATAAACCTGGCAAATTTCAAATTTCCAAAAGTGTTGGCACCAAATTTTAAATTTTTGAAAACATTGCAGCCGTTTGTAACTGCTACAAAGTTCCGAGAAAAAAAATATTTTCTCCAACTCCTGGTCATCAATTGCAGGGGTTTGGTAGTAGCAATTTGTTTAACTGCTACACTATTTATAGCGGTTTGACGTTTGCAACGGTTAGTAATGGTTTAGTAGCAGTTTGCAGAGCTACTACTAACTACGTTTGTAATGGTTCAAACTGCTACTAAATAAAGGGGTTAAAACCGTTACCAATTAAAGTTTTTTTTTTTTTTTGGCAGTGACTCCTAGCTACTTCTTGGGTATTCGGCCATACAAAAAAGGGAAAAAAATTCAAAGTCTAAAAACATGAGTCATCAAGACAAATCCATGTGTCCTTTTGGTTTTTAGTCATTCGATGTTTCGCTTACATATACATAATCATAATTATTCAAAAAGTATGATTGATAACGTATTTTTAATATTTGAATAAGAGAACTTAAAAACTTCAGTTCAATCATTGACAATAAAATTATTTTTTTGGAAAGAAAGCTAAAAAGAAATTACAAAAAGACTAAGAAAATTATTTTCAACCAATTTTTATTTAAGTATTTTTTAATTTTTTAAATTACTTTATTTAGAGCTTAGGGAAATGAGAATAATTGAGACAAGTCACGAAACCCTAAAACAAGTTATGTCAGTGATTAATAATTAATATTAATAAATAATTAAATTTATATAAACGCTGCGTTCACATTTTTATTAAAGGATATATCATTTTGTTTAATCACATTCACAGTATATTGCATAGGATTGGGATATTAAATTCATAGAAGAAAATTCCTTCTTTTATTCTGTCTTCATCTCCATTTGTAGTGCCTCTCTATTCAGTCCCTTTCTATGACTTGGTCCAAGTATTTTGCATTTGAGTATTCAATTTTTATTTTTCTCAAGAGAGCTTAGGACAAATTTTTCATTTTCATTTGGGTTTACTTGACAAGCTAGACTATCTCAGAGGGTTATGGAGGATCTGAAAGCTGAACAGACATCTTCATGCGGTCAATATCACCACCATGATAAAGTTGTAGGCGCTACCCATTGACTTTGAAAGCTCTTCCTGAATTCTCTTCTATGATTTCAATGGCTCCAAAAGGTGAAACAGAGACAACTTTGAATTGACTAGACCACCTAGATCTTAGTAAACAACTTCATTCGAGAATTATAGAGCAACACCAACTATATAGGTTCAAATTGTTTAGGCAAAATATGCTTATCATGAAACTTCTCAGTCTTTTCTTTATAAATCCTAGAGCTCTCCTAAGCTTGCAACCTAAACTCATCTAATTCATTTAGTTGAATTAACCTTTTCTCACCCACTTAGCCTATGTTAAAGTTCAATTTCTTAATGGCCCAAAATGCTTTATGTTCTAGCATAATGGGTAAATGACAAGCTTTACCAAATACCAATTGGTATGGGAACATACCTATTGGAGACTTATAAGCTGTCCTATAAGCCCATAATGCATCATCGAGCTTATCCACCCAATCTTTCCTAGTGAGACCTATAGTCTTCTTTAAGATCCTTTTCAATTCTCTGTTAGACACTTCACACAAACCATTGGACCAAGGATGCTATGCCAAAGATATCTTGTGAGTGACTCCATATTTAGCAAGCAAGCTTGAAAACAATTTATTTTTAAAATGAGTCCCCTCATTACTAATGATTTCCCTAGGTGTGCCAAAACATGTAAAAATATTCTTTTTCACAAAAGGTACAATTGTATTAGGATCATTAGTGTGGCAAGCCATAGCTTCAACCCATTTACTCACATATTCAACAACAATCAAAATATATTGATGACCTCTAGATGAAATAAAAGGTCCTATAAAGTCTATGCTCCATACATTAAACAATTCAACCTCAAAAATATCCGACTGAGGCATTTCATGCCTTTTTGAGATGTTACTTGCTCTTTGACATGCATCACAATGAGAAATAAAGGCATAAGCATCTTTAAACAAAGTGGGCCAGTAATAATCACATTGTGACACCTTGCAAGTAGTACAAGAACTACTAAAATGATCTCCATAAGGAGTAGCATGACAACTAAACAAGATATCACATTGTTCATTTTGAGGCACACACTTCCTTAAAATTTGATCGGCACATCTTTTATACAAGAAAGATTCAGTCCCAAATATAAAATTTCACATCATGCAAAAACTTTCTCTTTTGATATTGTTTCAAATCAAGTGGAATCGCTCCACAAACTAGAAAATTCACAAAATGAGCATACCAAGGCAATTCATTACATTTCACAGCAAATACTTATTCATTAGGGAAATTATCATTGATTTTAGTTACTTCCAACTCATTTTCTAACCTAGAGAAATAAGCAGCTACATGATTTTCACATCCCTTTCTATCAATTATCTTAATGTTAAATTCTTGCAATAACAAAATCCATCTAATTAGCCTAGCTTTAGATTCTTTCTTACTCATCAAATATTTAAGAGCAGCATGATCAGTAAACACAGAGACTTTAGCATCCATCAAATAAGCTCTAAATTTTTCATAAACAAATACAACAACAAGTAACTATTTTTCAATGGTAGTGTAATTTACCTAAGCATCAGCAAGAGTCTTATTCACATAGTAGATGTTATGGAAGATCTTGTCTTTACTTTGTCCAAGGATAGCTCCAACTACATAATCGATTGCATCACACCTCATCTCAAAGGGTAATGACGAATTCAGAGAAACAATAATAGGAGTAGAGATCAGGTGTCTCTTAAGTTCTTTAAATGCCTTGATATACTCTTCATCAAAGTTAAATAGAGTGTCTTTCTCAAGTAATTGGCACAAAGGCTTAGTGATCTTAGAGAAATATTTAATGAACCTATGATAGAACCCAGCATGTCCTAAGAAACTCCTTACAACTTTGACATTTAATGGGTAAGGAAACTGCTCAATAATTGAAGTCTTTATTCTATCTACTTCCAAACCCTTCTTAGAAACTCAATGCCCAAGAACAATGCCCTCTATTACGATAAAGTGGCATTTTTCCCAATTGAGCACTAGATTACTTTCCTTACATCTCTTCAAGACTTTCTCCAAATTCATCAAGCAAGTATGAATAGATTCACTAAACACTGAAAAGTCATCCATGAAGACCTCCATAATCTTCTCTATCATGTCTGAAAATGGACTCATCATGCACCTTTGAAAAGTAGCTGAAGCATTATAAAGGCCAAAAGGCATTCTTCTAAAGGCAAAAGTGCCATATGGACAGATGAATGTTATCTTTTCTTGATCCTTAAGTGCTATAGCAATTTGATTATATCCTAAATTCCCATCTAAAAAGCCAAAGAATTCCATATCGGTCAACTGGTCTAACATTTGATTAATGAATGGAGAGGAAAATGGTTTTTCCTTGTAGCGTGATTCAATTTTCTATAGTCCATGCACACTCTTCAACCTGTGACTGTATGAATAGGAATGAGCTCATTTTACTTATTAGAGATTACTGTCATGCCCCATTTCTTAGGAATACATTACACAAGACTAACCCACGAGCTATCAGAAATTAGATATATAATTCTAGCATCCAACCACTTGATCACCTCCTTCTTTATTGCATCTTTCATCATAAGATTAAGCTGCCTTTAATTCTGAACAGATTTCTTGTGATTATCTTCCATAAAGATCTTGTGCATCACTATAGCAAGGCTAATTCTCTTTATGTCAGCAACAATCTAACTTATGGCCTTCTTGTGGTTCTTCAACACATTTAGCAATTGTGTCTCTTGTTCTTGAGTGAGTGATGAAGATATAACCACTAATAGGGTCTCAGAATTCCTAAAATAAGCATATTTCAGATGATGGAGGAGTAGCTTCAACTCTAGTAGAGGAGATTTCTCTAAAGAAGGTTGAAGAGTAGGAGTAGTACGTGATTCTAACTCCAAAGATTCATATTGCCAATGCCTCTTAAGAAATGATAAAGAAGTATTTAGAGCTTGCTCAACTTGCACATGGTTTACCTCTTCCCTTATACTTTTTCCAACTAACACAACTTCAAGAGGATCTTTAGAAGCATAAGATTCAAAAACATCTTGGACTAGATCTTTAATAATAGAAACCCTTGCACACTCCTCCACTCTATTTGGATACTTCAATGGCTTTATCCATACTAAATGTGATTTGCTCATCACCAAGCCTTAAGATGATTTCTACCTTTTCTACATCTACCAAGGCTCTAACTGTAGTTAAAAATGGCCCACCAACAATCAATGGTATTTCTTTATCCTTTTCAATATCAAGGACTATAAAATTAGTAGGGTAGATGAAATTGCCCACTTTTACTATGACATCCTCAATGATGCCATAAGGATATGAGAGACTTCTATCAGCTAACTGTAATGTGACAATTGTAGGATTTTCCTCCCTTAATTAAAGCTTCTTAAAGATAGATAAAGGCATGAGGTTCATAGCAGAGCCAAGATCACATAATGCACGACCTTTAAATATCTCACCAATAAGACAAGATATAGACAATAAACCAGGATCCTTACACTTGAGTGGAATATGTAGCTTCAGAAGACTAGTAGTTTCCTTAGTTAAAGCCACTATAGTAAATTTAGTAAATTGCTTTTTCTTACTCAATATATCTTTGAGGAACTTGTCGTAGTTAGGCATTTGCTCCAATGCCTCAGAAAATAGAATATTGATATGGAGTTGTTTGAAGATATCAAGAAATTAGAGTATTATTGATCCTCTACTTTTTTTTTGAAATGCTTGAGGAAAAGGAAGGGGTAGCACCGCTTTAGGATGCTAGTTTGTCTTATCCTTCCCCTTGCTAACTTCACCTTCTTCACTCTTAGCAAGAACATTCTCAAAATTCACTACTTCAGATTACTTCTTCTTTTGAGGTGGGTCAGTAACTTGATTAGATAAAGAATCTAATGGATGAGATACCTCCAGTAATTGCTTCCCACTTATCAAGATAATGGCCTTACACTCTTTTTTCCCCTCCCCATGAGGGTTAGGCATAGTATTGCTTAGTAATCCATCTTGAGACATTGTATTCAAAGTAATAGCCATCCAATTCATTCAAACTTCAAGGTTCTTGAGAGATGAATCTACTCTAGCATTTATGGCAGCTTGTTTCTGAGTGTTCTTGATCTAAAATTTTGCTAACTTTGCTATCGCTTCTTTTAAGTTAACTTTTAACTCTTGAGTTGGCATAACTTGCTTTCCAACTTGTGTGAAACTAGGACGATTAGTTGGCCTTGTATAACATCCAGAATTTCTTAATCCTAAGTTTATAAATTAATTAAGGGAGAAGTGGAAGATAGTGTGGGATTAGAGGTTCATATGATTAATTGGTACTTTGACATGTTTGTATGTTGTGTGAGTGGATACAGGAAAGAGGAGAGTAAGTCTCGAACACCGCACCCATTTTTGGGTACTAAGGAGAGTAAGTGCTGCACTTGATGTCTCGAGGTACTAATATTGCCATATGGACTTAATATTCACTATCTTCACTAGGGTGACCTCCCACCCTCTAATATGCCACATTTTACTACATATCTCCACTTGACTATACATAAAATATTATCTAAAGCAATATAATAAATATTACTACTTACTTCAAAAACTTGATATTTTACAAATCAATACTTCACTCATTTTCTAAAATAGTTAACTTTTACAAATTCATACATACATACATAACAAATCATGCAAGAACAACTTAAGAATAACTTATACAAGGAAATAAATAATGCAAATTATCTAGTTACCTTAACCATTTTGTTACTAAAAGGGTTACCTGTGGTATTAAATCTCTTATTGTCTCAAGGTAAGTCTTCCCACACCACAATCTACATCAACAAGTATTATATGTTAATTTTCAATTAAAACAAGCACTATTAGTTACCAATAACCTCCTAATTCTCACACTTCTCACTCATATTCTCAACAAAGAGGCTTGCTAAGATTAGAATTTGTTCACACAATCCCTTTAAGCCTCCTTCTAACTCTATCACAACATAAAACTTAATATCTTAACTTATCACACTTCAAAACCCTATGATCAAGTTAAGGCTTAATCTAAATTTCACCAAATAACAAAGTAGCTTTATATTACCTCATATCTAAGATTAATAAACCCAAAACAAACCTTTAGAGTCAATAAAAACTTTCAAAACATAGACTTATGGCTTAATCCATTTAGAGTAAATTCTCCCACTTTCAAATCCCATGAAAAATGAGATGAAAAGGTAGAGGATAAAGGTAGGAAACTTACTCAAGAGTTTGAAGGCCTAATTTATCTTCAAAATTCTCCCAAAATGATGCCTTAACAGCGCCCAAAGCTTCGCCTTTCATATTTTAGGTTTTCCACCACAAAAACTGTCATTTTCTGATAATTTTTGAAATTTTAAGTTGCCTTCCGTGTCGCGCGCTGCAGCGTATGCCATACAAGATGTGTCTTACAAAATGTTGATTTTGCTCCCCTCAATGCCTCCCGACTTGATCCGACCTCTATCCTAACTCAATAGAGCCAAATATGACCCAAAAAGCCAATTAGCAACCTAAAAACATAATTAAATTAATTAATTATATTTTTAATTAATTTATCCCTTAATTAGTCAATTTTTCCTGATTTGAAGTTTTCGGATGTTACAGTTCTTCCCTCCTTTAAAGGAATTTTGCCCTCAAAATTCAATAACAACTATAACACATACCTAGGGAAACAGATAGGGATATTACTGCTTCATTTTGTCCTCTGTCTCTTAGGTAGCATTACCAAGAGCCATTCCTTTCCACACCACCTTAACCAGCCGAATAGTCTTGTTTTGTAATTTCTTATCTTTAATATCCATTATTCATTCTGGCTCTACTTGATAAGTCATATTCTCTCACAGCTCTACCTTTTCAGGTTCAATCACATAAGATGGATCAAGTTGATACTTCTTCAGTTAAGAAACATGAAAAACGCCATGAATCCCAGATAATTGTGGTAGCAAGGCTATTTGGTAGGCAATCAGCCTAACTTTTCTAAGGATCTCAATTGAACCCATGAATCAAAGAGATAATTTCTTTACTCGGATTGACCTCCCAATTCCTGTCACAGGCAAAACTCTTAGAAAAACATGGTCACCAACCATAAACTCTAATGGCCTCCTTCGTTTATCCGTGTAACTCTTTTTCCTCCTCTAAGCCATTAGAAGTTTTTGCCTTACCATTTGAGTCTTTTGCATCATTTAATCCATAATATCCAGACCCATAATGCTTCTCTTACTCAGTTCGACCCAACAAAGAGGAGATCGACATTTCCTTCCATATAGTGCCTTATAGGGAGCAATCCTTATACTGGAGTGGAAACTATTATTGTAGGCAAACTCAGCCAAAGGAAGATAGCTATCCTAGTTGCTTGTTAGTTACAAGGCACAAGCTCTCATCATGTCCTCTAGAGTTTGTATAGTCCTTTTTATTTGTCCATTAGTCTGTGGATTATATGCTATGCTAAATCTTAATTCAGTACCTATTGCTCTCTGTAACGCTTTCCAAAAGTTTGAGGTGAACCTCGGATCACGATTAGATATAATGTCCTTTGGCACCCTATGCAATCTTAAAAATTCTCGAATGTATATCTCTGCCAACTTCTCCAATGAATCACTTATTTGCACTGCCAAGAAGTGGGCTGACTTTGTCAATCTATCTATAATCACCCAGATAGAATCATGATTGGATTGAGTTCTTGGTAATCGCAAAATGAAATCCATAGATATACTATCCCACTTCCACTTCGGTATCTCTAGTGGTTGTAAAGTTCCTGTTGGTCTCTGATGCTCGATTTTAACCTTTTGACAAATTAAACACCAAGACACAAAATCTGTAACATCCTTTTTCATTCCAGGCTACCACCAATACTGCTTCATATCCTGGTACATCTTAGTTGCTCCGGGGTAAATTGTATATCTACTCTTATGCACCTCATTCAGAATTTTCTTTCTCAAATCATCCTTATCTGGTACATAAACTCGATCTTGATACACAATAGATCCATCATCATTGAAACCAAAGTTTGTGGTTTGCCTTTGCTTCACATCTTCTCAAATTTTTAACAAATACTCATTTTCAAGCTGCGCTATCCTTAACTCTCTCTAAAACTCATCGGTAATCTCTATGGAATGTAAACTATACAAAGTTAGTTTTGATGAGTCATGTTGAATACCTAAGTAGCATTCTAGTAATTTGTGCTCTTGCACCATTAGACAAGCGACATACAATGACTTTCGACTTAAGGCATCTGCAACCATACTTGCTTTCCTTGGATGGTATTTAAATTTAAAACTATAGTTCTTTAAGAACTCCATCCACCTTCTCTACCTCATATTAAGTTCTTTCTGATCCACTAAATATTTTAGGCTCTTGTGGTCACTGAAAACACTGAACACTGCTCCATACAAATAGTGCCGCCAAATATTTAGTGCAAACTCAACTACGGCAAGCTCTAAGTCATGAGTCGAGTAGTTCTCTTCATACAGCCTGAGCTGTCTAGAGGCATAATTCACTACTCGCTCATCTTGCATCAACACACATTCTAGACCCTTTAAAGATATATCCGTATACACTTCATATGGTAATCATAGATTAGGAATAATCAACACTGATACTGTAGTTAGTTTCTCCTTTAACTTTTGAAATGCGATCTCACACTTCTCATCCTAAATGAATGACTGATCTTTTTGGGTCAACCTAATCAATGATGAAGCTATCTGAGAGAAACCCTAGATAAATCTACGATAATATCCAGCTAACCCTAAAAAACTCTGTATTTTAGTAACAAAACTAGGTCTCTCCCATTTCAACACCGCATCTACTTTATGCAGATCCATCGTAATCCCTTCTATCGACACATGTCCTAGAAATCAGACCTCCTTTAGCTAAAACTCACACTTGCTAAGCTTGGCATAGAGCTTGTTGTCCTTTAAAATTTATAGCACAATCCTCAAATGCTTCGCATGCTGCTCCTCGTCTTTAGAATATATCAAAATGTCATGAATGAATACCACGACAAACTGATCTAGGTAAGGCCTAAATATGCAGTTCATGTAATCCATGAAAATCGCAGGTGCATTTGTTAACCTAAATGGCATTACGAGGAACTCATAATGCCCATATCTAGTATGGAAAGCCGTCTTGGGCACATCCTCCAAGTGCACTCTCAATTGATGGTATCCTGACCTCATGTCAATTTTTAAGAAAACTGAAGCTCCCACCAATTGATCTAACAAATCATCAATCTTTGGTAAAGGATATTTATTCTTCACCGTCACCTTATTCAACTGTCTATAATCAATAGAGAGCCGTAAGCTACCATCCTTCTTCTTAACAAACAGCACAAGTGATCCCTAAGGTGATACACTGTGTCTAATAAACCCCTTTTCAAGTAACTCCTCTATCTGCTTCTTCAACTCAGCTAGCTTAGTTGGTGACATCTAATATGGTGCCTTTAAGATTAGTTCAATTCCTGGCACTAGGTCTATCGTGAATTCCACTTCCCTTTCTGGAGGCAAACCGGACATATCATCCATAAATACCTTAGGGAATTCATTCACTACCCCAATCTTATCAATACTTCCATCGTAAACCCTAGGCATTGAGAAGAAAACCATATAAGTTATACACCCTTACTGCATCACTTTCTCTACTTGTACCACTGATATGAACTTAGACTTGCTAGGAATATTAGCCGATATAGTACGTACTGGTAACAAAACTGTCTTCCTAGCACAGTCTAAGGTGGCATTATTTTCCATCAACCAATCCATACCGATAATCACGTCCAAACCCTTCATAAGATTTCATATCAAATCGAGAGTGGCCGAATGATTTTCAAACCTCACTTATACATTCAAAGATGCTTTACTAGTCATATCGGATGACCTAGATAGTGTAGACACTTTAATTACATAAGGTAATTCATGCAAAGGAAGTCCCAACCTCTCTACACATTCATATAAAATAAATGAATGTGTAGCACTGGAATCAAATAATGCTTTAATTTTCTGCTCACAGATAGAAATAATACCTTTTATCAAATTCGGTGATGCTCTTGCCTCCTTATGAGATAGTGCGTAGACTTATTCTAGAATGGTAGTTCTTTACTCTGCCATCTCCACTTTTCCCTCGGGGCATTGTCTTGCCAAATGGCTAGGTTTCCCACATTTAAAACATGCCTAGCACCTCCCAAGATGTGACTGCCCACACTTAGCACATGGTGGTGATCGAGCTATACTCAAGGTCGAGGCAAGCATATTAAAAGCCTGTCAGGATAGTTGTGGAGTACCATAACTTCTAAATCCACCCCTTTAAAATGTTCCTCGAGTTTGTGATCCTCTAACAAAATTCTTCTTGCCCGATGCTGTAGAACTACTCAACCATAACCCGTCTTCTTGGAGACTCCTCCAGAAAGGCCTAAGAAGGATGAGACCTCCCATGACTATCTCGTCTCCTTTTTACTTTTACTTCCTAACCCCTTATTGCAATTCAGAGCCAATTACACATATCACCATATGTTGTTACTCCTAACAGAGCAATCTGTTGTCTATATTTAGGGCTCATCTTTTCCAAAAGCCTCTTGGCCTTCCACTTACTATCATTTATCTTATTCAGATAAGTAGAGAACTTTGATAGCTGGTTAAACTTCTAAATAAATGCTTTCTCCTTAAGATCTCCCTGCCGAAATGCATGGAACTCGGCCTCCTTCTCATCTCTAAATACTGAAGGAACATGATTATCAAAGAATATTTACTTGAATTATTCCCCAAGTTAGCTGACGTCCATTTACTAGTCTTGCAGAATTCCACTAACATTTAGCATCCTCAACCAGATACACTGTAACTATAATCACCTTCTGTTCCGTATAGCACGATACCACCTCAAAGATGGTTTCATCTCTCTCTATCCATTTCTCTACTTCTCCTTCCTTCATAGTTCTATTAAAGGTTGGAGGGTTAAACTGGGAGAAAGTCCTCCATGCTTTATTAATAGCCATCCCTTGAGCATCTTCATCTGCTCTAGTCCCAGATGATCTAAGTCTACTATTGGAACCATGAGATGGTTCTAATCTGCTCTCATGAGCTTTCTTTGGTCTTCATTGGTCCTCCTCACGACCTCTATTATGGAGTAGAGCATTGTGGTCTTGAGCAGTTCTCTGAATATTATTCATCATATCCCGCAATTCTTCTAGAATTGCATCATTACCTTAGGGCCTTTGTTGTTATTCTACTTGTATCTTTGGCTGTACCTCTTGTATAGGCCCATCATTCTCCAGTAAATTGCCAGGTGAATTGTCGACGTTTCGAGTGCTTCTTTTAACCATTTTTCTTCCCTCCTAAGGAAGAAACCAAGTAGAGAAAAGGAATTAGTGGGAAAATAAAGGAAATGAGACAAAAGGAAAGATATGAACATTTGTGTTCATAAAGTTACCAACTAATGAAAATGAATGCAATAGACACATCACCACAATCAGATCTTGAAACCTAAGAAACGGATACCAAAATGTAATGTCCACCTTGACATTACCAAAATTCACCACACAATTACAACAAATAATCATAATTAGGAGCAAGCATTTGCTTTTAATCTCACATTATATATATATATATATATAAGAATTTAAAACTAATAATCTTTTAGAAATAATTGTGGAATATTTGGGATCCTATAAAAATCCTTTAAATTTGTAGTTTAAGCTCAAACTTAATGATTTATGAAGGTATTAGAAGTATGGAAAAGTTTTGGAAAGCAAAACACTTCAAAATAGGGCCAAAAATGTCATTTTTGAGTATTTTGGTCCATGTGCTGCGGCTCATGGTCTATGCGCTGTGGCATGTGGCATAGAAAGGCAAGTTTTCTCACTGTACTGTGTGCCACGGTGCACGTGTTCATGACAGCAATGTTGTCATGACAGCTTTTCCGGATGAACTTCAAACACGTGCCATTTTCGCATCCGATGTTCGATTAGAGTGATTCAAGCGTCCACGTAAAGTTTGTTCAATATGCTAACTAATGGTACAAGTTTATTTTTGATTTGATGCCGTATGAGAATTTTAGACACTTAGATGTAAAGGTTAGTTTTTAAAGCGATTTTTAAGCATCCAAGTACCCAAAACTCATAACTTATACTATTAACTCATTGTGAGGCATGAACCAAGTCCAATAGACCAAAATACCCTTGATTAAGCATTCAAACACACAAAAATATACCAAACACAATTTGGCTACTTAATAGCCATTTTGCCCGATATGGCCAAAATACCAAATCAACACCATATACACTATTTGGCCTCTATTGCCACATAATACGTTACATGTACATTGTCACCGTATAGATAAAACATTCCTTACACTTGCAATAGTATTTTATCCCATCACTACAAAAATTTCCATATATTCACATCATATACAATATTAGGCTAAAATACAAAATAACATAGTATGAAACAAGTGCAACTAATCAAAATGATATGCATTCCTAGTTGGCAACATATAATATCATCCATATAAGTTTATGTACATGACTCAAAATGAAATCGAGCTTTACACTAAGAATGTAGCAAGTATGTTAGCCCTTGCCCGATTCCTTCCCTGGCTCAGTCTTAGTAGTATAACCTGTAAAATGATAACCACGGGGTAAGATAAAAATCTTAGTAACTAAGATAATCTACATTATTGATTAACATGCGAAGTTATGAACAAGCCTTAAAATAAATAAAATAAACACACCATATAAAATCACCACAAGTTAAACGCATGATCCCTAACCATCCGGTCCTCCAATTCTCCTGACCGAACTTGTAGGTTATTTCACATAACCAGGCCACATGTATGGTCCCCAAGCTCACCATCCATAGTAGGATTACCCCGGTCAAGGTTTCCTAAACCACTTCTGGACTACTAGTTCCCCCTATTACAAGTAATTGGGGTGTCGTTACTCCAACATCGCATCCTACGGATGCTAAGGAGCATATTCTCCAAGTCTGCATCCTTTTGGGTACTAAGGAGAGTAAGTCTCGAACACCACACCCATTTTCGAGCACTAAGGAGAGTAAGTGCTGCACCTGGCGTCCCAAGGTGCCAGCATTGCCATATGGACTTAATCTTCACTAACTTTACTAGGGTGACCTCCCACCCTCTAATATGCTATATTTCACTACATATCTCCACTTGACCATGCATAAAACACTTTCTAAACTAATATAATGAATATTACTACTTACTTCAAAAACTTGACATTTTACAAATCAATACTCCATTCATTTTCTAAAATAGTTAACTTTACCAAATTCATACATATATACATAACAAATTATGCAAGAACAACTTGAGAATAACTTATACAAGATAATAAATAATGTAAATTATCTAGTTACCTCAACCCTTTTGTTACTAAAAAGGTTACCCATAGTACTAAATTTCTTCTTGTCTCAAGGTAAGTCTTCTCATACTACAATCTACATCAACAAGTACTATATATTAATTTTCAATTAACACAAGCACTATTAGCTACCAATAACCTCCCAATTCTTAAACTTCTCACTCATATTCTCAACAAAAAGGCTTGCTAAAATTAGAATTTGTTCACACACTCTCTTCAAGCCTGCTTCTAACTCTATCATAATATAAAACTTAATATCTCAACTTATCACACTTCAAAACCCCAGCATGATCAAGTTAGGGCTTGATCTAAATTTCACCAAACAACAAAGTAGCTTCATATTACCACATATCCAAGATTAATAAACCTAAATCAAACCTTTAGAGTCAATAGAAACCTTTAAAACATAGACTCATAGCTTAATCCATTTAGAACAAATTCTCTCACTTTCAAATCCCATGGAAAATGAGATGAAAAGGTAGAGGAGAAGGATAGGAAACTTACTCAAGAGTTTGAAGGCCTAATTTATCTTCAAAAATCCTCCCAAAATAATGCCTTGGCAGTGCCCAAAGCTAACCCTTTCGTGTTCTAGGTTTTTCACTACAAAAACTGTCATTTTCTGATGATTTTCAAAATTTTAAGTTGCCTGCTGTATCGTACGCCATAGCACACGCCACACAAGCTGTGGCTTACGATGTAGCAAGAAAAATGTTGATTTTTCTCCCCACATTGCCTCCTGACTTGATTTGACTTCCATCCTAACTCAATTTAGAGCCAAATATGAACTAAAAAGCTAATTAGCAACCCAAAAATATAAATTTTTAACTAACTTATCCCTTAATTAGTCAATTTTTCTAGATTTGAAGTTTTGAATGTTGCATGCTATGCGTCGCGGCTTGTGTTGCATGAGCCGCTGTGCATAGACCAGAAATTGCCTTTATAAGTCATGAAATTTTAGAAGTTTTAGAGGAGTGAAATTGAGAAACACGCGAGATAGAGAGGAGAAGGGCTGAGAATCCAAGTCAACCTATTTTAGAGCAGTGGAAGGTGATTAGGATTGATAACTGGTTATGTAAGCTACGTATAACTCTTACCTTCTATTCTACATAAATTTCTTTGAAAATGAGTTATAGAAAAATTGAATCAATAGAATTTAAGGGGTTTGATTCTTGCTCAATAGTAATAAAAAGATTCTCAAAAGTTAAATTAGAGTTTTGTGACTGGTTTAGAGCTGAATGGTAGAGCTTTGAACTCATAGGCTCAATTTTAGCCCTTAGAGAGAGAAAGTTAGGGCAAAAATCTAATTTAAGTAAAATAAGACCAGTTGAGGTAATGTAAGGTAGTAATTAGGTAGTTGTGATTTAAAATGGATAAATGAAAAAGAGTTTATAGATGAATATAATCCTAAGTAGTACAAATGAGTTTTTGGTCAAAATGGACTAAATGACTAAAATGTGTTCAAATTGGCATATTGGACATGTGAGTACAGAAAGGAAGCCTGAAATAAGCTTGTGTGATAGTTAAAATCCATGGGTAACCTTTCTAGTGATAGAAGGGTTGAGGTAACCAGATAACTTTCTTTGTTTGACTATTTATTGTAATTGTATGTTAGCGTACTATATAGTGCGTGAAATGATTTTAAATTGAGCATGTTTTATAGCATTAAGTGATTGTTGTGTGAAATGGCTTTTGGTTGAAATAAAGTATAGAAATTTATGATTTTAAATATAAAGTATAATTTGTATGTGTTTTGTGTATGAAAGTATGAAATGGTAAATAGGAACCTTAAATGGTTCGGGAAAGCATGATCATAGGGGTGGGAGTTCACCCGAGTGTAGGAGATGATAAAGATCATATGGCAAGGTTTCCTTAGTACCCGTTAGGGTGTAATGTTGAAAACAATTCTCCTTAGTGCCTTGAAAGGTGTGGTGTTGGAGAAGATCTCCTTAGTGCCTATTGGGATATGGTGTTAGAGATAAGAGACTCCTTAATGTCCTTGCGATACAGTTTTAGAGCCAACAATGACCATCATGTGTATTGGGGGAAACAATAGTCCGTATTGTGCATTAGAACATCTTTGGCTAGGTAATTCTACCACTTTAGGTGAGCTTAAGACTAATAAGAGTGTACATTTGTCTAAAGTAAGCCTATGGTTTCATGGGGTGATTTGGAGGTTTGGTTGGTAGAGATCATGCTAGCACGTTATGTGATATGATGAAATATGTTGCGGTAACATGAAATCCTTTGTCATTGAGGAAAAGTTGAGAAAGGAAATGAGATATGTGATATAAATGCTATTTTATGAGGTTTTAATGATATACTATGTTTACTTTCATATTGTTGCATGTGATAGTCAATAGGAATGAGTTATTCTGTTACTGAGATTTTTATCTTACCCCCGTGGTTAAATGTTTATAGGACCGGGAAGTGATTAGGGCGATGGAAGAGAGTCTAGATCGGCTTGAGTTGTGAAGTCATGTATTTTGAGTTTGTGCAGTGAACTGATTTAAGATTGTATATATAAGTGTATATGAGGTGTCATAGGGTTGCATGCATGAATTGAATTGAGATTTTATGAAATCTAGCCTGATTGTGTGTATATATGTTGAAATAAATCAAAGGGCTATGATTGAGTGTTTTTGTGTTAAAATGGTTGGTTGTGTTAGTGAATTTTAAGCCAAAGGACAAATTATGATGAAATGAGTAATTTGGGGGCTAAGATTATATTATGAATATGAATATGTTTGAATGTGTTGAAAAATATCCAAGTGGGCTAAGTTATGTCAAGAAATAGCAAAGTGTGTGAAGTTAGTGAATTGTGAAAATTGATCGTAGAAGGGTCAAATTTTGATATATGAGTATGATTGTGATTAATTGTGGCCAATTAGGTGTATTAGATCCTTTTAGACTTGGTTCAAGACCTAGTATGATCTAATGAGAGAAAGGTGACTTTTTGTACTCTGGTGTCCAAATTTTGATTGGACTGTTAGATAATGTCCAAACCTATCTCATTAGTTAGTATACGAGTTAAGCTTCGTGTGGGCACTTGAATCACTTCAATTGGATGTCATATGTGAAAACAAGACACCCAAAAGTTTGTCATTTTTGCTGTCAAAATGACAACAAAAAATTAGACAAGTATGCCGCGGCGTATGGTGTCACATGACACGGTGCACGAACTGCATGCTGCGGCACATAGGCCATTTCTTAATTTTATTTATGATGAAATACATGCCATTAGGATAGGAATGCTGGTGGGTTATGTCCATTATGTATTAGAAGAGTGTATGATCTATTTCTATTGTGTATTTCTCTGACTATATAGTAAATTAATTGATTTTCCAAAATAAGTTTTTGGCCGAAGCTTTTGAAATGAAATTTAATTATTATAATTAATGTGACGCAGTAATAACATCGTAATCTTCTCATATATTGAGTAAATAGAGGGAAGGTTACACCTTGCACCTAAAGTAGATGCTTAGTTAAGAGATGTACTGCTCTTCTAAGAAAAATTAGGATGATTTTGCCATGCAAGGTTGAAAGTATTTGAGTAAGGATTTCCTTGTCCTCTTTGAAAATTCCCTACACAATCCGCTGCCTTAGCTTGCATAAACATAGGACATTGGTCAAGCATATGCACATTCCTATAATGATCACAAATAATAGGAGTCAATTTCATAGAATTCACATTCATCACATTATTTTTCTTTACTTGACTTTAACAAATCAAACTACTTGTTAAGGGCAGACAAGTGATAGGAATTAGTCACTTATTCTCAAAATTAAACTAAAGCTAATCCTAATGCAATATAGGGTCAACCCTAGGTCATCTCCTAAGGAATGGTCTTAGTCTAATTAAAAGTTATCTAGTGGAATAAAACACCTAAAGTTGTAGGAATTTAGTTACCTAATTATCTAAACTAATTACTTAATGATTAAAGTGCTAAATAAAGTGAGTGAAATGCACTTCCCTTTTCACAATAATGAAACCCTATAGATGAGTTGATTTTTGACTCATTATCTTCCATGATTAGGCTAAGTTAAGCTTTCCTTTCCTCTTGACTAAAGCTGTCATGACTTAAGAAAATTATCCTTAGTTAATTAACCTAATTACCTAACTTCTCTAGGTCTTAGATTGAAGTCCCCATTTTAATTAACCAATTGGTGTAAAAATTAGCCAAGTGATTCACTCAAAATCTCCTCTCAATAGCTATGGTCATTAACACCACAAGATTATGTAATATTAACACAAGTAATTCACTAATTGAAAAACACAAGATTATGTGCCAAACAAAGTGTGGCAAAATTTAGTCATGGCTATCCAAGGAAGAAATTAAATGAAACAATCCTCTCTCTTTATATCAACATCAAATTCAAATTAGAATTTACAAGCTAAGATGATTAAACCCTAGATTAAGGAATCTAACCATCTAGTAAAAAGAGGAGAGGATAGGAAATAAAAGAAATTAGCCAATTTGAAGCTCAGGACTCATCCTCCATCTTCATCTCTCTAGAATTCCACCAAGAAACTTAGTCAATCTTCATCATCTTCAAGAACCCTAAGTTGGAAGCTTGTTGACGGACATTCATAAAACTTGGGATGAAGAAAATGAGCTTGGAACCTTGTGAAATAGGAAAGTATGGAACGAAAATGAAGAGAGGAGAAGAATGGTGTGAGTTTTGTGGAGGTTTAATGGCTGAAAATGGAGGTTAGGGTGCTGAAAAAATGAAGAACAAAATAGAAAAAATGAAGAACACTATGAACAAGAGAGAGAAAATGTGGAAGATGAATGAAGTGAGTGTTGGATCTGAATTGGGGCTGAATGGACGTGGTCCTAAGTATTTCCCATCAGCTGAATACTTAATTAAAAAATGGGAAAAGAAAATAAAAAGAAAATTAGAGCCTTGTCATACTTGTAAGGTAGCACCCTCCTATTGGTTTGTAGATGATTCCAATGTGTGCCTAATTTTCCATATGTCATCCACATCACTTAAGCTAATTTAATCCCTCCAAATAATCATAATTCACGTGAAAATGATCAGCCATTGACCTCAAGGAGTGTTGACCTTAATTGCCCAATTGATGCACAAGTCACATGCCACCTGTGTCCCATAAATTACATAATTCAATTAAATAGCATGTGATATAATAAAATCTAATTAATGTCCAGAATTAAATTCATAATTATAAGAGATAATTAATTAAAATAATCAAGTTTTAGGCTACACCAAATTATATAAAAAGTTTCACACAAAGGCGAACTGAAAACTAGGTCTAACGAAGACACTAAAGAAAGTGTTGACTTTTTATTTAGTTACTCCTAAAATAAAATAAATTTTAAAAATATATTTTTACCACTTATCAACTAGAAATAAAATGGAATTTTTCAATTTTTCTTGTACATTTTTTCAAAAGTTTATTTTTTGGACCAAAATGTCCCTAGTACACTCAACCTAGAAGCTTAGGCAAAATTCCAAATCTAATGCAATGTGTGAACTTGAAGGTGATAAATCATTAATAAAAGGGTTCTAATTGATAAATAAAAGTGGGTAACAAATATGTTCTATTAATTTCCCCACACTTATCTTTTACACTCTAGGCAAAATCAAGTGAAAAAGGTCCCAAAAGCAATTATATGACAAAGAAACAAGAGGAAAATAATGTTCAAAGTCATTAAAATGATAGCTCATGAAATTATACAAATTATCAATCAATGTAATTAAGAAAAAATTATGCACATCACAAACAAACCCTTACAAAGAATCAATGTCAAAGAGTAAGCGTTTCTTGGTTAAGTGTTTGCTCTCATCACTCAAAGTGTATAAGGTATTAAATTTTACTCAAAATTCCTTAGGATAAACCCCATCATAAATTTGTAACCCTTCTACATCTCTATTACTAAATAGCACTTGCAATCAAGAATCAAGTGGACTTTATTAGGTTGTAATATGGGTAATGAAAGGATTTCTGAGAAATGCATGTATGAAAGATAAGGTTAGCATTAAGATAATGTTAATGTCAAGATACATCCCCTTAATATACAAAACACAACCTAATTCAATTGAGTGGACACCTTAATACAATGAGGATGGAAAGAAATGACAAGAAATAATAAAACAAATTGAATGGATGATCTAGGCAACTTTTTTTTTTCTTTCTTTACTTTTTCTCCTTCTTTTCTCCTTTTTTTTATTTCTTTTTCTAGCAACTTTATTTCTTTTCTTTTTGACTATATTTTTTTTTCAAATCTTTCTTCTTTTTTCTTTTTCTTTTGGTTGCCCCTAACTCTTTGAAAACAATAGAAGTAATGGATGTAATGGCAGAGCAACAAAGGATAAAGAGTAATTGATCGAAAAATGATAATAGGCACCACTCACTTAATCTTGGACATGCAATGAATATTAAAAAGATATATAAAAATGTAACATGCATTCCTTGGAAAAAATAGGGTGAATATTTATTTTTAAGAATCAAACCAAAAGCTCAAAGTGGCTGACAAAGGATAATCAATAATAAAAGGTTGGCTATTTGGCTCTTGGCTATTTTTATGAATGCCATCTTTCATCTCCTATCAAACAAGTGCAAGACATGTGGTCTCAATTAATAAGTGAAACAAATTCTAGAGGGTAACATCACTAAGGAATTATTCATACATGAGTGTTTGGCCTCTTCCATGAAAGGATAGTATGCCACTCTAATCCATTAATTCAAGGTAAAAGAATGCTCACTTCACGCCTATTCAATCCTAAAAATTATCACATCTCAAGCATCAAAATATCCATTCAAGAGCTAGGTCATTAAGTAACCTCAAACAAAACAAAACAAAGCAAAGCAATTTTTTTTTTTAATTTTTTCAAATTTTTTTTTGCAAAACCAAACAAATAAAGTAAAATGTTTATTTCTCTCCCCTACACTTAAATCATGCATTGTCCTCAATGTATTTATAGACTAGTGATAAAACAAGGTGAGATCAATAATAAATGCATAACAAAAGTGTGGTGTAGAATTTTTTTTTTCAAACACACAAATAAACCAAAAAGAATGAAATTCTACCTTTTCCTACTAGATTCATCTCCCCCACACTTGCAATTTACTCAATCAACAAATCAAAGCATAAAGCAAAGTAAAGTAAAAAGCAAGGGTGAAGAAGATACAACCTAGTTTAAATCTCCATAAGCTCTTGAAGTAGAAATTTTTATCTTTAAGGAGTAGCATGAAACTACTCATTATAGTCTTCTTTCCAAGCATCTTGGGTGGAGGCTCGAGATCAATTTGTAATGGCTCTAAGATGTATGGTGTGGATTGTTCTTTCTCATCATGTAAGCTCTCAGTCTCTTCCATTAGCTCGATGGTCAAAGGTACTATAAGTGTATAATTTTCCTCTAATAGCTTGGGAACCTTATGGACATCAAGCTTGAGTGGAGAAAATTCTTTAAATTTGGCTCCTTTAGTGTTTATACCTATATCATAAGATAAAATACCCTTCTCATGCCCATGAAGCTCAAGTATAGTAGATATTTTATTATCATCAAGTAATTCATGAGAAGATGTGTCATCATCATTCAAGTACTTATCAATTTCCAAACAATTTTGGCATATATAATCATTCAAACTAGTACAAGGAGATATAGAAGTATAAGAGTATGAATCAATACTAGACAACAAGGCAAGATTATCACAAAATTCTTCAATCATGAGATCATCATCATTTGATTTACCTTTAGGCTTTGTAAATTCATTTCCTTGAACTTTAATTTCCTCATACTTTAAGTCATCTAAACTCTCTTCTTCTTATGACTTGTCCTCAATTTCATGCAAGCCTTGAACATTAGCCTCTTTTGCTTCATGATTGGCCTTAGATTTCTCATGCTCTTCTTCCACAATTGGCACAGTTTCAAGACGGATAAGTGCAGAATTTTGACTTAAGTCCATGGCCTCTTCAAGTTAAGCAAGTTCCTTATTGAAATCAAGGGGTTGTTTGGCCAAATTGTCTTGTTTACCTACAAAAGAAGGTAAACAACCTTTCTCAAGCACATCATGGTTAGAAGAAACAAGTGCATGTACACTATCAATAATATCACAAGAAGGAATTGGAATTTCAAGCACACAAGATACATTATCGCCACCATTAACAACCATTTCATTTTCTTTATTCAAGCTAAGTGAAGAATCAATACTTTCAATAATATTTGAATTTACATCAAGATATTTATCATATGAAGTCAAAGTGGTTTTCTCCCGGGGATATATTTTTCACAATATGATTCATGCTAAAACATCCAAGGTGATTCAACTATAATTTCTTCATTTATTTCATCATCATTTAAATTATTATGCTCATCATTAGATAAAGTCAAATGGTCATTAGATAAAGTCAAATGTGAAGAAGAATTAACCTCAATAGGAATAGGAGAAATTACTTCTTGAAGTAAATGTTAGATTGACTCCTTTTCTTTTGGAGATTGAGTAACTTGAAGTGTATTTATGTTCTCAATAGCTTTGTGAGCAACTTTTTATGTATCTTCAACTTGAAACATGTAATTGCTCTCTTATGGGGCTTGGGCTACTCCATATGATTCACAATACCCTTTTAGAATAGGACAATCATAATGAAGTGGGAGGTAGCCTCACAATGCACACAATAAAATTTACCCATTTGTGCATATAATTTTTCTAGATGCTCAGTGTCAATGGGTAGTGTATGCTCAACATGATTTCTTAGATTAGATTCAAAACTTATGGTATTGGAAAATTCATAATTGTGACTTGGATGAAAATGATCATAATATGGGGATGGACAATCAAAGTTTTATGGTTGAAATTGATTATGAAAATGGGATATATGATCAATGTTAGGTGCCAAAAATGGATGAGAATGCATGTCAAATGAATGATGGAATGAATCATGATGATAAAACCAAGCCATAAAATGCAATGAAATTTATATCCGTAAGTAATGATGCAAATTCGAGGTCAAAATGATAAAAAGACCAAAGAAGCTCAAATGATATGTCCTATGCAAGTGTATGAGTGGAAATGCAAGCAATCAAAAATCAAGAGGATTTTTTTTTTCTTTTTCTATTAGACTCAACAACAATTAAAATGAAAAGAAAAAAAATCAAAAACAACACCAAACAAGTAGAAAGAGAGTCAGAAATGCTCAATCAAGAAGCTTTGGCAATTCTGGAATTCGCACAGTAGGCATGCTGGAGATAGTGAATTGTAGATTTTCTAGCAGCCAATCCACACGAGAAATTCCCCTGAAAAGTTTATGAGAGACACAAGAGATATACAGGAAAATTATATAAACATCTAAGATCACAACTCCTTCCTAATCGTTCCCATAATTTTTCACAAGTTGGTCTACAGGTCTGGAGAAACAGGATTTTGTCTAGAAGACCTTCAGAGCTTCTAATGAACTTTTAAATAGGAAAATGAAAAAATTGAAGAAAATTATAAACACAAGAAGCAAATATAAGACAGTGATAAGAATATGAGATTGGAATCAATCAATTTGGACGCACAGAAAGAGAGATATGCTAACTCAAAATTGCAATAGGGTTTTGGGAATCTTTTGTAAAGGCTCTCTAGACCTTGTTAGCTTGTAAAATTTCCACATGACACATTCCACATCCAAAATTGACCAAAAAAATTTTAAATGAAGCAAAGATATAGAGCTTTCAATGAAATAAATTTCAAGTTCAAATTCCCTCATACTCATTCCCAGTTAATTTTTCAATTTTAGATAGAGACACTAGAAACAGAGTATTTTCAGCTCAACACCAAACCAACGAAAATTACACTAATTTTTTAGGAATTAGTCACTTATCCTCAAAATTAAACTAAAGCTAACCCTAATGCAATATAAGATCAACCCTAGGTCATCTCCCAAGGAAAGGTCTTAGTCTAATTAAAAGATATGTAGTAGAATAAATCATACAAAGCTGAAGGAATTTAGTTACCTAATTATCTAAACTAATTACCTAATGATTAAAATGCTAAATGAAGTGAGTGAAATGCACTTCCCTTTTCACAATAATGGAACCCTAGAGATTAGTTGATCTTTGACTCATTATCTTCCATGATTAGGCTAAGTTAAGCTTTCCTTTCCTCTTGACTAAAGCTGTTATGACTTAAGAAAATTATCCTAAGCCAATTAACCTAATTAGCTAACTTTCCTAGGTCTTAGATTAAAGTCCTTATTTCAATTAATCAATTAGTGTGAAAACTAGCTAAGTGATTCACTCAAAATCTTCTCTCAACAGCCACGGTCAAAACAACAATGTGAGTAACCACAAGATTATGTCAAGCTAGTCAACAACACATGCATTAACACAAGATTATGCAATATTAACACAAGTAATTCACTAATAGAAAAACACAAGATTATGTGCTAAACAAAGAGTGGCAAAATTTAGTCATGGCTATCCAAGGAAGAAATTAAATAAAACAATCCTCTCTCTTTACATCAACATCAAATTCAAATTAGAATTTACAAGCTAAGATGATTAAACCCTAGATTAAGGAATCTAACCATCTAGTAAAAAGAGAAGAGGATAGGAAACCAAAGAACTTAGCCAATTTGAAGTTCAAGACTCATCCTCCATCTTCATCTCTCTAGGATTCCACCAAGAAACTTAGCCAATCTTCATCATCTTCAAGAACCCTAAGTTAGAAGCTTGTTGATGGAAATTCATGGAACTTAGGATGAAGAAAATGAGCTTAGAACCTTGTGAAATAGGAAGGGATGGAATGAAAATGAAGAGAGGAGAAGAATGGTGTGAGTTTTGTGGAGTTTTAATGGTTGAAAATGGAGGTTAGAGTGCTGAAAAATGAAGAACAAAAGAGAGAAAATGAAGAACACTATGAATAAGAGAGAGAAAATATGGAAGATGAATGAGATGAGTGTTGGATCTGAATTGGGGCTGAATGGACGTGCTCCTAAGTTTTTCCCATCAGCTGAATACTCAATTAAAAAATGGAAAAAGAAAATAAAAAGAAAATCAGAGCCTTGTCACACTTACAAGATGGCACCCTCCTATTGGTTTGTAAATGATTCCAATGTGTGTCTAATTTCCCATATATCATCCGTATCATTTAAGCTAATTTAATCCCTCAAAAATAATCATAATTCACGTGCAAATGATCATCCATTGACCTTAAGGAGTGTTGACCTTAATTGCCCAATCGATGCACAAGTCACATGTCACATGTGTCACATAAATCACATAATTCAATTAAATAGCATGTGATATAATAAAATCTAATAAATGTCTGGAATTAAATTCATAATTAGAATGGAGAATTAATTAAAATAATTAATTTTTAGGCTACACAAAATTATATAAAAATTTTCACACAAAGGTGAATCGAAAACTAAAATGAATTATATAAGAAAGTGTTGACTTTTTATTTAGTTACTCCCAAACTAAAATGAATTTTAAAAATATAATTTCACCACTTATAAATTGGACATAAAATAAAATTTTTTAATTTTTCTTGTACATTTTCTCAAAAGTTCATTTTTTGGACTAAAATGCCCCTAGTGCACTAAACCTAAAAGTTTAGGCAAAATTCTAAATCTAATGCAATATGTGCACTTGAAGGTGATAAATCATTAATAAAAGGGTCTTAATTGACAAATAAAAGTGGGTAACAAATATATTCTATCAATAAGATAGCGGCTAACTGAGCAAAAGAGTTTTCATTGGTGCTTGATTTTTGAGGAACTAGTTGTCTCTCATCTCCTCTACTTGAGTGGCTCTCTGATAAAGTTCTCAAGACTTGCATAACTTCATTAACAGGTCTTTGATCATAACTCCCATTCAGAATTGATGTTAACAAAGAATCAGATTGAGGATTCAATCTTGTACAGAAATTCTGAACAATGGCGCCCATGTAGTATATAAGTGCTCATCTGGTAGTTGCATAAAATTGATCAAATCATGCCTAGCATCAGCAATCTTATTGTTTGGAATGAAGTGAGCTTGGAATTTCACTTCCAAATTATTCCAATCACTAATAGACCCTTATGGTAGAGTGAGTAACCATACTTTAGCTTTGCCTTCAATAGAGATTGGAAATAATCAAAGCCTTAAAACATTCTTTGGTACTCCATTTTGCTTGAAGGAATTACACATATCCAAGAAAGACATGATGTGATGATTAACATCTTGATGTAGAGCACCACTAAACATACCAGTAATTTGAATCATAGTAATGATCACTGGCTTGATCTCAAAATTGTTAGCTTGAAATTCTGGCACTATAATGCTAGGTTGAGTACTCTTCATGGTTTGCCCAACAAAATCACGAATTGATTGGTTGTGATTTTCATCAGCCATTTTTGTAACTACAATTTATTTATCCTTGTGAGATGAATTTAAAGGTAATGTTGTGTCCAAGAGTTCTTGGATACTCTTCATTCTTATAGGTTTCCTTTTAACCTTAGCTATAGTGGCATAAAGTATAGTCTTGTAAGCTCAAAAGAGAAAGATCAAGTATCTAACTGTGCAACTCACAAATAAAATAAAATAAAAAGCTTAATCGAAAACTACTAAAGGTCTTTTAATGCTAATAACCAATTGCCTTAATTTCCCGACAACGTTGCCAAAAACTTAATGCGCACAAAAACTAAATGGACACTACAAGTATATGGGTCAATATGCAAAATAGTAATGCATCAAGGTCGATCCCATAGAGAATTAAATAAAATAGCAAACAGGCATTAAATTCCTAATTTCATTTAAGTGAAGCAAGCAACTAATAGTGGTGAATGATTCAAATTAAAAATAAAAAAATTCAAATGAGAAGCTAAGATTTTTATGCACTTTAAAGTCAAGAAATGATTAAAAAAGAACCCTAGAGTTCTAATCTCTCATTTGCTCTATTGCACTCAACTTACCAATTAATTGCTTTTAATTTCAATTTTAGGGGTTAGAACGCTAGAATTAATTTTGAATATCTTCCAATTACCAAAAATCCTTCTTAGTTCTAATCTAACAATTCCTTGCCAAAATTAGATTAAGAGCATTAAGTTCAAATCCTTTCTAATACTTAGGTCCTTCAGGTACATTCCTATCTTAGAGGTAAATTAACTATAGTTAATCCTAAGCATTCAATTCCAATGGTCTCAATAGAAATTCCTTTCCCAAGTTTTTTCCATTCGTCCAAATTATCACTTAATGGTGGCCAATTATCAAGCAACACAAATAAAAACTGGAATTAAAACATAAAACATCTATTAATCACAAAGTAATCAATAAGTCAAGATACAACGAGAGCAAATGAGTTCATAAGACTCTAAAGAATCAAGGTTCAACCACACATAGCTAAATACAATCTCAAAGTAGTAGAATAATGGGACCAAATTAGATATATAGGAGAAAGAAGGAGAAAAGTGAAGAGAAACTCAATGGAAACGTGAATGGTGATAAGTTATCTTGCTCCCAAGCTCAAAAATCGCCCCAAGCTCTCCAAAATCGCCTCTCAACATTCAGAGAATGTAAAAAATGAAGCCCATCTCAAAAACCCTAGTTTCCCTCTCTTATTAGATAGAAAAACTAATGCTCTGCATTTCTGGTATGAAACCTGCTGTAGCAGGTGATAGGGATTTAGTCACTTATCCTCAAAATTAAACTAAAGCTAACCCTAATGCAATATAGGGCCAACCCTAGGTCATCTCCCAAGGAATGGTCTTAGTCTAAATTAAAGTTATCTAGTGGAATAAATCACCCAAATTTGAAGGAGTTTAATTACCGAACTAATTATCTAGTGAATTAAACTAGCAAACTAAACCTAATTATGAATGGAATGGACTTCCCTTTTAATGTAGGAATCCTAGAGTATTGCTAATGGAAGAATCCTACCTTCTAATTAATTATGGCAGCTCACTCAACTTCTCTTCATTGGTTGAAAAATGCATTTACTTAAGACAACTATCTCAGGTATCCTAGCTTCATTAATTCAATTTCCTAAGCACTATTGCAAGCCCCCTGGTAACCTTACTAGCTTAGTACTAAAATTAATCAAGTGTTTAGCTAAAATTCATTCCCAAATGCCACTGCCCAAATACTGTACCTAAGTTCAAAACTATGAAAACTCAAGCAACTTATTAAGTATTCCCCACACAATTACATACTAAGTTAATACAAGACATTCACCTATTGAAATCACATATTATCATGCAAATTCATAGAGTGGATGAAATTCCAACAGCACATAGGTCATGAAATTCAACTCAACAATCTTGTTTCAACATTACAAATTACAAACAACCATGTAACTAAAGTCAAATTGAACCACAATCAACAATAGTCATAGTATTCTAATAGAATTGAAATAAGATGAAGAAATAGTTGAGCTTAGCCAAGTGAAGACTTCAAAACTCCTCTTCTATCAAATTTCCCCTAGGATTCCTTGGAGACTCTAGCTATAAAATATCAAGAGCACTTTGCTTCCTCTATGAACACAACTAGGCTGTGGCACATGCTTCATGCTTCTTGATAGATTGAGCTTCAAATCTCCTTCTAGTTGCTTCAGGTTGGTTCGGCCTTGAGAGAGGGAAGAATGGTGGAAGAATTGAGTGGATTTGATGGTGAAAAGAGGGAGAAATGGTGGCTGGACGTGCTGTATTGTAGAGAGAAGGAGGAGAAAATGAAGAATACCAAGAACAAGAGAGAGAAAATGTAGAAGATGAATGAGATGATGATTGATCTGATTTGAGGGGGTAAATGGCATGCTCCCCCTTGTTTCCTATCAGCTGAAGGCTTAATTAAAAAATAAGAAAAGAAATTAAAATGAAAATGGGAGCCTTGTCACACTTGCAAGGTGGCAACCTCCTATTGGTTTGTAGATGATTCCAATATGTGTGTAATTTCTCATGTGTCATCCATATCATTTAAGCTGATTTAAAATCCCAAAAATAGCATAAATCACGTGCAAATGCTCAGCCATTGACCTCAAGGAGTGTTGACTTCAATTACCTAATTGATGCACAAGTCACATGCCACCTATGTCATATAAATCACATAATTCAATTAAATGGCATGTGATACAATAAAATATAAGTAATGTCCAGAATTAAATTCATAATTAGAAGGGACAATTTATTAAATTAAACAAGTTTCAGGCTGCACAAAATTATATAAAAATTTCCACACAAAGGCAAACCAAAAGTTAGGTCAAACTAAGACACTTAAGAAAGTGTTGATTTTTTTTTAATTACTCCCAAACTAAAATTAATTCTAAAAATATAATTTCACCACTCACCAACTGGACATAAAATGCACTTTGTCAATTTTTCTTCTACATTTTCTCAAAAGTTTTAATTTTTGGACCAAAATACCTCTAGTACACTGAACTTAGAAACTTAGGCAAAATTTCAAATCTAATGCAATGTGTGCACTTGAAGGTGATAAATCATTAATAAAAGCGTCCTAATTGACAAATAAAAGTGGGTAAAAAATGTGTTCTATCAATTCCCCCACACTTATCTTTTGCATTTCGGGCAAAATCAAGTGAAAAAGGTCACAAAAGAAACTATAAGACAAAGAAACAAGGGAAAAACAATGTTCAAAGTCACTAAATACTAGCTCATGAACTTCTACAAATTATCAATCAATGTGGCAATAATTAGAATAGAATTATGCACATCACAAACAAACCCCTACCAAGAATCAATGTCAAAGAGTAAGCCTCTCTAGGTTAAGTGTTTACTCTCATCACTCAAAGTGTATAAAGTATTACAGTTCACTCAAAATTCCTTAGGATAAACCCTACCATAAATTTATAACCCTTCTACATCTCTATCACTAAATAGCACTTGTAATCAAGAATCAAGTAGACTTTATTAGGTTGTAATATGGGTAATGAAAGGATGTCTAAAAAATGCATGTATGAAAAAAAAAGGTTAGCATCAAAATAATACTAAAGTCAAGATATATCCTCTTAATATGCAAAACATAACCTAATTCAATTGAGTGGCCACCTTAACATAATGAGGATGGAAAGCAATGACAAGAATCAATAAAACAAATGGAATGGATAAGCTAGGGAACTATTTATTCTTTTCTTTTTATCCTTCTTTTCTTATTCTTTTTGTTTCTTTTTCTAGCAACTTTATTTCTTTTCTTTTTGACTATATATATATTTTTTCAAATCTATCTTTATTTTTTTTCTTTTTCTTTTGGGTTCCCCTAACTCTTTGAAACAATAGAAAAAGAATGGATATAATGGTGTAACAATAAAGGATAAAGAGTAATGGATACAAAATTGATAATAGGCACCCACTCACTTAATCTAAGACCTGCAATAAATATTAAAAAGATATATAAAAGTGTAACATGCATTACTTGGAAAAAATTGGGTGAATATTTATTTTTAATAATCAATCCAAAATCTCAAAGTGGCTAACAAAGGATAATCAACAATAATAGATTGGCTATTTAGCTCTTGACTATTTTTTATGAATGCCATCTTTCATCTCCTATCAAACAAGTGCAAGACATGTAGTCTCAATTAAGAAGTGAAACAAATTCTAGAGGGTAACATCATTAAGGAATTAATCACACATGAGTGTTTAGTCTCTTTCATGAAAGGGTAATGTGCCACTCTAATCCATTAATTCAAGGTAACAGAATGTTCACTTCACACCTATTCAATCCTAAAAATTTTCACATCTCAAGCATCAAAATATCCATTCAAGAGCTAGGTCATTAAGTAACCTCAAACAAAACAAAACAAAGCAATTTTTTTTTAATTTTTTGAAAATTTTTGCAAAACCAAACAAACAAAACAAAATGTTTATTTCTCTCCCCACACTTAAATCATGCATTATCCTCAATGTATGTATAGACTAGTGATAAAATAAGGTGAGATCAATAATAAATGTATAACAAAAGTGTAGTGCAGAATTTTTTTCAACACACAAACAAATAAAAAGAAACTAAAAAAAATCAAAGCAAACAAATCTGCTATCTACTAGGTTCATCTCCCTACACTTGTACTTTACCAATCATTAGATATATCAATCAAAGTAAGGCAAAAGCTCAAGGTTGGAGAGATACAACCTTATCATGGTGGTTTAAAATCATGTTGAGAGAAGTCCTCTTCCTTTTGAAGTGTTGGGTCGGCCTCTTTGTAAAGCTTGCATAAATGGTCATTAATTTCTCAAGTAGACCATGTGGCTTCATCCTTAAGTTGAAGGATTCCATAAGAAAGAACATTAGGAACCACATATGGCCCGTGCCATTTAGATGTGAGCTTGGAATGCTTATGGATGTATCTTATATTGTAAACAAGGACTAAGTCTCCAACTTTGAAATTCTTCCTCAAGATCATTTTGTCATGAAGAATCCTTGTTTTCTCCTTGTAAATCCTACATAACTCATAAGCATCCAACCTAAGCTCCTCTAGTTCTCACATTTGAAGGAATCTCTCCTTAGTCAAAAGATACAAATCCAAGTTGAGCTTCTTGATAGCCCAATAGGCCTTGTGCTCTATCTCCATCTGGAGGTGGCAAGCCTTTTGATACACCAATAAAAAAGGAGCATCCCAATGGGAGTCTTATAAGCAGTCTGGTAAGCCCACAAAGCATCCTCCAAGTGTAAAGACTAATCCTTCCTATTTGTGTTCACTACCTTGGTTAGGATCTTCTTGACTTCTCTATTTGATACTTCAGCTTGGCCATTGGTTTGGGGATGATATGGTGTAGAGATCATGTGGTACACCCCATATTTAGCCAAGAGAGCCTTCATCGTCTTGTTGCAAAAGTAGGATCCTTGGTCACTTACTAAGGCCTTAGGAACTCCATACCTATAAAAAATATTAGATTTGAGAAACTTCAAAACAATCTTAGCATCACAAGTTCTAGTAGGAATGGCTTCAATCTACTTTGAAACATAATCAACACCAAGCAATACGTACTCAAAACCAAAGGATGGTGGAAAGGGACACATGGAGTCAATGCCCCAAACATCAAAAATCTCACAAAAATAAAATGGGTTATTGAGGCATTTTATGTGTGACACTTGCCCCAAGTGTTATCCAAAAATTGCATAATTCAAATAAACTAAGTATGGTTAAGGAGTTGATCCTAAAACCAACTTAGGAAAGAAATTATTTAAATCAATAAATAAATATACCATCACAAAATAAACATTTAAAGCCTTTAAAAAAAATTTATAGGTTCTACATATAGCGCATGGAAGCAAGCTAGATGAAAGTAGGATTAAAAGATGCTGTCATGATAGTATTAAATTACTATCACGACAGCCCGGGGCAATTTATAGGAGGTGTCGCTTTGCCATTTGACCTCCGACCAAAGTGATTTTAAAATTCACATATCACTTTTAATTATTACTAATAGTACACCAAATTTCAAAAAGATCTAACGGTCGAATTAAAAATTGAACATGTTACAAGTTTGATCATTTTTGCTGTCATGACAGCTAAAAAGCTGTCATGACAGCACCTTCGGACTAACTTTCAAAATGTACCATTTCATCATCTGACCTCCAATCAGAGTGACTCTAGAGCCCACATGTCACATTCAAACGTTACTACAAGTGTACCAAATTTCAAAAAGATCCAATGGTTAGATCAAATTCATGCATGTCCCAACATCAATCCTGTTGCTATCATGACAGCAACATGATAGCACCTCCGGACCAAATTCCAGAGTACAATGTTTCTTCGTCCAATGTCCAATCAATGTGATTCCAAATCCCACACGAATCTTATAAAAAGTTTTACTTGTGACTCAAATTTTAGAGAAATCCAACGGTCGGATTGAGATTTGGACACCCGGATGCAAAAGTGCAGTTTTTTTGGTAAAAAACCATTTTCAAATTTGTCCAAATCTCTTCCTAAGGGTCATAAACTTGTGGGAACACTTTAGACACGTCAAATAGGACTAAGAGTACAAAATAGAACATTCAAATGATGACAAACCCCCATACATCAAAATTTGATCACCCGGGTGCCATTTCCCAAAATGGATCCTAAACCCCAAAATTTACAAATCATACAAAAGTGGCCAAAAACCATTCTAAATATCATATACACATATGAATACACATGCTAAATATTTTCACTTGGCTCAGAGATCTCCATGGGGGCCACGCACCCACTCTCTCTATCCAAGGTGTATGTTTGCCCATAGCACACCATTTGTAATGTAACCATTTTGCATTTGCTTGTAGAATCACATATATTCATATATATCAAAATAAACATTTGCTTGTAGTGAAAACTTAACTCGATCTACCAAATGAATCCATCAAAACCACACACCATAACCAAGTTTTCTAATCACAAGTCCACAAGCAGATAAAAATTCATATAAAGGCATACAATCCATACATATTCACATGCATATATATAATCACATCCTACTAGCACCCTAATCTTAAATACATTACAATGTACTTGCTCAAAAGAAAGGGGTTGCAGTGCTTTGCAAATCACAAGCAAACCCCTAGCTTAGCTCTTTTCCTTGTCCACCAATAAATCCTTTGCCTGGACCTGTAAATATTGTAAAAAAAAGGGGTAAGACAACCACAGTCTCAGTAACAGAGAAATTGATATTCCTTATTACAAGGAAAGCCATAGTCAAGTAAATAAATAATAGATTCAAAATAACATATATTAACTAATTAAAATGCTTGAAGGCATGAGATAGGTTGATATAGCCTTTCCTGACCAACAGAATGCCCCTTGGTACTCTTTAGCTTATAGGTAAACCTTGTACCCACTGTACTTCTATAGGCACAACATATAAACCAAGGCATGATCTGATCCACCGAACTTCCTGGACCCTTTCGACATGAATCCTGAGAAGTCAATGCTAACTCCCTCCCAAGGCCAGCCTGACTTACTCTCTATGTGAGGGCTACCTTAGCCTAGGCACTCAACCTCACACTTCATATACTGGATTCCCTCTCCTACTGAGAGGTGTCGAACACTCAATCTACTAACTAGTTTAGTGTACTGAGCCCACAATACGAAAGGCAACACTAAGTATCGATAGTGAGCTATAGAATATCACAAGACCACATCTCCCCATTCGTGAACTCCCACCGAGATCATGCCTCCTACCCTTTTTCTACCTTTTCTGAGTATTGACCACTTCAACACTCAAGGTAGTATAACACTCATGATTCATCCCTTAAGCAATTCCTTATCCTATCTAAGGTACCAAACCTAGTTACACTTCCCTAAGTACAACTCATCATTTTTTTATGATCACAATGCATGCTAATAATCTTATTTCCATAAGTATCATCATTATTAAATAGATACTAAACCTAGATACATTATTATTAAAGCAATACCCCACCCTTCTAAAACACATTTTATTTGCATTCAATTGTTTAAAACATGTAATACATGCTAGATAATATTATCTACTCAAAGATAGCTAAACAAAGTAATAAGAAATATAAATTTTCCTGTTACTTCAACCCTTTGGTACCAAAAGGGTTCCTCTTATATAAAATATGACTTAATTTGTTCCTTAACTTCTCAATAAGTTCCACCAAAAATTTCCTATAACATATAAGTGATCCATATCACTTTTCATGACAAATAGCATTAATGAAGACTATATAACTCATACAACACAACTTGGGTCAATAAGCCATAATCCATCCCAATGGTCTATATATTAAACCAACCATTCACATAATACCACTTAACCACTAAAACCATTTATTAGCCACCACTAGGCCAATTTCCAATTCATATAATTTTTAATCAATTAAAAACCTTCACTTAATGCCACCAATTTTTACCATTAGCCCTTATAATGAAAACCAAACCTTAATTCAAATCTTATTGGGCTCAAATAGCAAAATTATAACTAAATCCTTAGGCTTAAACCATTGAGGAGTAAAACCCAACCTCTTGGGGTTTGACTTTTGCCCTAAAACTTCATTTTTCATCCAAATGCCCACTCAAAACATTAGGGCATTATATAAAAACTCAAAACAACCTCCTAAGGACCCAAGGAAACTAAAGCTTACAAGAATAAAGCCTTTGGGATTAAAATTTAGAAATTTACTCTTTTAAAAATTGAAGAAAATCAAGAGGGAAGGAAGAGGATTGAACTAGAGAGTTTACATATCATGTAGCCGAGCTTGCAATGACCACAAAGCCTCCTACATCCGAGCTCTAGCTTCCTTCTCTTTCCCCTCTCTCCACCATCTCCTCTTCTCTTCGTTTCTTGTTCGTTTCTTTCTTTCCTTTTTAATTTTTGTTTCTGTGTTCATTTTCCCTTAAAAGAACTGATCTAATATATTGGGAAAAATTACAAGGAAGGGCCCAACATTTTTTATTATAGCACAAAAGTTCGGGTTAACTTTGGTAATTTTTCTTGTAGTTAAAAAATAAAATAAAACCAAACTTTTGCTTAGTAAAATTCCAACTTTAGACCTCTATCAAATTATGCTTAATTTTAATTTAATTATAGATATTTTATTTTAAATTAAATTTGGGTCTTAAAATTTTCGAGATGTTACATCATGCCTCTTACCCTAACTACCAACCTTTTGACATTTCAAGCATGCTTTACAAAATTCATAAGAGTCTTTAAATAAGCTAGGCCAATACAATCCACAATCTAAAACCTTCCTAGCAGCCTTATTGAGCTAAAATGACCACCACATGCATGAGAGTAACAAAAATCAATAATAGAAGGCACATCAACATCATCAACACATCTCCTAATCACTTTATCACTACAAATCTTCCACATTAAAGGTGGTTCCCAAATGTAAAACCTAGACTTTCTTTTCAATTTTTCAATGGCAAAACGTGAAGCACAAGGAGGCAAGACTCCACACTCAATATAGTTAGGAAAAGAGGCATACCATGGAGGCTTAGATGAAATGGCATACAATGCCTCATCAGGAAATGAATCACAAGGAATAGTAGGGTTAGAGTTTACCATAGTAGCTTCCAAATGAGGTAGCCTAGACAAATGATCTGCCACTTGGTTAATAGAACCACTCCTGTCCCTCATCTCCACATTAAATTCTTGCATCAAGATCACCCATTGAATCAATCAAGGCTTAGAATCTGTCTTCTTAAACAAGAACCTCACAGCAGCATAGTCAGTGTACACAACAACTTTAAAGTTAAGAAGATATGATCTAAATTTATCAAGTGCAAAAATAATAGCAAACAACTCTTTCTCAGTCATAGTGTAATTAACCTGAGCTGAATCTAGGGTCCTAAATGCATAAGCAATCATATATGATAACTTACCCTCTCTTTGACCAAGCATAGCTCCCACAGCAAAATTGGAAGCATCACACAATAACTCAAAAGGCAAAGACCAATTTGGGGCTTTAAGAATGGGAGGGGAAATAATCATGCTTTTTAAAGTGTCAAAACTCTTTTTGCAAGCATCATCAAAAACAAAATCAATATCTTTTTGTAAGAGTTTAGACATAGGCAAAGCAATTTTGCTAAACCCCTTGATAAATCTCTTACAAAAGCCTGCATATCCTAAAAATGATCTTAAATCTTTCAAACAAATAGGATATGGCAAAGAAGCAGTCATATCTACTTTAGCCTTATCCACCTCTATGCCCTTGGAAGAAATCAAATGGCCCAAAACAATGCCTTTATCCACCATGAAATGGCATTTCTCAAAGTTAAGCACAAGCTTCTTTTCAATGCACCTACCAAGCACTTTATCTAAAGAATGTAAGCATGAATCAAAGGACTAACCATACATAGTAAAATCATCCATAAAAACTTCCATGCAATTTTCAATAAAATCACAAAATATGGACATCATGCATCTTTAAAAAGTACTAGGTACATTGCAAAGACCAAAAGGCATCCTCTTATAAGCAAATGTACCAAAGGGGCATGTAAAGGTAGTCTTATCTTGGAGCTATAGGAATCTAAAAATACCTACTGAACCCATCTAAGAAGTAATAATGGGACTTGGAAGCCAATCTCTCAAGTCAATAAAAGGTAAAGGAAAATGGTCCTTCCTAGTCACATTATTGAGCTTCCTATAGTTTATGCACACTCTCCAAGCATTTTGAACTCTAGTTGGGACAAGCTCTCCTTTCTCATTTTTTATCACAGTAATTCTCCCTTTCTTAGGCACAACTTGGGTTGGAGATACCCACTCACTGTCAACTATAGGATAAATGATCCAAACACTAAGTAGCTTGAATATCTCTTTCTTTACCACATCTAAGATTAATGGGTTAAGTCTCCTTTGTGGTTGCCTAATGGGCTCAGCATTGTCCTTAAGAAAAATTTTATACGTGCACACAATAGGGTCAATACCAGGAATGTCAGCTAAAGTCTAACCAATAGCATGAATATTCTTTCTCAACATATCAAGCAACGCATTTTCTTCCTCAATAGATAAAGAGTTAGAAGTTATTACCGGAAGCTTCTCACTCTCAAGGAGATATGCATACTTGAGATTAGATGGTAAAGGCTTCAACTCCAAGATAGGTGGCTTTACACAAGAGGGAATGAGCTTTTTCAAGTCTAATTTAGGGGAATATCCCATAGTACCCTCTTGTCTTTTAAACTTCTCACTTGTTTTTGATTGCTCTTCTTCTTTCTTCACAGCCTCCCCCTTTTCTTGCAACTTGTCCTCAAGTACTTGGACATGAGCCAAGGCCTCGACATGTGGAAGTACAGAATTTTCCTCTAATAGCTTGGGAATCCTAAGAACATTAAGCTTGAGTAGAGAAAAACTCATAGATTTAGCCTCAATAGCTTTAGTACCTACAACACAAGAAGATATACCTTCTCAAGCATTTCAAGATCAAGCATAGGAGATATTTTAAACAAATCATAAGAAGAAGTAGTTGCATCACTCAAGCATGCATCAATCTCTAAACAAACAAGATAATCACATCCATTAATGCATGTAGTAGTGATAAGAGACAAATCATCATCAACATGTGAGAAAGAATCAAGCATGTGAGACTCACAAGCATCATGAAGCAATAGCTCAATTGATCTCACACCCAACAAAGAATAATCCTCAAAAAGATGTTTCATTGCTTCATATATATTAAAAATAACATGATCCTCTCCACATTTCAAAATCAAACTACCCCTTTTCATGTCAATCAATATATGGGCAGTCCTCATAAATGGCCTTCCTAAAATCAAAATATCATCCCCACTCCCTTCTTTTGACATATCAAGCACAAAAAAATCCACAGGAAATAATAGACCTTTAACACAAACCAACAAGTCTTTGACTATTCCATGTGGTCTTCTAATACTTCTATCTACTAATTGGCATATCATAAGTGTCTTATGCATACAATTAAGACTTAAGGCTTGATAAATTGAAAGAGGCATAACATTAATGGCTGCACCTAAGTCTATCAATGCATGAGAAAAATGTGTGTTGCAGTCTTGCATGGAATTGTGAAGGAACCAAGGTCCTTACATTTTATAAGGAGTTGAGGCTTCATGATAGCACTCATAGATGAAGGTAATTATACCCTTGCATTAGGCCTAAATTTTCTTTTATTTGTACAACAATCTTTTAAAAATTTGGCATACTTAGGAAAGTTCTTAACTACATCCATCAAGGGTACATTAACATGAATCTTATGGAAGAAATCATATACCTCTTGATCAAATTGTCCCTTCACTTGCTTAAGGACCACTTGTGCTTGTGGAAAAGGAAGCTTCTTCACAATCTCTTAACCTTGCTTTCCTTTTTCCTTCCTTGAACTCTCCTTTCTTGTTTCACTTTGCTTAGCCTCTCCCTCTTTTTTCATTGCTAAACAACTTGGACATAGTCCTCTTTTCCACCTTAGATATTGGTTGCTCACATATGATCTCCTTAATGTTCTCATCCTCAACATCCTTACAAAAAGATGCATCATTAGGAGCAAAAGAAGAACTAGAAACATTAATATCAATTGAAGAATTGAAAGAGGGATTCTCGGCCTTCCCTTTTCTTTTATCTTCTCACACTCTTTCTCCTAACTCCTTGCTACTCCTCAATGTGATAGCATTAAGATTAGCTTTAGATTAGTAACAGTAATGGATGGTAATGTAAAGGCTTGAGCATTGGCTGCACTTAATTGGTTAGCAAGTATATTTATTTGAGAAGTAAGGGCACAAATTTTAGAGTTCATGTTCTCACACTTGTTACCCATACTCTCTACCTTGTTCCCTAAGCCATCATACATGTTTTTATATAAGGAATTCATTTTAATCAATTGCTTGCGTAACACATTCACATCATTAGAAGAGTTAGAATTCAAAGAACTCTCAATTGGAACAACCCTCCTATCACTATAAGAATTAGAAGAAGGTGCAAAAGAATTACCACTTGGATTGTAGCTTTGAGAAGAGCTACCTTAAGACAAATGAGGTGGAGGGTCACGGCCAAAGATGTTTTGATAGGATCCTCTTTGTTGATTGTCTTGTAAAGCTATATTTGGATTTGAATAGGAGAAATTAGGATGGTCTCTCCATGAAGGGTTGTAAGTATTAGAATAAGCTCCTTGCCCTTGCCTCCCACCATAGGATTGTTTCCCATTGTAGATAGCATTTACTTGCTCAAACTTAATAGGACAATTGCTTTCTACATGCATAGGTGAGTCACAAAAAGTACAAGAATAAGGGATAAGCACTTGAGAAGTACTTATATTGCTCACTTGAGATATTTATGGAGCCAACATTCTCCCAATCTTGGTAGTTAGCAAGTCCATATATGAATCATTAAGAATTGAGGAGCCTACCATATCCACATTTCTCTTCTCCCTTGTAGAGTATTGAGCACCACTTAAATCCATCTTGTCAATTAGTTCCCAAGCCTTTAAGGAATTGGGGTCAATCAAGCATCCACCACTAGTGGCATCAATGTTAACTTTGTCTCTTAGAATCAAGCTCTTATAGAAATATTGGACTAAATTCTTACTAGAAATTTGATGGTGTGGGAATTTAGCCAAAAGACCTCGGAATCTAGTCCAATACTCATAGAGACTCTCATCCTCTCCTTGTTGGACCCTATAAATTTGCTTCCTCAAATTGGTAACCTAGGAATTTGGAAAGAATTTATCCAAGAAGAGTCTTCTTAGCTCGGCCTATGTGCTCAATTTCACATAAAAAGGGTAGTTGAAATACAACTCTTTTGCTAAACCTTCAAGAGAAAATACAAAAGCCTTAGCTTGAACATCATCAACATTTACATGCATAGGCTTCATAGTATCACAAACCAATAAGAGAGTATGCAAAAACCTATAGCAATCCTCTCCCAGTAATGCATGAAATTTACTCAACGCATTAATCAAAGAGGGTTTTATTTCAAATTGAACATTAGTAGGAGGAACATACAAGCCATAAGGTCATGCCAATTTTGTTGGGTTAATTGCCTAATGCTCCTCTCCTCTCTAGGATTATGCAAGCCTTCAAATTCATTATTAATATGACCATCATGATGCAAATTCTAATTCCCATTCCCATTCCCATGGCCCTCATTATGCACATGCTCATGCCCTAAGATACCTTCCATTGTTGAATTACAAACCAAATGAGAATCAAGAATAGATTGTGATCTTCTCAATCTAGAAATAGTCCTTTCAATTTCTAGATCTAATTCAACAAAAGAGGTATGTTTTCTTTGGGTCATGTACTAATCAAGCTCAAGAAAATTAAGAACAAAGAACAAGCTAAACTAAAATGTAAATTAAGAAGAAACAATCAAAAACAACACCAAACAAGTAGAAAGAGAGTTAGAAATGCTCGATTAAGAAGCTTTGACAATTCTAAAATTTGCACAGCAAGCTTTCTGGAGATAGTGAAATTGTGGATTTTTTATCAGCCAATCCACATGAGAAATTCTCCTAAAAATTTTATGAGAGACATAAGAGATATACAAGTAAATTATATAAAAATTTAAGATAAAAAAAATCCTTCCCAATCATTCCTAGAATTTTTCACAAGTTGGTCCTCAGGTATGGAGAAACAGGATTTCATCCAGAAGACCTTTAGAGCTTCTAAAAAACTTTCAAACATGAAGATGGCAACATTGAAGACAATTCTAAACACAAGAAACAAATATAAGACAATAACAAGAAAAATGTGACTGGAATTAATCAATTTGAACACATAGAGAGATAGATATGCCAACTCAAAGTTGTAACAGGGTTTTAAGAATCCTTTATAAAGGCTCCTTGGACCTTGTTAGCTTGTAAAATTTCTACAGGACACTTCCCATGTCCAAAATTGACCAAACTAACTTTAAATGAAGCTAAGATATAGAGATTTCAAATGAAAAAAAATTTCAAATTCAAATTACCTCATAATCGTTCCTAGTTAATTTTGTTAATTTTAGATAATGATACTGGAAACAGAGTATTTTTAGCTCTACACCAAACCAATGAAAATTACACTAGTTTTTTTTTTCTTTTTTCCAAAATAGAATAAAAAGACTCAAGACACAAAAAAAAACTAATAAAAACACAAAACACAAATTCCCCAGCAACGGCACTAAAATTTTGATAGGGATTTAGTCACTTATCCTCAAAATTAAATTAAAGCTAACCATAATGCAATATAAGGCCAACTCTAGGTCATCTCCCAAGGAATGGTCTTAGTCTAAATTAAAGTTATCTAGTGGAATAAATCACCCAAATTTAAAGGAGTTTAGTTATCTAACTAATTATCTAGTGAATTAAACTAGCAAACTAAACCTAATTATGAATGGAATGGACTTCCCTTTTAATGTAGAAACCCTAGGGTATTGCTAATGGAAGAATTCTAGCTTCTAATTAATTATGGTAGCTCATACAACTTCTCTTCCTTGGCTGAAAAATGCATTTACTTAAGACAACCATCTCAAGTATCCTAGCTTCACTAATTGAATTTCCTAAGTACTATTACAAGCCCCTTAGGTAACCTTACTAGCTTAGCACTAAAATTAACCAAGTGTTTAGCTAAAATTCATTCCCAAATGCCACTGCCCAAAGCCGAACCTAAGTTCAAAACTATGAAAACTCAAGCAACTCATCAAGTATTCACCACACAATTACATGCTAGGCTAATACAAGACATTCACCCATTGAAATCACATATTATCATGCAAATTCATAGAGTGGACGAAATTCCAGCAGCATATAGGTCATGAAATTCAACTCAACAATATTGTTTCAATATTATAAATCACAAACAACCATGTAACTAAAGTCAAATTGAACCACAATTAACAATAGTCATAGTATTCTAATGGAATTAAAATAAGATGAAGAAATAGTTGAGCTTAGCCAAGTGAAGACTTTGAAACTCCTCTTCCATCAACTCTCCCCTATGATTCCATGGAGACTCTAGCTAGAAAACATTAAGAGCACTTTGCTTCCTCCATGAACACAACTAGGCCGTGGCACATGCTTCATGCTTCTTAATGGATTGAGCTTTAAATCTCCTTCTAGTTGCATGGGGTTGGTTTGGCCTTCAGAAAGGAAAAGAATGGTGGAAGAATTGAGTAGATTTGATGGTGAAAAGAGGGAGAAATGGTGGCTGGACATGCTGTATTATAGAGAGAAGGAGGAGAAAATGAAGAATACCAAGAACAAGAGAAAGAAAATGTAGAAGATGAATGAGATGATGATTGATCTTATTTGAGGGGTAAATGGCATGCTCCCCCTTATTTTCAATCAGCTGAAGGCTTAATTAAAAAGAAAGAAATTAAAATGGAAATGGGAGCCTTGTCACACTTGTAAAGTGGCAACCTCCTATTAGTTTGTAGATGATTCCAATATATGTATAATTTCTCATATGTCATCCACATCATTTAAGCTGATTTAAAATCCCAAAAATAGCATAAATCATGTGCAAATGCTCAGCCATTGACCTCAAGGAGTGTTGACTTCAATTGCCTAATTGATGCACAATTCACATGCCACCTGTGTCACATAAATCACATAATTCAATTAAATAGCATGTGATATAATAAAATCTAAGTAATGTCCAGAATTAAATTCATAATTAGAAGGGACAATTTATTAAATTAAACAAGTTTCAGGTTGCACAAAATTATATAAAAATTTCCACACAAAGGCAAACTGAAAACTAGGTCAAACTAAGACACCTAAGAAAGTGTTGACTTTTTTTATTTAATTACTTTCAAAATAAAATAAATTTTAAAAATATAATTTCACCACTCACCAACTGGACATAAAATTCACTTTTTCAATTTTTCTTGTACATTTTTTCAAAATTTTAATTTTTGGACCAAAATACCCCTAGTGCACTGAACCTAGAAACTTAGGAAAAATTTCAAATCTAATACAATGTGTGCACTTGTGTCACACTGACCACGTGATACGGTGGCCCGATTGTCATGAGAAAAAAAAAGAATAGGGAGCTGCCATTGAGATTTTAAGAAAAAATCTTAGGAAACAAGCTGAAAGTGATAAGGATGATTTTCGTAACCAGAGACAGGTTCGAGAGTCGATCGTGAGTGGGGAAGGTTTTACGCACCCCACATCACCCGTTTTATAGAACGGTTACCTTAGTTAATTATGCCATTAGTATAGCCTTTTAAGATTATTTTAACTATTCTTTTTATTATTCATTTGCCAAAAATAAATCTAAAAAAAATTAAAAATTAAATTTAAATATGAAAGGAAAATTATTATTTATTTACAAGCAGACTTGACCTAGGATGAGAGCCTAGGGCCTACGTACCTTGCTAGAGGAATCAAAGCCCACGTAGTTCGGGATGAAAATTTTGTTTTTGTATTTTATTATTATTGAAGAGAGATAAGTTGAAAAACAAAAATAATTTTCTAAAAATTTGGATATGTATGTGTTAATTGTAAAAAGTAATTTAATTTTAATTACTACTTGAATTTGAATTTGTAAGGAAAATAATTTAAAATTATTTTTGTTGAAAAATCTTTATTTTTTTATTTTTTAAAATTTAACCATTATACCTACGAGGTCTTATTGACTCACGTGATAATACGAGTATTCTAAATATCTATGAAAAATCTTAAAATGTCACACAGCAAAAGAGTTAAATAGCTTAGTTTATTTAGTTTATTAAGTATTTAACTGTATATATATTTATATTTATTCTAATTTTTTGAAACAGGTACTATATAAAATCTTAATCATTGTACCTGTAGAATCTTATTAACCCACACGATAATATAATTATTCTAAATATCTGCAGAGATTCAAAAATCTCATGTGACAAAAGAATTAGATAATACTCATTTAAATATATATATTATTTTTTTTAATTTAATTTTATTATGCATGTCTATACTTGTACATATATTTTTATAAAAAATCGTAATCGTTATACCTGTGGAGTCTTATTGACTCACACGATAATATGATTATTGTAGAGGTCTATGGAGGTTTAAACTCACGTGACTAAAAGATCTAATTAGTAAATATGATAATAATTTAAATACATCAATTTAATTAATTATATTTTTATAAATGTTTATTATATTATTATTTATAAAAATCATTTATTTATTTGCTATATACAAATTATTAATCACAACATCTACAGGGATTTATTATCCCATGTGATGAGGCAATTAATCTGCGTATCTGCAAAGATCCATTAAATCTCACACGATATTATTAAATATTTTATAATGTTAATTTGAATGATTGGGCCATTGGAACCCCTATTTAATATATATAAATTTGATTCTCACACCTATGAAATCTTATTGCTTTACACGATATGAGATCATTCTAAACAATTGTGGAAACTCTTAAAATCTCACACAATAACTTTATTTGGGACAATTGAAGCTATGTTTGTTGAGAATCAGGACCCAAAAAAAAAGGATAATAAAGCAAAACATAACCAAACCATATAAACACATGGTATTGCAATTTTACATTTTGCCTTGCTAACCATTCAATTGACAAACCACGTGTAAACATAAATCCAATAGCCCATCATTTTTAAGTTAACGTCCTTTTTTTAAAAAAAAAATTTATAAACAAGGACGTGTTTTCTTTAAATTGACAAAGAACTTAATCACCACCAAGACTCTTCCAGATTGCAAATATGCAAAATCAAAAACATAAGGTGATAGCTTTAATAGATGTCCTTCATTAATATTAGTCATAAACTTTGCGAAGGACCGAATGTATACGTTTTGGCCCTTAAAGCAGAGAAAAACTAAGGCCACGTTCTCTATTCAGGGCAAAACTAAAGCTTCTATAGGACCCTATATATATTCATCAAGCAACGCCAAGCTTGTATCTCACAGGATAATTTTAAATAAAGTGTTAATAATCAAAGTAGACTTGGTCAACTATGAATTCTTTATTTCTTGGGGGGAAAAAAATCAGCTCATGATCATATTGATAAGTTAAGTATTTCACCCATCAAATGAAAGTACACGAAGGCAAAGAAAAAAAATGAAGAGAGCGCACAACACAACCCAGTGTTCTTGAAACATTTAAAACATACGTCTATCCAGAGATGAGTAGAACATATATACACAATAGGACACAATTTGTGACTATCAAATTCATGACCGAAAAATATCCTAGGATTATTTTTATCAGGCATCATCTCTACAATTTGTGCATCCCCAAAACCAATATGAACCTTATGAAACACAGCATAGATCCAAGCTAAAATTTAAAATTTTTATCAAGCCAAGATTGGTTTCAAACCTTTTCACTGATATGGATGGGTATCTTGAATTAGACCTTCTTCCCCTTTAAATGTCTACCATGCTCTTCCTCACTTAAATTTGATCTCTCTCAATCTCTTCGGAAAACCCAAAAACTCCTCTCCTCCTCAATGCTTCATTACTCTTATATAGGAAGAAGAGGAGGTAGATTTTCAAAAATCATGATTACTCACCGCCCTTTGTTGCTTCTCTACTACCATGCACCTCTACCTCACAGCTCTCCTTTTTCCTTCTTGTTCCTAAATCGCCGGCTATTAGGGCTTCTTTGTCGCTCCACTTGCCTAACCCTTCATCAATTTTCACTTGCTTGTCGCCCTGCTCTCTTCTCCTGCGTGTTCCTCTTTTTTGTGCTGCGTCTCTGCTTTTTCACCTCTGTTTCTCTCCTCTGCGCTCCTCTATCTACGCGTATGGCGTAGAGCTATTTTTAGGGTGATTGAAACGCTAAATGCTTCAGCGTTTTGATCACCCATTTTATTTTTTTATTTTTTTAATTCTTGTATTTATTTTTAGATTTTTTTAAATATTAATTTCAAAGATTTGGGCAAGGAAATATGCTTTTAAATCTAGAAAATATATATAAATATAGAAGAAACAACCAGATTTTAAAGAGTTTAAATGATTTAATTTTAAAAAAGTTGATTCTCTTAATTTTTGATTATTGAGATAATTGGGTGGTGGTAGAGATTTCAAAAGATTTAAGCATGATTTTCTCCTCCATTTTTTCAAAACTGATTTTGAAGAGAGATTAAATTTATTTATCTTATTTACTACTTATGTCTTTTTTGAAAAATAATCCTTAAGAGGCCTAAATTTCATTTTTTATATCCATTATTTTTTGAAATATAATTCTCAACCAAAAATAATATTTCATTTTTTATATTTATTAGATTTTATTATATATATATATATATATATATCTGTGTGTGTTTTTTTAAATGTAATTCTTAACCAGAATTAACATTTCATTTTTCATATTTATTATATTTTTGTGAAATATAATTCATAATCAGAATTAATATTTCATTTTTTATTTATTGGATTTTTTTTGAAATATAATTCTTAGAAAAGAATTAATATTTTATTTTCATACTTGTTAGATTTTTTTTTGAAATATAATTCTTAAAAAATAATGAAATTTCATTTTTATATTTTAATTAATTTTTTTAGATTTTTTTTACAAAAAAATACATTTAAAAGTAAAAATATTTATCTTTTGTTAAATGTGTGGACAAGATATGGTGTTTACAGTTGCCCCTCTTTACTTGTTTCTTGGGAGAGGAAAGAAAAGTATGTATAAAATTCTCTCGTAAGAAACAAGTAAAGATAAGAACACGTATTTTGTCCGTTCATAAAACAAAAAATATAAAAAAGGACACAAAAATAAAGAAAAAGGTTGCCCCTGACGTGACACTCTTTAAAAAAAAATAGGTATGATGGAAAGACCTTTCACACCTAAAAGATGAAAATTCAAAAGACTCAACCAGGCTCGAAGTGATTTAGCCTAATAGCAGAACTAGACCATATCATACTGGCTAAAATGACACTAACACAAAGTGAAATTTTTTTTTAAACAACTTTATTGACTCTAATGTTTTTAGTTAAATTCAAATGACTCATAAATCCTGCATAATGAAAAAGTAGAACTAACAAAATATCATGTTGACAATTTGCCCCTCTTCATTTGCTTTCTAAGTGAGAAAATCATGAAATGATATTCTCACCTTAGAAACAAATGAAGAAGGAAACATGTATTTTGTAGGGTAAAACTCAAGAACAAAAAAAGGAAATAAAACTAAGAAATCAAGATTCTTAAAACCCTAATTTCACATAAGGGGCCTGTTGTCATAGGGCCTTAAAAGAATGATCTTGAAAAGGGGCCTGCCATTACAGGGCTTTGAAAAAGGAAAAATGCCAATGAAAACTTGACTTAAAGGGGCCTGTTGTTACAGGGCTTTGAGAAAGGAAAATGCTAGCAAAAGCTGCACTTAAGGGGGCCTGCCGTTACAGAGCTTTAAAAATAGAAAAATTCTAGCAAAAGCTAGACTTGAAGGAGCATGTTATTACAGGGCTTTGAAAAATGAAAAATTGCCAGCGAAAGCTGTACTTAAGAGGCCTGCCATTATAGGGCTTTGAAAATAGAAAAATGCAAGCGAAAGCTAGACTTAAGGGGGCCTGTCTTTGTAGGGCTTTGAGAGGAATGGGGCTAGTCAAAACTAGGCCTTAAGGGGGCCTATCGTTACAGGGCTTTGAGAAGAATAGGGCCAGCCAAAACTGGGCTTCAAGGGGGCCTGTTGTTACAGAGCTTTGAGAAGAATAGGGCCAGCTGAAACTAGGCTTTAAGGGGGTCTGCCGTTATGGGGCTCTGAGAAGAATGGGGCCAGCCAGAACTAGGCTTTAAGGGGGAAAATGGCGGCGAAAGTTAGACTTGAGGGGGCCTACCGTTACAAGGCTTTCAAAATGAAAAATTGCCAGTGAAAGCTGAACTTAAGGGGGCTTGCCATTACAGGGCTTTGGGAAGAATAGGGCCAGTTAAAACTGGGCTTTAAAGGGAAAAATGCCAGCAAAAGTTGGACTTAAAGGAGCTTGCCATTACAGGGTTTTGAGAAGAATAGGGCCATTCGAAATTGGGCTTTAAAAGGAAAAATGCTAGCAAAAGCTGGACTTAAAGGAGCCTATCATTACAAGACTTTGAAGAATAGGGCCAGCTGGAACTAGGCTTTAAAGGGAAAAATGCCAGCAAAAGCTGGACTTAAGGGAGTCTACCATTACAGGGCTTTAAGAATAATAGGGCCTGTCAGAAGTGGGCTTCAAGAGAGCCTGCCATTACAAGGCTTTAAGAAGAATGGGGGCCAGCCGAAACTGGGCTTTAAGGGTAACATCCAAAATATGTATCACACTTGTTATATTCTTGGCTGATGTAACTGGTGGCTTTAAAAACCTTTCACTTATCCTAATTTAAAGGTAAACTTACTTTATGTAATGAATGCAATGGATGATGCAAATTGTAAACTTTTTCCTCTTATTTTTATCTTCTTTTCTTTGTTTTTCTTTAAAGTATTTTGACTTCATGTTTGCCCCAATGTAAGACATTTGGATGCAATGTTGGATGAATACACTATATGCAAATGACCTATAAGCCTTTTATGAGAAGCTTGGTTATAAATATTGCCGTGATTCAAGAAGTGTTTTGTCTCTTCTCCAATGCATGTCATGAATAGTTTATGTATGAAAAATTATTATTGAGACTTGAATTCTCAATTGCTTTATAAATGAAGGCCTTTAAAGTATGCAAAATCCTTGTTCGTTTCAATTTTAGTTAGTTTTTTTGGTTTTTTTTCTTTTTGGTTTTTTAACTTTTTGATTACTTATTGTTATATGTATATAACTATATGCCATGCCCCTCTTTTGAAAAATTAGCTAATCAAATCCTTGTCACCTTATGATCGATTCTCAAAACATATGGGCTTCCCAAAACCTTATCCTTGAGCACATAAATCTCATATCAAGTGCCATTGTCTTCAACACTCTCTTAACATTACTTTACACATAAATGATATTTGTGAAACCTTGAAAGCTATGTAGGAGATAAAGAAATACCAATGTGTTAGGTCAAGTAACTGCATCAACAATGTTGTTCCTTTAACATGAATATATTCTTATATATGAAATATGAATTCAAAGATCATCATGCAAATTTAAAGAGAAAAGAAGGGCAAAAGATTATCTCTAAAAGAAATAAGAATTGAGAGGATTCATTCTATAATGTAAAATGTCACGAGGAAGAAAGAACATTAAATGTTTAAGGTGCAAATGGCCTAAGTACAAAAGGGATGTAACAGAGCATGGTGTTTAATAAATCTTTTGGATCTGATGCTCAACTATTTGTTGAGTACACCTCAGCCTTAGAAGCATTTTGCCAAGTTGCTAGAGATATGCATGGTGTGAGGGATAAATGAGCCTTTTCCAAACATAGTCAAAATTCTTGATAAATCTTGATAAAGAAGCTTTTGACTGACAAAGTTATTAGTCCTAGCTCATGCCCACTTTCTTTAGACTAATTGCCCTTTTAGGTTTTCAACTTAGCAAATATTTGTGCTCTAACTTTTACCTAGGTTGCCCTTTTTTGGGTTTTCAACCTAGTGAGCATTTTGTTTCTTCTTTTCTTTTCTTTTCTTTTCTTTTCTTTTTTTGTAAGATTTTTATTATTTTGCTCTAATTGTTGCCTAGCTTGCCTTTTCAAGTTTTCAACCTAGCAAGCTTACTTTTGTTCTTCCCTTTTTTTCTCTCTCTTTCCTTTTTTATCGCTCTAACTTTTGCCTAGGCCGCCTTTTTAGGTTTTCAACCTAGCGTGCTCTTCCATTTTTGCTTCTTTCTTCTCTTCTTTTTCTCTTTTCTTATTTGGCAAGCTTTAAGCATAATAGCGCTTAATAGCGTCTGCATTGACAGGCTTCGCCAATTCATGGCCTTCCACATCAGTTAAAATTAACGTGCCTCCAAAAAAGGCATGCTTAACAATATAAGGCCTTTCATAAGTTGGAGCCCATTTGCCCCTATTATCCTCTTTATTAGGCAATATTTTCTTGAGCACCAAATCCCCAACATCAAATTCTCACGGGCAAATCTTCTTATTAAAAGCTCTTGCCATTCTCTTTTGATATAGCTGGCCATGGCACATTGCAGTAAGTCTTGGCACATTATAGTAAGTCTTTTCCCTTCAATCATGTTTAATTGCTCGACTCGAGTTCGTACCCATTCACTTTCTTCTAAATCTACTTCGGCCAATATTCTCAGGGATGGAATTTCCATTTCAATAGGTATGACAGCTTTTATCCTATAAATAAAGGAGTATGGGGTTGCCCCTATGGATGTGCGAACAGTTGTTCGGTAGCAATGTAGAGCATAAGGAAGCATTTCATGCCAATCCTTATAAGTTACTATTATCTTTCCAATAATCTTCTTAATATTTTTGTTAGTTGCTTCAACTGCTCCATTCATTTGTGGTCTATAAGGAGTTGAATTGTGATGTTTTATTTTGAATTATTCACAAAAGCTCTTGACTACTGCTCCATTCAAATTAGAACCATTATCCGTAATGATCTTTTCAGGGATCCCATATCGACAAAGGATATTTGTCTTCAAGAACTTGAGAAAGACCTTTTAGGTGATATTACTAAATGAATTAGCTTCTACCCATTTGGTGAAGTAATAAATGGCCACAAGGATAAAATGATGCCTATTCGAGGCTTTTGGGTTAATTGGGCCAATAATATTAATACCCCACATCGAAAATGGCCAAGGTGACACCAAATTATATAATGGGACAGGAGGAACATTAACCCTATCAGCATAGATTTGACACTTATGACACTTCCTAACATACCCAATGCAATCTTTCTCTATTGTTAACCAAAAGTAGCCACATCTTTGAATTTACTTGGCCATGGTTTGACCATTTGCATGTGTACCGCATATACCTTCGTGAATCTCATTCATAATTTTTTGTGCTTCTTTTGAACCCACACAACGAAGTAATGTGCCGTCATAACTTCTCTTGTACAAAATGTCATTACTAATAAAGAAATTTATAGCTAAACGATGAAGGGTTTTCTTGTCATTCTCAATTGCTCTAGCTGGATATAGCCTTTCAGTTATATAGGACTTAATGTCATGGAACCAGGGTAACTCATGATGTTCTTCTTTGATATTTGAGCAATAGGTTGGTACACTTCTAGCTTCGATTTGGATTGGGTTGATATGAATCCCACAATCAAGTTGAATTATGGCTACAAGTGTGGCAAGCACATCTGCAAATCGGTTCTTATCTCGGGTCATGTGATAAAAGTCAATGTCTTCAAACTGCTTGATTAATTTGGCTAACAATTCCTGATATAGGATCAATTTTGAATCCTTTGTTCTCCACTCACCTGTTACTTAATGGATTATAAGGGTAGAATCACCAAAAACTTCCAAGCATTTTACTCTGAGGTCAATAGCTACTTTGAGTCTATTAACACAACTTCATACTCAACTACATTGTTGGTACAATTAAATTCTAATTTGATGGCTACCGAGAACTATTTTCCTTTAGGGGATACAATTACTGCTCCAACACCATTTCCATGAGTATTTGTTGCACCATCAAAATACATTTCCCATTTCGTTTCTTTGTTACCCTCTTCTACTTCACAGATGTGCTCATCAGGAAAATAGAAGTCTAATGGTTGATAATCATGTAAGGGATTTTCAGCCAAGTGATCAGTTACTACACTTCCCTTAACTGACTTCTGAGTCACATGCTTTATATCATATTCAGATAACACTACTTGCCATTTAGACACTCTTCCAGAAACGTGTAGACTTTCAAAAATATATTTTAGTGGATCCATCTTTGAAATTAAGCAAGTAGTATAGTAAAGCATGTATTATCTTAACCTTCTAGTTGTCCATGCTAACCCACAGCAAGTTCTCTCAATTATTGAATAACGTTGTTCACAGTCATTGAACTTCTTGCTCAAGTAATAAATTGCTTGCTCTTTTCTCTCAGTATTATCATACTGTCCTAACATGGCTCCTATTGACTTAGGGAGAATTGTCAAATAAAGGAATAAAGGACAACCTGGTGATGGAGGAGCTAAAATCGGAAGGTTAAGTAAATAATCCTTGATCTTGTCAAATGCTTTTTGACAATTGTCATCCCAACTCCTTGTGTTATTTTTCCTCAAGAGTTTAAAGATTGGTTCACAAGTTACTGTCAAATTAGCAATGAATCTTGCAATGTAATTTAATCGTCCCAAAAAGCTACGGACTTCTTTCTCTGATCGAGGGGGAGGCATGTCTCGGATTTCCTTGACTTTGTCAGGATCTACCTCTATCCCCTTATGACTTATGATAAAGCCTAACAACTTCCCTGATAATGCTCCAAAGATACACTTATTTGGGTTTAATCTAAGTTGGAACTTGCGCAACCTCTCGAATAGCTTCCGAAAGATAGCCACATGAGTTTCTCCTTCTACAGATTTAGCAACCATATCATCAACATAGACTTTAACCTCTTTATACATCATATCATGGAATAGGGCTACCATTTCCCATTGATAAGTTGACCTAACATTCTTTAAGCCAAATGGCATCACTCGATAACAATATGTTCCCTATTGTGTGATGAAAGTAGTCTTCTCCTTATCATTTTCATGCATTGGGATTTGATTATATCCGGAATACCCATCCATAAATGAATACCTATGACTCCGTGCAATATTGTCTACTAGGACATCAATGTAGGGTAAAGGGAAATCATCCTTCGAGCTTGCATCGTTCAATTTTCGATAATTAACACACATTCAAATTTTGCCATCCTTCTTTGGAACAGGAACTACATTCGCTACCTATTGAGGGTACTTGACTACTTCTAAAAAACTAGCCTCTAGTTGTTTCATTGCTTCTTCCTTTATTTGTAATGATGTTTTTGCTCCCATTCTTCTCAATTTTTGCTTTTTAGGCTTGACATTTGGTAATAATGGGATTCTATGAGAGGCAATCCCTGGATCGAGTCCTGGCATGTCTTTATAAGACCAAGCAAACACAACAAGGTATTCTCTAAATAGCTCGATCATTTGTTCTCTCTCAGGATTATTTACCATTTTAATTTCTTTCCTTTCTTCCTCAGTCCCCATATTTATTGTTTCAACTATTTCTTCATAAGGACACATCCCTTTGTCAGTTGAGTGAAGTATCTTTGAAAATGTTTGTATTAACTCCTCATTATCAGACTCACATTCATGCATATTAGTAGCACCAAGTAAATTGCTCTCCAAGGGCTCAAAAAACTTTGTGTTATACAGGAGTCATGAGGAATTCAAGTCCCTGAAGGGTGAAGGCAAAAGTAAGATAAATGAATAAGAGAGAAAGGAAGGAGGAATATATTAAATTATAGGAATTAGGTAATGATTCATTAAGGATAATGAATAAAGATAGGGAATGAAACATAGAGAAAATTGAAATTCACATAAATTCCTTGAATTCATATTGCATTTAAGTTTGTGCCCTGTAATCAAAAAGGGCTTTGAACAAAAATTAAAAGAGATAATTCAAAACATAAAAAGGAACAACATAATCAAAGCAATTACTCTAATGTAATAACATCAGGTGCATTCTCAATCTCCCAATTTGCCAAGGCTTTTCTAGAGTCATCAGTTCTAATCCAAGTATGAGTTTTATATGGCTGTTGACCACTAGGAAAAGACCATGGAGACAGTCGGTTGATGTATCACTTCAGTTGGGGCTGGAAATGTTTCTTTGATATGCGGGATTTTTAACTTCTTGATCTTTTTGCCTTTTACTGAGCTAGCTTGGCCTTTGATCTAATCTTGGAATGTAGTTTCATACCCTAAACCTTGATGCATATGATTTTCTTGCAACTTAATTGGCTGATTGATGCCTTACAACTGCATGCCCAATCTTTTCCTGAGTTCAAATACACTTTTCTTCATGATTTTAGCTATAACAGAGTTAACATTCCTAGGATCTTTCATAGGACCTTCAATCTCAAGGTTCTAAAACATCATCCCATCTTCGTGATCAGCAGCTTCAATATATGGGAGGGAACTTGGTTTGCTTACCATAATCTCTTCTTCCCCTTTAATAGTGACAATTCTCCCATCATGGATGAACTTAACCTTTTGATGCAGGGTTGAAGGCACTGCTCCAGCAGAATGAATCCACGGGCGCCCTAACAACATGATATAAGCTGGATCTATGTCCATTAATTGAAAGTCTACCATGAACAAGTGGGGTCCAATCTCTAATGGAAGTTGAATAGTTCCTAAAACTTCCCTCCTTGATCTATCAAATGCTCGAACTATCATGTCACTGCTTTCCACGGTCGTTGCTTCCAAAGATAATAGCTCAAATGTTGCTAAAGGGAGGACATTAAAAGCTAAGCCTCTATCAATCAATACCCTAGCTACTACATACCACTTATATTTTAAGGTGATGTGTGAGGCTTTTGATTGATGAACTATCATCTTTATGATCTCTTCCTCTGAGAATGAGATGGTAGAGGTAGCTTTCACAATGTTCATTATACTTGCCACCTTTTCTGGGGTTATACTGGGTTGTACATAAGCCCTATTTAGGATTACTTGTAATTCTCGTCGACATGCTTCAGAGCTCAAAATTAGAGAAAGTACTAAGATCTTCACAGGTGTTTTGTTCAATTGATTGACTACACTGTATTCACTTTGCTTCATAATCTTTAAGAACTCCTCATTAATCTTGTCAAATCCTTTTGGATTATCATCATTACAATCAGCGTTCACTATTTTCCCCTTTGCCACCCTTCTAGCATTGATGGGTGATATACTCTCCCACTTTGAGTGACCCCTCCTAGGCTTGTAATGTTTGTGACCTCAGCCTTTCCAGTCTCAGTGACCATAGTTGAGTTTGATAAGCATTCTGTAACACCATCATATCTCCAAGGTACTACTTTATTACTCTCATAAGGAAATGGAGATGGCATGCTTATAGTCAACAAGGGTAGCTTAGCATTAAGATTATGGGGTGGCTTAAGTTCCTGGGGTGTCTTATTAATAACGAAGTATGCTGTGTTAGTCTGTTCTTTTAGAGCTGAATCTTTAAGGAAAAATTCAACTTGCCTTTTTTCCATCATGTAAACTTCTTTATCTTCTTTCTCTATGATCACAACTCCTAATAACATCAATTTCTTCACATCCTTTTTAAATTGTGGGCATCTTTCTATATCATGATCCATGTTCTTTCGATGATACTCACAGTATATTGAGTTAATTTCATTACATTCCTCCTCTAGGGTTCCCAACACATAGACAACTGCTTTTAAGCATTCAAAGAGTGCTGACATTGAAATCCCAACATCGACAAAGTTTCTTGAGAACTTCTTCTCTCCTTCAATAGCATTTACTCTTCTTTCATGGTTAGGGAGAGGATTAGAGGTGATTGTAGAGTTTCCATTATTTTTGAGTTGATATGGTTTGAATCAACTAAATCCATCACATTCCTCTTAAATGTGATACAATCTTCTATAGAATGTCCTGGAGCATCCATATGATACACACACATTACCTTGGGATTGTACCAGGATGGATAAGGTGGGTAAGGTGGCCTATAGGGTCTTGGGCCTAACAGTTGGGCTTCAAGTAATTTTTGATATAATTCAGCATTTGTCATCCCAAAATTTGGCCAAGGTTGACTATCCCTAGCTTGTGCATTTTGTTGTCCTCCAAATTGTCCCTGACTATTAGGTGTCGACATTGGTTGTACCTGTCTTTGGTTTCTTTCACCAAACTGGTAGGGAGCAGGTAACCTTGTGGAATATGAATTTATATGTTAGATATAGTTTACATTCCCCTCTTTCTTTTTAGCGTCATACCCCTTTCTTGCACTGTTTTTAATTTGGAAAGTGGTAATTTTACCTTTTCGTATGTCTGTATCAATTCTTTCTCCAATTCCCATCAAATCAACAAAGTCATCAACATGCGTTCCTACCATGTATTGATAAAATGGATTCGATAAGGTACGAATGAAATAGGAGTAAAGTTCAGATTGGATCATAGGTGGTTGAACTTGTGAAGCTATCGTTCTCCATCTTTGAGCATATTCTTTAAATGACTCCATTCTCTTTTTGCTCATAGCCTTTAACTGCTCCCTAGTAGGGGTGATGTCGAGATTGAATTTGTATTACTTTATAAAAATGTCTACAAGATCTCTCCATCTCTTGATCTTTAAATGGTCTAGTTGCATGTACCATGTTAATGTAGCTCCAGTCAAACTTTCCGAGAAGAAATTTATTAAAAATTTCTCATCTTGTGACCACACTGACATCTTCGTACAAAAAGTTCTTAAATGATAGACTGGATTATTGCTACCACTATATTGATCAAAATTTAGCATTTTGAATTTTTTTGGGATGGGAACTTCTAGAGTTAAGCACAACTCTCTCAAATCTAGTGAACCCCATGTGTTTAATCCTTGTAATGCCTTCAATTGATCTTTTACCTCTCCTAACTCTTCCTTCAGTTCTTTTTCTTTGCCCTTAATTGGAATGTGAAATGTGTAATCGTTATCACCACCTGGAAATTCTTGGACATCTCTTGCATCAGCATTATGTGTCTTAATATGATCCAACTGCTTTTCTTTCCTAATAATTCCTAATGAGCCATCAGGTGTTTCCGGAGTAAGTGGCTTCATATTGGATGTGCTGTTTTTCTCTTTTAATGCATTTGTTAAGGATCTTATCATTTCGCTCATTTCAGCTATTTGAGCTTCCATGACAGATATACGATCATTCAGCATGGATGATTCCCTTTCATTTCTTTGGTTCCCTTCTCCACTTTGACTTTCTATTTCCTTGCTACATGATCATGTGTTATAAGTTTTGGTAACAAGGATTTGGCTAGATGAACTTTTCTTTAGAGGCGCAATGTTGTCTTACCTGTTTTCACAATTTAACCGTGAGTTTTAAATGACTTACTTTATTTTGTTCAATTAATGAGTTTTCCAGCATGGTATAGGCATAAGGGTATTTTTGCACGAGCATCCTCTAATTTCCTCTAAGAATTTATTATTCCATAAGGAAAAATAGAGTTGACCATTGAATTGGTAGGACATTGGATCCTAACCAAATTTAAGGTCTATCATTTGATAAAGATAGTGTGAATCAAAGGCAAAGAAACTTGAAGAAGTAGATATATTATCCCAAAAAAATAGTGTTCTCAAAACATTGTTTCAATACATGACTCAAACATCATTACAGATATCAAAACCTAGTCATTCTATTGAGTTCTTCTAAAATTTGGTTGCACAAGTCAAGGAATTCTACAATCTCTATTAGTGTGTTCATAGGAAGGATCATGCCTTCTGCTTGTTTAAATGCTCCGACAAATTTTGGGATCTTTTCATTGACAAATAGGATCATCTCCTTACATCGTTCAGCACAATTCTTGGCTTCTTTTGTTTGATCCCGATAGAGTTCTCTCCACCCTTCCGTTGCTTCAACTTGTTGATTGAGTCTCTTAGCATAATTTTGAATTGTCTTAGTTGCATTTCTCCTTGTGAGGGTTAATTATGCTATTCTTCTTTCTAATTGTTGAGTTAGTACATTGATCTCTTGTTGTAATTCATCTAGAGGCCTAGTCTCACGTAACTCCTTCCGGAGTACATCCCTTTCTCTTGTGATGTTAACCAATCTAGCTCTAGTGTTCTTTATCTTCACATCATTGTCCTGTATTTCTTTCTTCAATTTTTCATTTTCTCTTTTTAATCTCTTGATTTCAATGTTCTCCTCAAAGTCAGTCTTTCCTCTCTTCCCTCCCAATTTCCCTTGTAAGTTGGAATATTCTTTTCGTAGGAGGTCTAATTCTTGGTTATTTTTCAAATTTGAATTGACTAGGTCTTGTAATTCATTTTCTTTCATTTCCAAGCACTCCGTTAGTTTTTTGTTTATTTCATGCATGTTATATCCCCTCAATGGATCTGGAGGAGCATAATTAAGTTCCATTCCTATTATCATGCCTTTCAACTAGCTTGTATACTCTGGAGTAACCGATATTATTCGTTTTCCTAATTCAACAGCTCCTTTGTATATAATTCGCTTCCAGGCATCTCTAATGTTCTGGCTTAAGGTGGTCATGTTAAGGTCTCAATGTAAAAAGTATATCACATGCACTTCTTCCTTAGAGGGGAGTCTTTGTAAGAAAGCTAGTTGTCTTAATGCTATAGACGGGTTGTAATTAATGCATCCACTTGGCCCCATAAGGGTACATTAGGAAAATCACCGCAACAATAGATAATCTTCTCATCTAACCACCATTCTATTTTCCAAAAAATGGAATCTTGCTTTAATTTAGAGAAAACCTTAGCCCAGTCACTACGGCTTTTTTGGTTGATTTCTTGTTGTCCCTCAAATACTGTGAGTGGATTGAGGTCTGGGTCATGTCTTTTCCTGAAGTGAAGCTTTTCCCCAAACAACTGGCTAAGCATCCATATGTCTAGTAATGCAAGGCAACACTTGAGCTTGCCTTTCCCATTCAAATGATAGAGTCATGTATGTTTTTGCCATTATAGCGGTTATAGGATTGACCTGATGGCATTCCACCATCTGAAATACACTGATAGATCCCAGATCGATCATGCCAATAGATGAGGGAAATATGATTGTACCATAAACAGCCAACGTAAAGACTCTGCAAAAGGTGTCCCAATCTCCTTTCTCTACTAAATTCTTCAAGTGACTTTTTACATCCAATCTTCAAATTCCTTCTGTTTGACCAGGCTTAATGATTTGTACTTCTTCAGTAGGAATACTGAAAATCTTGGTCACTGCCTTTTGAGATGGTAGATATCCTGGATAATGATATACTATAGCATCTTGCTTTATAAGCATTCTTAAAATCTCTGCATATTCTTCTAACGCTGGTGTAATTTGAAAGTCAGGGAATGTAAAACATCTTAAAAAAGCATCCCAATATTGACCGAGTTCAACCAAGGCATCTCTTTGTATAGTCATGTGAAGGAGGTTTAAAATGTTCCCATACTTCTCCTTAAACTTTTCTAGTATCTTTCCTTTGATTTGATGACTTAACTGGATCAGGCTTTCAATAGGCTCAATTCCCACTGTTAATTTGATTCCCTTTCCTTTGTTGACTTTCCCTATATGTTCTTGAAACATGTTACCCTTTTGTGCCATTACCCTTATGCCAATTTTTACTGAAAAATTCACTAATCCCTACAATAAGAATAAACAAAATAGATTGTAAGTAGTATGTTTTCTCGTCTACCTTTAGTAAGTCATCTAACTATTTTGTTTTTAAAGATAAAACTTTCCATTTCTCCAGACACTTATTGCATCACAGGGAAATGGAAAAGATAACTAATCTATAAAGGATAAAATCCTTACATGATTAATGCCAAAAGTAGTATAGCTTTATAACTTACCAAAAGATTGATATTATTATTGTTTTATGTTTTATGACTAACTTAAGTGATTGTTAAATGCAACTAATCTCGATATTGGGGTGTTATAAAACATTTCAATCTCCTCTGGGTGCTTATTATTCTTCAGGGAGAAAGAAATAACGTCTAGCTTATGAAAGGACTAAACCAATACATGGCTAGAGTTAAAAAAAATCAATATTTTCTCTCCACCTATATCAAGATAAGTCATTTTTATCAACCAATTACTATTAATTTGGCTTCATAAAATTATTTTGTGATGTTTTTAATATGATGAATGACATGAATTTTGTTAGTCAATTAGGGTTGAAAAACCCATAGAAAAAGGGTTGGTTATCTAATGCAAGCACCATCCATGTGATATACTAGTGTCAAGTTGTGCAATGACATTCGCTACTCACTTTTGGTTAAGGCAATAAATGGTTGCCTCTTCCTACGGTTATGAAAAAGGGAAGGAAAAAAGAATGAAATGCCATGATGCATGAAAATATGCTCTTAGTTGTCTTATTTGGGTCGGATCCTAGTTTTGGGGTACACTTCCAAGAAGAATAGGCTTCAACTAGTAGGTTGGTTATTATGGTTTGTCTAGTAATGGGTTAGGTTTCAGGAAAGATCTACATTCCTATTAAATAAATGGTCCCCAAGCTGCCTTCACTGAAACACGAAGACCCAACTCAACAAATCTAACCTTCTGAAATCTCAAAAGATCCACAGGGGTTAAACCTATTGAATAGGTAACAACTTGAGCGAAGCGTTCGTAGTAACCTCTAAGGATTCAAAAATCCTATAGGAAAACCACTACTAACCTCTGCTAACCTAGGGTACTAACAGACTTGGGTGTAGGGCCCAAAATGTGTGTGAGGAAATAGTATATGTGTGCAGTGTGTGAAGAGAGCCTACATGCTTGATACACTAAAAACTACCCAACCCTCATCTGCTAATCAGATCACAATAAAAGATAAAACAATAGAAGCAGTTAAAGTCATCTATCCTAAGGTTTGTTCCGCATGTTATCTACCCTAAAAGCATGTTATTCACATAATAATAAAAAAGTAGAAGGATTAAATTTATAAAGCATGTTATACTCTACAATTAAGAGGCAAAAACATGTAGAAGAGTAGGCAAAACAAAAAAAAAGGCCAGACTAAAAAGCACAATAAACTCAATAGGCTTGATTATTAGACTATGTCCCCAGCAGAATCGCCAAGCTGTCGCACCGGCCGCATGAGGCGGTGGCCCAATCGTCGTGAGAAAAAAAAAGAATAGGGAGCCGCCATCGAGATTTTAAGGAAAAATCTTGGGAAACCAACTGAAGGTGATAAGGATGATTTTCGTAACCAGAGACAGGTTCGGGAGTCGATTGTGAGTGGGGAAGGCTTTACGCGCCCCACATCACCTGTTTTATAGAATGGTTACCTTAGCTAATTGTGCCATTAGTATAGCCTTTTAAGATTGTTTTAACTACTCTTTTTATTATTCATCCGCCAAAAATAAATCTAAAAAAAATTAAAAATTAAATTTAAATATGAAAGGAAAATTATTATTTATTTACAAGCGGACTTGACCTAGGATGAGAGCTTAGAGCCTACATACCCTACTAGAAGGATCAAAGCTCACGTAGTTCGGGATGAAAATTTTATTTTTGTATTTTATTATTATTGGAGATAAGTTGAAATACAAAAATAATTTTCTAAAAATTTGGATATGTATGTGTTAGTTGTAAAAAGTAATTTAATGTTAATTATTACTTGAATTTGGATTTGTAAGGAAAATAATTTAAAATTATTTTTGTTGAAAAATCTTTATTTTTTTATTTTTTAAAATTTAACCGTTATACCTATGGGGTCTTATTGACTCACGTGATAATACGGTTATTCTAAATATCTATAGATAATCTTAAAATCTCACACAATAAAAGAGTTAAATAGCTTAGTTTATTTAGTTTGTTAATTATTTAACTATATATATATATATATATATATTTATATTTATTCTAATTTTTTTAAACAGGTACTATATAAAATCTTAATCGTTATACCTGCAGAATCTTATTGACCCACACGTTAATATAATTATTCTAAATATCTGCAGAGATTCAAAAACCTCATGCAACAAAAGAATTAGATAATACTCATTTAAATATATTTCTTTCTTTTTTTAATTTAATTTTATTATGCATGTCTATACTTGTACATATATTTTTATAAAAAATTGTAATCATTATACCTGTGGAGTCTTATTGACTCACACGATAATATAATTATTGTAAAGATCTATGGAGGTTTAAACTCTCACGTGACTAAAAGATCTAATTAGTAAATATGATAATAATTTAAATACATCAATTTAATTAATTATATTTTTATAAATGTTTATTATATTATTATTTATAAAAATCATTTATTTATTTGCTATATACAAATTATTAATCACAACATCTACAGGGATTTATTATCCCATGTGATAAGGCAATTAATCTGTGTATCTGTAAAGATCCTTTAAATCTCACACGATATTGTTAAATATTTTATAATATTAATTTGAATGATTGGGCCATTGGAACCCCTATTTAATATATATAAATTTGATTCTCACACCTGTGAAATCTTATTGCTTTATACGATATGAGATCATTATAAACAATTGTGGAAACTCTTAGAATCTCACACAATAACTTTATTTGGGACAATTGAAGCCGTGTTTGTTGAGAATCAGGACCCAAAAAAAATAAAATAAAAAGGATAATAAAGCAAAACATAACAAACCATATAAACACATGGTATTGCAATTTTACATTTTGCCTTGCTAACCATTCAATTGACAAACCATGTGTAAACATAAATCCAATAGCCCATCATTTTTAAGTTAACGTCCTTTTTAAAAAAAAAATTTATAAATAAGGACGTGTTTTCTTTAAATTGACAAAGAACTCAATCACCACCAAGACTCTTCCAGATCGCAAATATGCAAAATAAAAAACACAAGGTAATAGCTTTAATAGATTTCCTTCATTAATATTAGTCATAAAACTTTGTGAAGGACCGAATGTATACGTTTTGGCCCTTAAAGGAGAGAAAAACTAAGGCCACGTTCTCTATTCAGGGCAAAACTAAAGCTTCTATAGGACCCTATATATATTCATCAAGCAACGCCAAGCTTGTATCTCACGTGACTTGGTCGACTTGATAAGCTAAGTATTTCACTCATCAAATGAAAGTACACGAAGGCAAAGAAAAAAAATGAAGAGAGCGCACAACACAACCCAGTGTTCTTGAAACATTTAAAACATACGTCTATCCAGAGATGAGTAGAACATATATACACAATAGGACACAATTTGTGACTATCAAATTCATGATCGAAAAATATCCTAGGATTATTTTTATCAGGCATCATCTCTACAATTTTGTGCATCCCCAAAACCAATATGAACCTTATGAAATAGAGCATAGATGCAAGCTAAAATTCAAAATTTTTATCAAGCCAAGATTGGTTTCAAACCTTTTCACCGATACGGATGGGTATCTCGAATCAGACCTTGTTCCCCTTTAAATGTCTACCGTGCTCTTCCTCGTTTAAATTTGATCTCTCTCAATCTATTCGGAAAACCCAAAAACTCCTCCCCTCCTCAATGCTTCGTTACTCTTATATAAGAAGAAGAGGAGGTAGATTTTAAAAAATCATGATTACTCACCACCCTTTGTTGCTTCTCTACTACCATACACCTCTACCTCGCAGCCCTCCTTTTTCCTTCTTGTTCCTAAATCGCCGGCCACAGGGGCTTCTTTGTCGCTTCACTTGCCTGACCCTTAATCAATTTTCACCTACTTGCTACCCTACTCTCTTCTCCTACGTGTTCCTCTTTTTTGCTCTATGTCTCTGCTTTGCCGCCTCTGTTTCTCTCCTCTACGCTCCTCTGTCTGCGCGTATGGCGTAGAGCTATTTTTAGGGTGATTGAAACGCTGAATGCTTCAGCGTTTTGATCACCCATTTTATTTTTTTATTTTTTTAAATTTTTGTATTTATTTTTGGATTTTTTTTAAATATTAATTTTAGAGATTTGGGCAAGGAAATATGCTTTTAAATCTAGAAAATATATATAAATATAGAAGAAACAACCAAATTTTAAAGAATTTAAACGATTTAATTTTAAAAAAGTTGATTCTCTTAATTTTTGATTATTGAGATAATTGGATGGTGGTAGAGATTTCAAAAGATTTAAGCATGATTTTCTCCCCCATTTTTTCAAAACTGATTTTGAGGAGAGATTAAATTTATTTATCTTCTTTACTACTTATTTCTTTTTTGAAAAATAATCCTTAAGAGGCTTAAATTTCAGTTTTTATATCCATTATTTTTTGAAATATAATTCTCAACCAAAAATAATATTTCATTTTTATATTTATTAGATTTTATTATATATATATATATATGGTTTTTTTAAATGTAATTCTTAACCAGAATTAACATTTCGTTTTTCATATTTATTATATTTTTGTGAAATATAATTTATAATCAGAATTAATATTTCATTTTTTATTTATTGGATTTTTTTTTGAAATATAATTCTTAGAAAAGAATTAATATTTTGTTTTTATACTTGTTAGATTTTTTTGAAATATAATTCTTAAAAAAGAATGAAATTTCATTTTTATATTTTAATTAATTTTTTTTAGATTTTTGTTTACAAAAAAATACATTTAAAAGTAAAAATATTTATCTTTTGTTAAATGTGTGGACAAAATATGGTGTTTACAACTTGAAGGTGATAAATCATTAATAAAAGCATCCTAATTGACAAATAAAAGTGGGTAACAAATGTGTTCTATCAACAGGCCTTGTTTTTGGTTTAGAATTTGCTTTATAATACTGAGCCGCTGTGGTGGCTGTTGTAGCGAGTGATCATAACAATTTAATTTTCTCATTAAATTCATTATATTTTCCTTCTTTACCTTTTCCAAGCTCTTGTAGAGTTTCCTAAAATCCAAAATGACTCAAATTAACAAAAGAAAATACTCTAAAACAAAATGAAAACATGATATTTACAAGACAAGCTAACTAACACCAAAATAAACACTAAACACAAGATAAATAAAAAAAATAACTAAATGCCTCTCTAAAAGATTAATAAAAATCTTCAAAATATATAAAAATATAGAGAGTAATCAAGATGCTATGAGCATAGCTTGCTACATCATAAATAGAGCCTATGTGAGACCAATTCTGAATAAGACACCTTATGAGCTCCATAAAGGAAGGAAGCCCAAATCTTACATTGCATGTATTCGGCGGTAAGTGTTTTATACTCAACAATGGTATGGATAATCTAGATAAGTTTGACTCTAAGAGTGATGAAGTTATGTTTTTGGGTTATTCTAATAGAAGCAAAAGCTTTTAGAGTCTTTAACAAAAGAACCTTAACTGTTGAAGAGTCAATTCATGTTAGATTTGATGAATCCTTATCAGATGAGAACAAAGAAGAAGAAACCATAAATCTTCCTCTTGATAGTTTCTCACTGAATGAAATGGAGGAAAATCAAACCAATAATGATACCATGACTGATGATCAAAATAAGGAGACAAATGATCTTCTAAAAGGTCAGAGAGATAGTAAGTCACATCTTAATTATTAAGTCATTGGAGGAGTTGGTGATAAAGTTTGAACTTGAGGTTCACTTAGAGAATATCCAATTTTAGTTCATTTCTTTCTAACATTGAATCATATAACATTAAAAAAGCCTTATCTGATGAATATTGGCTTATAGCAATGCAAGAAGAGTTAAACCAATTTAAGAGAATTCAAGTTTGGGACTTTATGCCTAGACCTAGTGATCATCCTAAAATTGGGACGAAATGGGTCTTCAAAAAAAGGCTTGATGAAATTGGTATTGTGGTTGGAAATAAAGGAAGGCTAGTAGTTAAAGGTTATAATCAAGAAGAAGGTATTGATTATGATAAAACCTTTGCCCCTGTTGCTAGACTTGAGGTTATTAGACTTTTACTTACTTTTGCTTACATTAAAGATTTTAAGCTTTATCAAATGGATGTTAAAAGTGCTTTCTTGAATAGACTAGTCAATGAAGAAGTTTATGTAAAGCAATCTCCAAGATTTAAAGATCCATCAATGCCGAATCATGTCTACAAATTAAAGAAGGCTTTGTATAGACTCAAACAAGCCCCAAGAGTTTGGTATGACAGGTTAAGTACTTTCTTACTTAGTAATAACTTCAATAAAGGAATAGTGGATAAAAATTTATTCTTCCAAATTCAAGGAAGTGATATTTTAGTAGTTTAAATATATATTGATGATATTATTTTTGAAGCTATCAATGAGGTTCTTTGTAGGAAATTTGCTAAGATTATGCATGGTAAATTCGAGATGTCCATAATAAGGGAGCTAAATTTCTTTCTCGGATTGTAAATCAAGCAAATGAGGGATGGAATTTTCATAAGCCAAACTAAATACACTTATCAGTTATTGAAGAAATTTAGGTTTGAGGATTCTAATCCAAGCAATATCCTTATAAGTGCTTCAATCATAATGGACAATGATGAAAAAGGGAAGAAGTTAGATCAAGCTAGATTCAAGAAAATGATTGGATCCTTACTGTAACCCTTTCCTTATACCATCATGAAATAAGGAGAGGATTAACATAATCACCACACACATTCAAACTGTAGTACATATACTTTATTTGAAAAGCTTGGGCTTAAGACTCATTTTGAAAATCATTCTAAATCTCATCTAACTCAACATCAAGTAGAGCATAGCACAACAGAAGAAAACATAAGCATTCATAAGAGGCTATGCATGCCTTTAAAACAAAGAAATCAAGTCAAAAATTGAGCCATGTGCTGTGAAATGTGGCACAGAGCCATAAACATCTCTTCTCTGTGTCATGCACCATGGCATAAGCACGCCATACGTTGTGGCACACATGACAGTTTCTACAACTGTCATGTGACAATGTGCAGGGTTTCAACATATGCCGTTTCCACATATGATGTTTGATTAGAGTAGTTCATGTAATGCCCTTTCACCAACATTACCATACGCTCCACTACAATTAATCTAATCACTTCAAATTTATTTAGTTTGAAAACATTAAAAGCCCTGGGATCCTAAAAAAAATTTAAATCATTTTATAAATCACTCGGGTTATAAAACCCAATCCACAAAACACATATATAGTGAAAGCATCAAGTATTTGGGTATTGAATACTGAAGGAAATATGTGAATACAAGAAAACAAAGTAAAATTTTGTGTCGTGTGCCGTGGCTCATGCCACATATGCCACGGTATGTGGCATAAAGACCATAGTCACTTGCTCTATGTCGTGCACTGCGGCATATGGGTACATGCGTTGCGGCACACACACCTGAATTTACTGTCGAATGGCAGTTTCTGATACGAAATTTAGATGTGTGCCATTTTCGCATATGATGTTCGATTAGGGAAATTCAAGTGCCCACATAGAGCTTATTTCATAATCTAACTAATGACACTGGTTTCAACTTGATCCAATATTTCTATCAAAAAATTGACACCAAAGTGTATTTTGACCATTATCTATCAAAATTTATCCACTTAAGTGCCTCAATTCAAAACTAATTGTCATTAGCTACTTTTTAGGCCTTGACTACATCCAATTGGACAATATAGATCTGATTGACCACACACACACACTATATATCACACATACATATATTTGACCTGTAAACCGCCCATTTCATACTTTAGGCTAAAATGACATTTGCATTTGTATAATCTCATACATGGCCAAATTAATATCTATCCACTTCACATATCATATATTCACACACATATACCTTCTTCCACTAACCCATCCAATCATTTCATCATTCACACATATACAAGGGCTAGGGAGTTCAAAATCATCAAACATACCACAATATGCACACGCTCAAGTCTTAAGACAACTTATACATATTTACAACCACAAACAACAAATTCATTATACCAATTCTTACAAAGACTTATGTGAGAGATATCAACTTAGCCTATATTCTTTCCCTTTGAACCACTAGCACTAGAACCTAAAAAATGTGAATAATTGAGAGTGAGATAAGAATCTCAGTAACCAATATAGCTCATTTAATGCCTATTACCACAAATAAACCATGTTAAAATAATAAAAATAAAGTAATATCATATATATATCAAACTATGAAGAAATGTCATCTTTTTAAGAGTATTTCCATACAAATACACACTAACATGATCATCTAGCCATTGAACCTCTAATGCTCCTTGACATGAAACCATAAGCTCTCTTGGATCAACCACTTATTGACCCAAGCACACTTTCAGTGGTAGAAACACTTAGGAAAAGGTAATCTAACCTACTTATGGACTATGATTTCCCTCTTTACACACTTGTGATAGAGGGGTCGTTGACTCCTAACCATACCCTATCGGGCATTAGGGAGTTGCTAGACTGCTTGGATGCCCATGGTAACAGTCCTATAATATGTTGTACTGGATTACTTATGGTAACAGCCTGTATAATATTGCACTAGATGTCCCTTGGTGCCAGCCCAACCATATGGATTTTTCACTCACATTTCTCCACACACGCATCCCCACATATGTTAGGTGAACTTTCACCCCTTATGATCATGCTCTTTCACAATTTCCAATACTTATCCATATTTCCACAACATATAGTGTCATAACATATATACATATATATATATATATATATATCATTTGAAATCAATTAACCTTTTAGATTGCATTTCATAAATCAATGTTCATGCTAAAACCATTTCAATAACAATCATGTATACAACTTACAAAATCACAATTTATCATTTAATAATCACTTCTACATAGTTATAATAGTTAATAAACATAATAAACTATATGGTTATCTCAACCCTTCTATTTGCTAGAAAGGGTTACTAGTGTTTTAACGACCCTATTTAAGCTCTTTTCTCGTAATCCATGCGTCACACGCTAAAATTTATACAAAATTGGCAACCTAAAATCAATTTCTCTATTGACAAAAAGTGTCAAATGTTACATTTAAGTGCCTAATCACTATCATAACTACATTTCATACTTGATTACACATTTTACCACTGATTACCCATCATTTCAAGGTTTAACATTTCTAGCCAATTTCTTTCACTACTTTCTCTCTAGATTAGGGTAAATCTTGCCTATAGCTTCAAAGCTTTATCATTTCGACTCAAACTAGTCATAAAGTACTAATTTAGTTCCAAAGGACCTTTCTATTACTATAGGGTAAGAAATCAACTCCTTAAAACTACCAAATTTAATTTCTCACTAGTTAAAACTAAGAGAAAATAGGGTAGAATCGAAAGTTAAGGCAGTAAGTGACTTACCCGATAAGTAACAGGTCAAAACCACCATCCTTGCTCTTGATCATACTTGCCCTAACACATCCACTGCTGTTCTCCACACTAGAACTCTCCTCCCATATTTCTCCCTTCTGTTTCATGAGTTGGATAGGTCCCTATTAATCTGATTTCTATACCATGCACCGTGGTGCATCCATCCCTTGCTGTGACATATGGCACATTGAGAGAAATCCTCACTATGCTCACATGCTCTGCTTCGGGACTCTACTCTTGTACTCATATCTGTTCATATAACACCCCAATAAGCCAATATAACATTTCACCACTCACAACCGTAATCCCACATTAAATCACTAATTTACTCTTAATCAATCATTAATACATAATTAGAAATTTGGGATGTTACAGTTCTCCCCTCCTTTTAAGAATTTTGTCCCCAAAATTGAAACAACACCTAACTCACATGTACCTAAGGGAACAATTGAGGGTATAGCTGTTTCATCTTAGCTTCTATCTCCCAGGTAGCATTACCAAGAGTTATACCCATCCATAATAGTTTTACTAGTTGAATATTCTTATTTCTTAGCTGCTTATCCTTCACATCCACTACTCGCTCTGGTTCTTCTATATAAGTCATATTTTCTCATAACTCTACCTCTTCAGGCTCAATTACGTGGGAAGGATCTGGTTGGTACTTTTTGAGTTGAGACATGTGGAATGCACTATGAATCCCAGACAATTGTAGAGGTAAAGCAATTCAATAGGCAACCGGCTGGATCCTCTCCAAGACTTCAAATAGACCCGTGAATTTAGGAGTCAATTTCTTAGCTTTAATTGTTCTCTCAATTCTTGCTACTGGCATAACTTTCAGAAACACATGATTGCCTACCAAAAACTCTAATGATCTTCTTCAATCGGCATAACTCTTTTTCCTGCTTTGAGCTGTCAATAACTTCTACCATATTAACTTGATCTTCTGAGTGGTCTGATCTACAAGATCAGCTCCTACTATGCTTCTTTTACTCAGTTTTATCTAACATAAGGGTGATATACACTTTCTTCCATATAAAGCTTCATATGAAGCCATTTGAATGCTAGAATGGTAACTGTTGTTATAGGCAAACTCTACTAAAGGCAAGCAGCTATCCTAACTACCATGCAACTCTAGCACACATGATTGCAACATATCTTCTAAAGTTTGAATAGTCCGCTCAGTTTGCCCATTGGTCTGAGGATGGTAAGCAGTATTAAACTTCAAAGTAGTACCCATAGCTCTTTGAAATACTCCCCAAAACTTAGATGTGAACCTCGAATCTCGATCAGAGACTATATCCTTAGGCATTCTATGCAATCACACAATCTTATGGATATATGTCTCAACTAACTTCTCTAGAGAATTACTGATCTCGATGGCTAAGAAGTGAGCTGACTTTGTCAACCAGTTCACAATCACCCAGATAGCATCCTCTCCCAACTGAGTTCTTAACAATGTAGAAATAAAATCCATGAAAGAGATGTCCCATTCCTACTTAGGAATCTCTAATAGCTATAACATTCTGGCCAACTTCTGATGTTTGATCTTTACTCTCTGATAAGTCAAGCATCATTCTATGAACTCAGTTACATCTCTTTTCGTTCCTGCCACCACCAATAATGCTTCACATCTTGGTACATCTTCATAGCTTTCGAATGAATAGTAAACTTACTACAGTGTGCTTCATTTAGGATCACTCTCTTCAAATCCGCACCATTAGGTACATAAATTCTATCCCAATAAATCACGAATCTATCATCGTTAAAGTTGAAATCCTTAGTTAGATTCAACTCAATCTTTTCTCAAATCCTAAGAAGATACTCATCTTCCAGCTGCACCATTCTCAATTCTCTCCAAAAATCACCACTGATCATAGTAGTATTGGCACAAACTAAGGCTTTCAATGGTGCATCTTGTTGAGAATTAATGAAAGTCTCTATTAGATTATATTCTGGACCATTAAACTAGCTATGTGTAGTGTCTTTTTGCTTAACGTATCAGCTACTACATTGGCTTTCCCTAGATGGTATTTTAACTCAAAGTTGTAGTCCTTAAGCAATTCCATCCATCTTCTTTACCTCATGTTCAACTCCTTTTGATCCATTAAATACTTTAAGCTCTTATGGTCACTGATGCTAAACACCAAATCGTATAGGTAATGACACTAAATCTTTAGCGCAAAAACCACTGTTACAAGTTCTAGGTCATGAGTCGGGTAACTCTCTTTATATGGCCTGAGTTGTCTTGACATATACACCACTACTCGCCCATCTTGCATCAGTAAACAACCCAAACCTCTTAGAGAAGCATTTGTGTAGACTTTATATGGCAGTCTTGGATTTGGGATTATTAACATAGGTGTAGTAGTCATTTTCTCTTTCAACTTCTGAAATGCAGTCTCACACCTGTCATTCCAAAAAAACAATTGATCTTTTCGAGTCAACTTTGACACTGGGGAAGTAATCTGAGAAAAACCTTATATAAACCTTCAGTAATATCCAGCTAATCCCAGAAAACTTTAAATCTCTATAACTGAACTAGGTCGCTCCTATATCAACACAACATCAACTTTATGTAGATCAATAGAAATCCCATCTGCTGATACCACATAGCCCAAGAATCTAACTTCCTTAAGCCAAACTCACACTTATTAAACTTGGCATATAGCCTGTTCTCCTTAAGAATCTAGAGGACAATTCGAATATGTTTGCCATATTGTTCCTCATCTTTTGAATAAATCTAAATATTATCGATGAAAACCACAACAAACTAGTCTAAATATGGTTTAAAAATACGGTTCATGCAGTCTATGAAAACTGCAGGTATATTGGTTAGATCAAATGGCATGACAAGGAACTTATAATGCCTATAATGCGTATGAAAGGCTATCTTAGGTACATTTTTCTTAGAAACCTTCAATTGATGATACCCTAACCTCAAGTCAATCTTAGAAAAGATTGAGGCTCCAGCCAACTAATCTAATAGATCATTGATTCTGGGTAAAGGGTACTTATTCTTTACTATCACCTTGTTCAATTGCCGATAGTCAATGCACAATCGTAAACTACCATCCTTCTTTCTCACAAACAACATCGACAAACCCTAAGGTGATACGCTTGGCCTGATGAAGCCCTTGTCAAGTAAATCTTCAATCTACTTCTTCAACTCATTCAGTTCTAATGGTGACATTTGATAAGGGGCTTTAGAAATTAGTTTTGTACCAAGAAACAAATCTATTGAGAATTCAACTTCTCTTTTCAAAGGTAATCCCGACATCTCCTTAAAAAATACCTCAAAAAATTCACTTACCACTCTAATCTTCTCAAGACCCTCGTCATATACATTGCTAGCCGCATAAATTACTGTGTAGGCATCACACCCTTGCTTAATCAGCATCTCAACTTGCACAACTGATAAAAACCTGACTTGCTCTGTAGAACTAGTTCCTACTGACAATACTGATAAAGATACTAGCTTCCTAGCATAGTCTAGCATAGCATTATTAGCTACTAGCCAATCCATGCTAACTATCACATCAATCCCTTTCATGGAAATGCAAATAAGATCCATCATAGATACTCGATCCTTAAATGCAATCTCAACTTTCTGACATGATCTGCTAGTAATGCTTGAGGACCCGGGTGTCATTACTTTAATTAATACAAGTAACTCTTTCAAATCTGGCTTTAACTTATCTACACATTCTTTTAAAATGAAGGAATGTGTAGCTCTAGAATCAAACAAAACTTCTATTCTATTACCACAAACAGAAATAATACCTTTAACCAGGTTTGGAGATGCTCTAGCCTCTTCTTATGTCACAGTAAATTCTCATCTTAGAATCGTAGATTGCTACTCCGTTATCTCAACTCCACCTTTAGGATAATACTTTGTAATATGGCCTAGCTTTCCTCACTTGAAACAGGACCAACATCTCCCTATGTGAAATCTACCATAGCTATTGCACTGGGGTAACCTTTTAGTGCTAAAGGTAGGAGCTGGTGTGTTCGAGGCTTGCCTTGAAGGTTGTTGAGGCCTAATTCTAACCTTAGTACTCCTCTACATAGATCTTTTTTGAATTGATCAAGTTTGCAAACCTCCACCAAAACTCCTCTTCCCAAAAGCTCTAGAACTAGTTAAGCTATACACAGGCTTCTTCGATACACTACCTAACGGACCTAGAGAAGGTATAAATCTTCCTATACTATCCCTCTTCTTCTTACCCTCTACTTCTCTTCCTCTCTTCGAAGCTGTCCTCAACTTATGACACATATCCTTATAAGTGTTGATGTCAAACAAAGTAATCTGATACCTGTACTCTAGATGTATCTTATCTAAAAACCATTCTATCTTCTACTTGGTGTCATTATAGTACTACAGATACGTGGAGTACGCTGAAAAATCATAAAATTTCTTAATGCATTCATCTTCATCCAAGTCCCCGTACCTAAATGCGTGAAATTCTTCCTCTTTCTCAGTACAAAAGGATGCTGGGAAATAAAAATCAAAGAATACGTTCTTGAATTCTTCCCAAGAGTACCTCATTCTATTGGATCACCTCACTGAATCCTACCATCTCTTAGCTGCTCTGACTAGCTGGACTATGCCTAAGGTCACTTTCTGCTTTAAAGTGCAGGTCACCACCTTGAATATTGTCTCAAAGCATTCTATCCAATGCTCAGCTTCTCTTTCTCTCATACTGCTATCAAAAGTAGGTGGACTGAACCTCACATATGTCTTCCAGGATCAATCAATAGATGGATCTGTAGTAACTCCCACAGTTTGTCTATTACTCAAAGCTTGAGGTAGCTCAGGTCTGCTATGAGTTTCTTCCGGTACTAGCCTCTCTTGAGCTTCTCTTTCCTCTGCTTGATCTCTTCCCCTCAATAACACATCATGGCCTCTTATAGTTTTCCAGATATCGATCATCATATCTCTCAACTCTTCTAACAAGCCATTTCTTCTATCAGCTTGTTGAGGCATATTCGGTTGAACCTCAAGTATAGGTTCATCTTTTACTGGATATTTAGACACTCGAGTGCTACGTGTAGCTTGAGTATCTCTTCTTATCATTTTCTCCCATCCTAAATATTAAAGGAACACAAAGGTTAAGCAAAAGGAAAGGAATAGGTGTAATGAACAATATATAATTTGCCAAAAACTAGGATGAATGTAGCAATAAGCAGATTACTAAACTTAAAACTCAAGAAACTGATACCAAATAATAATGTAATGCCCTTTCACTGACATTACCATATGCTCTACTACAATTAATCTAATCACTTCGAATTTATTTAGTTTGAAAACATTAAAAGCCTTAGGATCCTAACAAAAATTTTAAATCATTTTATAAATCACTCAGGTTATAAAACCCAACCCACAAAACACATACACAGTGTAAGCATCAAGTATTTGGGTATTGAATACCAAAGGAAACATGAGAATACAAGAAAAAAAGTAAAATTTTACATCGTGCATCATGGCACATAGCACAGAGGCCATAGTCGCTTGCTTTGTGCCGTGTGCCACTGCATATGGGTACATGTGCTACGGCGCACACACCTAAATTTGCTATTAAATGACAGTTTTTGATACAAAATTTAAATGCTTGCCATTTCCACATGCGACGTCCAATTAGGATGATTTAAGCACCCATTTATTTTGAAATCTAACTAATGATACTGGTTTCAACTTGATCCAATATTTCTATTAAAAATTTGACACCAAAGTGCATTTTGACCATTATTTGTCAAAATTTAGCCATTTAAGTGTTTCAATTTGAAACCAATTGTCATTAGCCACTTTTTAGGCCTTGACCATATCTAATTGGACAATACACACCTGATTGACCAAAGACATATACAATATATCACACATACACATATTTGGCCTGTAAACCACCCATTTCACACTTTGGGCTAAAATCACATTTTCTTTTCTATAATCTCATACATGGCTAAATTACTATCCATCCACTTCACTTATCGCATATTCACACACATATACCTTCTTCCACTAGCCCATCCAATCATTTCATTTTTCACACACATATACCTTCTTCCACTAGCCCATCCAATCATTTCATTTTTCACACATATACAAGGGTTAGGGAGCTCAAAATCATCAAACATATCACAATATGCACATGCTCAAGTCCTGAGGCAACTTATAAATATTTACAACCATTAACAACAATTTCATTACACCAATTCTTACAAAGATTTAGATGAGAGATATCAACTCAGTCTATATTCTTTCCCTTTAAACCACTAGCACTAGAAGCTGAAAAATGTGAATAACCATGAGTGAGATAAAATTGTCAATAACCAATATAGCTCATTTAACGCCTATTACCACAAAAAATCATGTTAAAGTAACAAAAAAAGTAATATCACATGTATATTAAAGTATGGATAAATATCATCTTTTCAAGAGTATTTCGACACAAATACACACTAGCATGATCATTTAACCATTGAACCTCTAATGCTTACTGATATGAAACCATAGGCTCTCCTAGATCAACTACTTATCAACCTAACCACTTTCGATGGTAGAAACACCTAGCCAAATATAATCTAACCCACCTATAGACTATAGTTTCCCTCTTCACACACACTTGTGATAGAGGCATCGTTGACTCCTAACCATACCCAATCGGGTACTAAGGAGTTGCCAGACTGCTCGAATATCTTGTGGTAGCAGTCCCATAATATATTGTACTGAATTACCCATGGTAACAGCCTATATAATGTTGCATTGGATGTTCTTTAGTGCTAGCCCAACCATATGGATTTTTCACTCACATTTCTCCATACACACACATCCGCACATATCCTTAGTGAACTCTCACCCCCAATGATCATGCTCTTTCACAATTTCCAATACCTATCCACATTTCTACAACATAAAGTGTCACAATATATATATATATCATTTGAAATCAATTAACCTTTTGGATAGCATTTCACAAACCAATGTTCATGATAAAAACCATTTAAATAAAAATCAGGCATACAACTTATAAAAATCACATTTTATCATTTGATAATCACTTTTACATAGTTATAATAGTTAATAAACATAATAAACTATATAGTTACCTCAACCCTTCTGTTTGCTAGAAAGGGTTACCCATGTTCCAACAACCCTATTCAAGCTCCTTTCTCATAATCCATGCATTACACACTAAAATCTACACAAAATTAGCAACCCAAACTCAATTTCTCTATTGACAAAAAGTGTCAAATGTCACATTTAGGCACCTAATCGCTATCATAACTACATTTCATACTCGATTACATGCTTTACCACTGATTACCACTCATTTCAAGCTTTAACATTTCTAGCCAATTTCTCTCACTACTCTCTTTCTAGATTAAGGAAAATCTTGCTTATAGCTTCAAAGCTTTATCGTTTCGACTCAAACCAGTAACAAAGCACTAGTTTTGTTTCAACAAACCTTTCTATTACTATAGGGTAAGAAATCAACTCCTTAAAACTCCTGAATTCAATTTCTCACTAGTTAAAACTATGAGAAAATAGGGTAGAATCGAAGGTTAAGGCAATACGTGACTTACCTGATAAGTAATAGTTAAAAAACACCATCGTTGCTCCTGATCATACTTGCCCTCACATATCCACTGCTCTTCTCCATACCAGAACTCTCCTCCTACATTTCTCCTTTCTGTTTCACGACTTAGTCATGTTCTTATTAATCTAATTTTTGAACCATGTGCTGTGGCGCATGGTACAATGAGGGAAATCCTCACTATGCTCACACGCTTTGCTTTGAGACTCTACTCATCTACTCATATCTGTTCATATAACACCCTAATGAGTCATTATAAAGCTTCACCACTCATAACTCTAATCCTACATTAAATCACTAATTCATTATTAATCAGTTATTAACACAGGATTAGAAATTTGAGATGTGACAATTCAAGCACTCACATGAAGCTTATTTCATAAGCTAACTAATGAGATTCATTTGGACACAATCTAACGATCCGATTGAAATTTGGATACCCAGGTGCAAAAAGCTACTTTTTTAAAAAATTTAGCACATGCAAGCGCTCAAATCTATCACATTGTCTCATTAGACCATTCTAAGTTTTAAACTAAGTCCAAAAGGACTTTATACAACTGATTGACCATAACTTATAACATAATATACATAAGCACAGATTAATATTTGGTTGTTCAACAGCCCATTTCCACATATATAAATTTCCTCAAAAATATTGTTATAACATGGTATTTGGGCTAAAACCCAATCCATTCATCAATATTTCACACTAACACATTCACATCAAGTTCTGAACTAAATCTTAGGCTCTGTTCTCATTTCACCACGTATATACACATATAGGCTAAGATTTAATAAAATTCACAACAATTCTTCACTATCACAACTTTAAACATGCATGCATATCCCTAACTCTTTACCCTTACTTAGCTCATCACTATGACTTGTAAAAATATAACCACAGGGATGAGATAATAATCTCAGTATCATAATAACTCTCTACTATTGATTATCACATGCAACC
>NW_026555332.1:23071299-23384039 GCF_029017545.1 Prosopis cineraria | reverse complement strand
GTGGCGGGTGACTTTTTTTTAAAATATCTGACTGAGGATATTTTAATTTTTTTCACTTTCAACTTATTTTAATTTATCTCATAAGACTGAAATAATATTTTGAAATTCTTTAAAAGCTACCTGAAGATATATTGCTTCCTGATCCTTAAATAAAATTCTCCTAAAAATATTTTTTTCTTCAGCATTAACGTTGAAGTGCACGTGAAATGAGGCCAAGGCTGAAAACACCCTTTTTCGAAAAGAAGCCATCAATATTCAGAAGCGGGCACACCAATAGAGAAAACTCACGATTTGAGTCAAATCATAACGTTGACTATCCAAGCTTTAACTTTGCAAAATGAATCATGAGAAAGAGGCTTTTTTTTTAAAAAAATCAAATCGGAAATTTCATGTTGTTGGCAAATGATCAATTGAAAGAGAAGAGAGAAAGCTGAAAGAACCTCATTCTCCACGATATCTGTATCTTGATCTCTGTATCTAAACGCAATTTTTTAACGTGAATGCATTGTGGATTTATAGCTAGTGTTCATGTGACTTTACCATTTACAATTATGAGGATTAAAACTAACAACTTATTAATTTCAACCAACTTTATCTTTAAAAAATTAAAATTTATATGAAAGAATGATTTAATAATATTTTTATAAAAAAACTCTTCTAATTAATTGGTTCTGAATATTTTCACAATCAATTATATATTCCTAATCAAATAAAAAGAATTATATGCTCCAACTAAAAAAATCTCAAAACTAAACCACGAAAGGTAAAAAAAAAAAAAAAGAAGGGAAATCATTTTGTTTTTTCTAATTCTCTTTATTGCCATTAGTCATCTCTTTGTCTCTTTATTTTGATATTATATATATATATATATATATATATCCGTGTGTGTGTGTACGTATGCATGATAAAACAAATTCAATTAAAGAGCTTAGAGCTCACAAAAAGAACGAATAATGGTAATCATTTGAGCAATAATAAGGTGGAGATAACTCCATCCCTCGATGCCATATTGACATCATCATGTTCTTCTTTGCCTCCACACTCAAGTTCTTCAGCACTGGCAACTTGATACTGTTGATACTTTGAAGCCAGATCATTCATGCTTGCTTTCAACCTCAATAAACCTTGACTCGTGGAATGCTTGCTTTCAACCTCAATAAACCTTGACTCGTGGACGATGCTTTAAAAAGCTAAAATTAAAGCGAATATTTAAAAAAGGCAGAAAAAGCATAAAAAAGCTGCATACATAATTGAGCATTCAATTTTTTCAAAGATTGTGACCAAAAAAATTTCAAGCTCAATGAATGTCAGAATTGGACAATATCACACAAACAGGCAGAATATGCTAACCTGCCATGGTCTGTGCTATAACAAATTTAAGGAATAACACCTTGCTTCATTTAGCGGCTTTTGATCAACGGAAGAAAATTCTGCCATTTTCAACCTGTGAAGCTAATTAATTGGACCTGTACATTGTAGCTTTTGATCAAGTAACATAAAGAGAAATGCCCTTTTCTTTTCAGCTATTCAAAGATAGCTGCAAAATTCATGTACTGTCAAATCTCTTCTTCTCTACAACATGATATCTTAGAAATTTATGATAGATATAAAATAGGTGTTTTTTTTTTAATATTGTGATAGAGACTTGATATCTGAGTGCCTCCCACTAATATTGATGAGTGCATGTGAATTCTGAGACCTATCTTTAATTCTTTTGATACTTCTTTCAGACCCTTCAAGGTCTCCGAAGTGTGCTATTACAAATAGATAATTGATAGACTATGGACATGGAGACATATCAATATCAATGCAGATATATAGAGGGCAGATAACTAAATATTTTTAATAAAAATTCATACATGAGTTCACTTATGTTGACAAAATATCATTGAACACAACATTATTATATGAAAAAGAGTTCCAGGAAAATAGATAATGTAAGAGCTATTGATAGAAAACTCTTCACCTATACTTGACTACATCAAATTGGACATAAAACATCATTGAAATAAATACAAGCCTCTAGTCTTATAGACTTATTATACCAAAAAAGAGATCCATGATAATAGACATGATTATATTTATTAATTTCAATAATTTTAGTAGTTACTTCCACATTCAAGTCTCAATAATTGCAGAAGTTATAATGAACTTTCACGGATGCCAAGAAAAATATAATTCCTTACCTCAATTGAGTTAAATGCCTTTGAAATCCTGAACCATAAATCAAAACTAATTAAAAGTATTCCTAATTAAAGATATCCACTATATGTTTTTTTTCAAGATTATATATGCGCGCGCGCGCGCACATATATGTGAATAGACTTTCTGGGTGCAGACTGGGATAATAGTTTTTTGAATACATAGCGCGAGGTTGCACCAAAGGTTGATGGTCCTCGTGGCATAGTCTCTCTATCTACTGCATCCTCTTTCACCTCAGTCTGAAAATTTTCAGCAAAAACAGTATTGACTTTATTCAATGCAATATAGTTAAAAGTAAGCGCAGTGTGGGGCCTTTTACAATTGCAAGCTGCAGCATATTTATTCTTGACTGGTGAGACTTTAACGTCAATTCTTCTTTGTTCCAAGTTTATATGTCGAGAGCTAAGATTTTAAGGTTGTTTTATCCCTAACAATTTCTTTACTCCCCATATTTAGAACTTAACATGACAAGTTAGTGCAAGTTGGAGGGATAAGTCTAAATATTAAATCAAACTTATTGAAAGAATAAATAAAATTCCCAGGTATACACGGAGTTCAAGTGTGTGCGCAAATTAAATGCATAAAAAATCATCTATCTTAATGATAAGTCCCCTTGAATAGACCAAACAATATCTAAGCAATATAAGCAATTGTGATAGTTTGTTTTTTCAAAGCTTCTTTTTTTAAGATCAGAATATAGATTGTTTTTGAGCTAATAAAAAAGGCGGGACATTAAGTTCGTTTGGCAAGGCTTATCTTTTAGGATCACTATAGACTATTTTTGAGCTCAAATTACATGCCTCACGAAGGAGATGCAAAGTTCTGTTCAGTCAGGTTTTGATGCACTCCTGATGAAGTTTTTCTCACGGAGAAGAGGCATTAAAATGTACTGCTGAGTGACAGAAAGCTGCAAAGGAAATTAAGCTTATATATTTAATCTATGCTGAAATGTATAGCAGTAAGAAATTTAAAAAGCTTAAATATTAGTAGATAGTGTGTTTGAGTGTGACATGAACAGATGATTAGACATCAATAAATGAAAAGAAGTCCTTCAAAATGGCAACAGGAAAAATGCTTTTACAGAAGGCAGAAGAATATTGGGAAAAAAGGCAGAAGAATACAAAATGCTTTTACTTCATCGATGACAGCCTGCAGCTGCATGACAATTAGCAAGACCTCCAAACGTTTGACTGACAAGCACATGAGTTTACCTAGTAAGTAGCAATGGATCAAATATAATAATAAGAAGAAGAAAAAGAGATAAAAACTAAAGTGACTTTTCAACTTTACCTGAAGAAAATGGGTGAATATCTAATTGCTTAATCTTTGAATTGAAGGTCAGCAGGACAAGAACAACCTTCAGTGCACCACCATTTGAATCGCTGTAATCAGATTGACTCTAGCGAACATTGACAAGGGCCCCAATCCACTTAATTTCCAAATTCAAGTAGTGGATCAATTACCAAGATAAAATCAATAATCATTTGACTGGGAAAATTATTGAGAATCTAAAAGATTCATTCTAAACATAAAAGATTACTTGTAAAAGTTAGACACGTAAAAGGCACGCGCCAATTCATATGCTTGAGTTTTATTGTTTTATTACAAGGGTCTATGTAACATCCCAATTTAAATTTTAATAGTTAATTTAGGTTAATAGAAATTTTTTTAAAAAAAAATAATAATATTTAGAGGTAAGAAAATTAGTAGAAAATGATTATTAAATCTAATTTAGGATATAATTCTAAATTTAAAAAAAAATTAAAAAAAAATAAATTTATTAAAAAAATTAATTAAAAAAATTAATTATTAAATTATTATTATAATAAAAAAAGGTAAAAAGGTATGCCAAAAAAAAAAAAAAAAAGAAGAAGAAGAAAACGAATTTGCTTTCGGCACCGCATGAATAGTAAGTATAAAATAATAATAAAAAAAAAGGGGGGAAAGAGAGAAGAAGAAAATAATAATAAAAAAAAATGTGTGGGACCCACTGAATTTTTATAAAAACTCACCTTCCTTCATTTCCTCATTCATTCTGTGCGCGAGTTGAGGCGGAGAGAAGCGAGTTGCCGGTGCGAAATATCTAAATTTTTAAGGTAAGAGTTTTTAATAGGATATTTAGGGTGTGATTTTAAGCTTTTCAAGACTAAGTAAGTGTTCTAAAAATTTTTCTTAGTCATCCTTCTTATTTAGTTTCTGAGTTTGTAGTGGTAGAAAATTTAAGATCTGGAAGAGGGATGAATTTATGTTGAATAAATATGATTTTTGAGGTTGTCAGTAGTATAATAAATGTTCTAGAGTATAAATTTATTGATGATCTTTGAATCTGTGGCTTATGGATCAAATTCTAAACTAGATCTGAAAATATATGTTGATTTATTGAGGTTTAGATGATTATTTGGGATGAGAAATGAATTATTATGGTTATAGGATTATGATTCTAAGCTAGAGACTCAATTTTTAATTTTTGGGTATTTTAGGTACGAATTTATAAAATAAAAAGAAATTTTGATAATAGAAATTAGTTTAAAATTTGATTTTTAGATTATTAATGTTTATTGATAATTAAAAGAGGAGTTAAAAATTTACTTAATAGTATTAACTATAGATTTGTATTAAGATTGAGATTAGAATTATGTTATATTTTTAATTCTATTATTAGAATTATTTTATTAGTTTCAAAAATTGAAACTAATATTTATAAATAATATGTTATTTGTAGATTGTATTACTGGTGAAGATTGTGGAGAGAGAGAAATTTTAAGGAATAATTTATTGAAAAAGCCACAAGGTAACCATGCTTTTAATTTGTGATTAGTGTTACTTCTTGTTAATTGGGTGATTATTGAGAAAATTATGAATTTTGTAATATTGTATAATTGTGCAATATTATTATGAATTTGTTTAATTATTGTGGGAGGTGTTGGGAGACTTGCTATTATTGTTGTATTTATGTGCCACGTGGTACGCCCCTATTGGAGCTCAATAGGTGGTTTGTAAGGGCTCGGGCTAATCTACCTTTGGCCGGGTAATTTAGCACCGAGTGAGGGCTACGGCTCGAGGTTAATGGAGGGATATAAGGATGGTTGTTTGTGTTTATTATAATATTTCTTATATTTGTTGGAATTATATTATTTTTAATTCTCACTTAGTAAGCACACACTTAACTGTTTGTATACACTATCATAAATTGGCTTTGGTTACTGGGACTTTTGAGTCTCATTATGTGGTTAACAATTTTCAGGAGAAGAGCCACGAGTGACACGTAGAGGAGTCCCAGAGGCTTAGTGGTATAGATCCACTGTCTCTTTTGGATATTTAATTTATGATTTATAATGTGTTATATTGCCAATATTAGGACTTTTTTATGTTTATTGTCAATTATATGAATATATAAATGTAATCATGCCTTTCAAACTATTTCTATTTTTGGTACAATTTGGATGACTGTAATTTTAATATTTGGTTTACTTTGGATTGGTTAAAATGGCATGATTATAAGGTCAAATAACTGGCTTGTGTTGAAAATTGATTAAATTGCTTATTTTACTTGTTGGGAGTATAAGGATGGACAAATGTGATTTAGTTTACTTGTTGGGAGTATAAGGATGGACAAATGTGATTTAGCCTAATGGCATGTGGGAGGTAAAAATTTATCTGAAATGTTATAGTGTGTGAGTTGAAGCCAATTATAAAATATTTTATATCAAAATTATTGATATAAAAATGTGTTGGGTGGCTGTAACCCAACTATGGTTGAGTTAAATTATTTAAAAAAAAAATTGGTGTGTTACAAATTTTGGTATCAGAGCTACATGTTTCAAATTCTTATAAATTATGAAATTGTTATACATTAACCTAGTTTATTGGCAATATACATTAGTAAATCATAATACTTCTCCATTATTTTTCTTGTCTTGAGATTAGTGTTAACTTAATTATGTGACTTCCATCCTTTAGGAGGGGAGAGATGGTGTCCAAAACTAGGAGAGGTGGCGAAATTACCGGTGATTCTATAGAGCCAATAGGAAATGACATACCTTCACTGCCACAACCGGAGCCCACACAGCAACAAATTGGGCAGGGCGAGCCCATACAGTCACAACTAAGGCAGGATGAGCCAACTATGAGGCAAATGATGGATCTACTATATAATCTTAGTGACCGTATGAAGAGACAAGAAGAAGAGTTGGCGCTTTAAGACAATATAAGGAGAATGACAACCGAGAGGGAAATGGCCAACAAGAAGGAAGCCATACCAAGGTATTCAATGCGAGCCAATCTGCTGATGAAGGCTTACCTCCCTATTCTCACCATGAGACTAGTCCGAAGAATGTGAGTCTCCACTCTGAGCAACAGACATCCACGATCACAAAGATCTGGAGTACTTTTCGTAAGTTTAATCCTCCTACTTTCGATGGAATCTTAAGCCGGCGGTAGTTGAAGAATGGATAGATCAATTGGAGAGTATTTTTCGTATGGTTGTGTGCACTTCTAATCAAAAGGTGCAGCTGGCAATATTCCTACTACAGAAGAGTGCTAAGAAATGGTGGGAAACATCAGGACCGAAGGATGATTCCTCTCTTACTTGGGAAGATTTTAAAGCCATATTGTTCGAGAATTATTTTCCTACTGCACTGAGAGCAGAAAAGGAGGCTGAGTTTCATGCATTCCGTCAGGGTGATTTAGATGAGGATGAATTTATTGAACAATTCTCAGAATTATCTAAATACTCTACTTACCTCCAGAAACATGAAGACACGGAGTGGATGGCTGAACGATTACTAGAGAAGGCGAGGCCTGATCTAAGGGAACAGTTAGCCCCTTTTGAGATCAAGACATTCAGTGAGATGTGCAATAAGCTTCGAATAGTTTCTCGGAGGAAGAGAGAGGCTAGATTAGAAGCTGATAGAGAGAGGAGGAAAGAACCTCATGGGAAGCCCCCTATCCACACCCGACCCATTGGTGGAGTAGAGAAGAGGAGCAGTCAAATCTTTGGAGGTTTTAGAAATCAGAAGAAGAAGGGCTACTATCATAAGGGCCAGAGCTACAGAGGGAATCAGAGTGGAAGTCAAGGGTCCTATAGGAGCCCAGCTACCTTTAATCCTACTCCTAGTGCTGCTAGTAATCAAGCATGCAGTAAGTGTGGGAAGTTTCATTCTGGTGATTGTTGGGTTTGTTACATCTGTCAGAAGCCTGGTCATATTGCTAGATTCTGCTATCAAAACCAAAATAGGGGTAATGATCAGAGACCTACAGTACCAGCACGAGTGTATGCCCTCTCTGGGCCAGAGGCTGCTAACAACCCTAATGCTATCCGAGGTATAATCCGAATCCTTGATAATGATGTTTGTGCTTTGTTTGATTCGGGTGCTACACACTCTTTTGTGTCTGATGAATGTATGAAAAGATGTAAATTGCCTGTGTGTACCTTACCTTTTGATGTGAAGATTTCTACTCCTGCTGGTTTGACTGTAAGGACTGCTAAGGCATGTCTAAATGTAGAGGTTGAGTATGAGGGTCGAAAGACCACCATAGACCTCATTTGTTTGTCTTTGTCTGGGATTGATGTTATTGTGGGGATGGATTGGTTGTCTGCAAATGGAGCTGTACTTGATTGTCAGAAAAAGAGTGTGTCACTCTCAGCTCTTACTGTAACCCCTGTAGAGTCCCAAAGTCCTATGTTGTTGTCTGCAGCTCAAGTAGAACAGTGTATAAGAAAGGGCTGTCAAGCTTTTATGATTTTCTTCTCAATCAAGGCAGAGATTGAAGAAGGTGTAGATCAGATTCCAGTAGTGAGAGAATTCCCTGACGTCTTTCCTACTGAAGTAATCGGTTTGCCTCCAGAACGAGAGGTTGAGTTCTCGATTGAACTCGCACCTGGTACGGGGCCTATTTCTAAGGCACCCTATAGGATGTCTCCATCGGAGTTAGCTGAATTGAAGAGACAAATTGAAGAGTTGTTAGAGAAGGGGTTTATCAGACCGAGTGTATCACCATGGGGGTCACCGGTACTGTTTGTGAAAAAGAAAGATGGAAGCCTTAGATTGTGTATTGATTATAGACAATTGAATAAGGTAACCATCAAGAACAAGTACCCCTTACCTCGAATTGATGATTTGTTAGACCAATTAGTCAATTCAGCAGTATTTTCTAAGATTGATCTAAGATCAGGGTATCATCAATTGAGGGTTAGAGCAGAGGATATCCCTAAAACTGCTTTTAGGACTAGATATGGGCACTATGAGTTCCTAGTGATGCCGTTTGGGTTAACAAATGCCCCAGCTGTCTTCATGGATTATATGAATCGAATCTTCAGGCCTTATCTCGATGAATTTGTTGTAGTCTTTATTGATGACATACTTATTTATTCTCGAGATGAGGTGGACCATGCTAGACATCTTAAAATTGTTTTGGAGATATTAAGAGAGCACAAGCTTTATGCCAAGTTGAGCAAATGTGATTTTTGGCTTAAAGAAGTTAAATTCTTAGGCCATGTTGTTTCAGAAGAAGGGGTAGTAGTGGACCCTAGTAAGATAGATGCAGTGATGAAATGGGAGCAACCTCGAAGTGTGACAGAGATTAGGAGTTTCTTGGGTCTTGCAGGCTACTATCGTCGTTTCATTAAGGGTTTTTCACAAATTGCAATGCCCTTGACTAAGTTGACCAGGAAAGATGCTCCATTTATTTGGACGAACGAGTGTGAAATTGCCTTCCAGGAGCTGAAAAAGAGGTTGACCACCACACCGGTGCTCACCTTACCTGTTCCAACTGCTCCTTATACCTTATATACTGATGCTTCTAAGAAAGGTTTAGGTTGTGTATTGATGCAGGAGGATCGAGTAGTGGCTTATGCCTCTCGACAGTTGAGACCTCATGAGGAAAATTACCCTACTCATGACTTGGAGCTTGCTGCTGTGGTATTTGCTTGAAGATTTGGAGGCACTATCTTTATGGTTCTTCTTTTGAGGTCTTCAGTGATCATAAAAGTTTAAAATATTTGTTTGATCAAAAGGAGCTCAACATGAGACAGCGCAGATGGATTGAGTTTTTGAAGGATTATGACTTTGAGTTGAAGTATCATCCAGGGAAAGCTAACGTAGTCGCCGACGCTCTGAGCAGGAAGCTTGTACATACTGCTCACATGATGGTCAGAGAACATGAATTATGGAGTAGTTTTCATGCAGTAAATGTAGAAGTAGTCGAAAATCGTTTGGCTGCTCTACATATTACTGAATTTGAGAATAATTTTTGGGAAGAAATTAGAATTGCGCAACAGAAGGATGATTATTTGAATAAGATTAGGGTAGAGATTGGGGCTGGAAAGGCTGAACATTTTGATGTGACCGATGATGATGTCGTAAGATATAAAGGTAGAGTGTGTGTGCCTAATGATACTCGATTGAAAAATATCCTACTTGAGGAGGCTCATCAGAGTAAATATACCATTCACCCAGGAGCAACTAAGATGTATCATGACTTAAGACGTGGTTGGTGGTGGCCAAGGATGAAGAGAGATGTAACTGAACATGTAACTCGTTGTTTGACTTGTCAGAAAGTCAAAATTGAGCATCAGAAACCAGCCGGGATGCTACAGTCTCTTGATATTCCAGAGTGGAAATGGGACAGCATTTCTATGGACTTCATTACAGGATTGCCTAGAACATCTTCTGGTCATGACACTATATGGGTAATCGTAGATCGACTCACCAAATCAGCTCATTTTCTGGCTACTAATATCAAGTATTCTCTCGAAAAATTAACTGAAATCTACATAAGAGAAGTGGTGAGATTGCATGGAGTGCCGACAAATATTGTATCTGATCGTGATCCGAGATTCACATCAAACTTTTGGAAGTCATTACAGGAAGCCATGGGTACTCGTCTGAGTTTTAGCACTGCTTACCACCCCCAGACCGATGGGCAAACAGAACGAACCATACAAACTCTTGAAGACATGTTAAGAGCGTGTGCCATTGAGCTTAGAGGTAATTGGGATAGTCACTTGCCATTAGCTGAATTTGCCTACAATAATAGTTTTCATTCTAGCATTCAGATGGCACCTTATGAGGCATTGTATGGAAGAAAATGTAGATCGCCACTGTGTTGGACAGAATTAAGTGAGAGAACTGTTTTGGGGCCAGACATTGTTGATGAGACTACCCAAAAGATTGCTTTAATCAAGCAAAAATTACTCACAGCTCAAAGTAGACAAAAGAGTTATGCGGATAAGAGGAGAAGACCGCTTGAGTTTGAAGTAGGTGACCATGTATTTTTGAAAATCTCTCCAGTAACTGGTGTTGGAAGAGCTATTAAGGCTAAGAAGTTGACACCAAGGTTTATGGGGCCTTTTGAGATCTTAAAACGAGTTGGACCAGTAGCATACCAAGTAGCATTACCACCCCAAATTGCTGGAATACACAACGTATTCCATGTGTCACAACTGAAAAAGTATCAACCAGATCCTTCCCATATAATTGAACCCGAGGAAATTGAACTCAGGGAGAATTTAACATTCAAAGCTGAACCAGAAAGGATTGTGGATTATAAGGACAAGCAATTAAGAAACAAGACCATTAGATTGGTTAAAGTAATCTGGAAGAGCACAACTCCAGGTGATGCTACGTGGGAGACCGAGGACAGTATGCGACGTGATTATCCTCGTCTTTTTGATTAAGTGAGTAGTTAATAGTTATTAATTTTAAATTTTGAGGACAAAATTTCTAAAAGGAGGGGAGAATTGTAACATCCCAATTTAAATTTTAATAGTTAATTTAGGTTAATAGAAATTTTTTTTAAAAAAAAAATAATATTTAGAGGTAAGAAATTAGTAGAAAATGATTATTAAATCTAATTTAGGATATAATTCTAAATTTAAAAAAAAATTTAAAAAAAAAATAAATTTATTAAAAAAATTAATTAAAAAAATTAATTATTAAATTATTATTATAAAAAAAAAGGGAAAAAGGTATGCCAAAAAAAAAAAAAAAGGAAGAAGAAGAGAAAACGAATTTGCTTTCGGCATCGCATGAATAGTAAGTATAAAATAATAATAAAAAAAGGGGGGGAAGAGAGAGAAGAAAATAATAATAAAAAAAAATGTGTGGGACCCACTGAATTTTTATAAAAACTCACCTTCCTTCATTTCCTCATTCATTCTGCGCGCGAGCTGAGGCGGAGAGAAGCGAGTTGCCGGTGCGAAATATCTAAATTTTTAAGGTAAGAGTTTTTAATAGGATATTTAGGGTGTGATTTTAAGCTTTTCAAGACTAAGTAAGTGTTCTAAAAATTTTTCTTAGTCATCCTTCTTATTTAGTTTCTGAGTTTGTAGTGGTAGAAAATTTAAGATCTGGAAGAGGGATGAATTTATGTTGAATAAATATGATTTTTGAGGTTGTCAGTAGTATAATAAATGTTCTAGAGTATAAATTTATTGATGATCTTTGAATCTGTGGCTTATGGATCAAATTCTAAACTAGATCTGAAAATATATGTTGATTTATTGAGGTTTAGATGATTATTTGGGATGAGAAATGAATTATTATGGTTATAGGATTATGATTCTAAGCTAGAGACTCAATTTTTAATTTTTGGGTATTTTAGGTACGAATTTATAAAATAAAAAGAAAATTTTGATAATAGAAATTAGTTTAAAATTTGATTTTTAGATTATTAATGTTTATTGATAATTAAAAGAGGAGTTAAAAATTTTACTTAATAGTATTAACTATAGATTTGTATTAAGATTGAGATTAGAAATTATGTTATATTTTTAATTCTATTATTAGAATTATTTTATTAGTTTCAAAAATTGAAACTAATATTTATAAATAATATGTTATTTGTAGATTGTATTACTGGTGAAGATTGTGGAGAGAGAGAAATTTTAAGGAATAATTTATTGAAAAAGCCACAAGGTAACCATGCTTTTAATTTGTGATTAGTGTTACTTCTTGTTAATTGGGTGATTATTGAGAAAATTATAAATTTTGTAATATTGTATAATTGTGCAATATTATTATGAATTTGTTTAATTATTGTGGGAGGTGTTGGGAGACTTGCTATTATTGTTGTATTTATGTGCCACGTGGTATGCCCCTATTGGAGCTCAATAGGTGGTTTGTAAGGGCTCGGGCTAATCTACCTTTGGCCGGGTAATTTAGCACCGAGTGAGGGCTACGGCTCGAGGTTAATGGAGGGATATAAGGATGGTTGTTTGTGTTTATTATAATATTTCTTATATTTGTTGGAATTATATTATTTTTAATTCTCACTTAGTAAGCACACACTTAACTGTTTGTATACACTATCATAAATTGGCTTTGGTTACTGGGACTTTTGAGTCTCATTATGTGGTTAACAATTTTCAGGAGAAGAGCCACGAGTGACACGTAGAGGAGTCCCAGAGGCTTAGTGGTATAGATCCACTGTCTCTTTTGGGATATTTAATTTATGATTTATAATGTGTTATATTGCCAATATTAGGACTTTTTTATGTTTATTGTCAATTATATGAATATATAAATGTAATCATGCCTTTCAAACTATTTCTATTTTTGGTACAATTTGGATGACTGTAATTTTAATATTTGGTTTACTTTGGATTGGTTAAAATGGCATGATTATAAGGTCAAATAACTGGCTTGTGTTGAAAATTGATTAAATTGCTTATTTTACTTGTTGGGAGTATAAGGATGGACAAATGTAATTTAGTTTACTTGTTGGGAGTATAAGGATGGACAAATGTGATTTAGCCTAATGGCATGTGGGAGGTAAAAATTTATCTGAAATGTTATAGTGTGTGAGTTGAAGCCAATTATAAAATATTTTATATCAAAATTATTGATATAAAAATGTGTTGGGTGGCTGTAACCCAACTATGGTTGAGTTAAATTATTTAAAAAAAAAAAATTGATGTGTTACAGTCTAGCTAATTTTTTATGTGGCACTTCTAAGGTAGTTTATTGATATCACTGGCTAAGACACCTTGTTCCTTGATTTAACCTTAGTATGGTTTCAGAAATCAATTAGTTTTTACCAACACAGATTCATCAGTTACAGTATGGTATAATTTCAATCAAATTTTATTGTTACTCACTAATTTTTCCTTGAACTATTGGTTTGCAATACTTTTAAAGATTCAGAAGCTTAACTTGACACATTACAATGTGGCTTAAGAGATTATCAAGTTTTCATCATTCTAAAATTTTAAATTTTGACCAACATAAATAGAAATTATATCTTCAATGTGTTTTACCAAGCAATTAACATGAAAGAAAGAAGACTTTGAAGAAGAAATAGGGAAAAGAACTGATATCCAGATAATGGCGAGAGGTAGGACCCTTCCTCCCCAGCCAAAACTTAAGTAAAAGCAATAAATCTACTTACCGTCAACATATTTACGTACCAAATCAACATGAAAGTAAAACGAAGAAGTCCACATATCACAAACAATAAAATCTTCTCATTATTCATTAGATGAGACTTCCATTACAAAGATTGTACAGTTTGAGAATTAGATATACCATCTTTTCTAAGATTTTCACAATGATTTAATCCTCAGAATTATATATTCTTCAGACTTTTCTTCATCACTTTGTATACTGAACTTTTGCACCTCCTCACTTCCACCACTACAAAGTTCCATGCATCATCTGCTGAATATTCTCCTACAAAATGGCCATTCTGATTTCAAAACGGTTAACAACTTTCGTTGCTTAATCAATCTATTTCTAAAAATAGCCACATTTATCATTCTTGGCATTATAAGCTTCTCTCATCTTCCTGCAATATTCAGTGCCAAGCACTATATTGATATTGACTGGAACAGAAAGAAGCAACCAAAGAAAACAAACAAACAAACACACACACACACACACACAAACCAAGAGAGAGGATATACAAATGTGTTCAACAAATGTTCTTCCCATTGTTATGCCAAGTTCCATTAACTCTCTTCTTCTGTGAGGCGAAGAAACTTAGATTTGATTTTGTTGCTTAGATTAAAGCATATACTCATTAAAGCTCCATTCTGTAACACACCAAATTTTTTTTTTAAAAATAATTTAACTCAACCATAGTTGGGTTACAGCCACCCAACACATTCTTATATCAATAATTTGAATATAAAATATTTTATAATTAGCTTCAACTCACACACTATAACATTTCAGATAAATTTTTACCTCCCACATGCCATTAGGCTAAATCACATTTGTCTATCCTTATACTCCCAACAAGTAAACTAAATCACATTTGTCCATCCTTATACTCCCAACAAGTAAAATAAGCAATTTAGTCAATTTTCACCACAAGCCAGTTATTTGGCCTTATAATCATGCCATTTTAACCAATCCAAAGTAAACCAAATATTAAAATTACAGTCATCCAAATTGTACCAAAAATAGAAATAGTTTGAAAGGCATGATTACATTTATATATTCATATAATTGATAATAAATAAAAAGCCCTAATATTGGCAATATAACACATTATAAATCATAAATTAAATACCCAAAAGAGACAGTGGATCTATACCACTGAGCCTCTGGGACTCCTCCACGTGTCACTCGTGGCTCTTCTCCTGAAAATTGTTAACCACATAATGAGACTCAAAAGTCCCAGTAACCAAAGCCAATTTATGATAGTGTATACAAACAGTTAAGTGTGTGCTTACTAAGTGAGAATTAAAAATAATATAATTCCAACAAATATAAGAAATATTACAATACACACAAACAACCATCCTTATATCCCTCCATTAACCTCGAGCCGTAGCTCTCACTCGGTGCTAAATTACCCGGCCAAAGGTAGATTAGCCCGAGCCCTTACAAGCCACCTATTGAGCTCCAATAGGGGCGTACCACGTGGCACATAAATACAACAACAATAGCAAGTCTCTCAACACTTCCCACAATAATCAAACAAATTCATAATTTTCTCAATAATCACCCAATTAACATGAAGTAACACTAATCACAAATTAAAAGCATGGTTACCTTGTGGCTTTTTCAATAAATTATTCCTTAAAATTTCTCTCTCACCACAATCTTCACCAGTAATACAATCTACAAAATAACATATTATTTATAAATATTAGTTTTAATTTTTGAAACTAATAAAATAATTCTAATAATAGAATTAAAAATATAACATAATTCCTAATCTCAATCTTAATACAAATCTATAGTTAATACTATTAAGTAAAGTTTTTAACTCCTCTTTTAATTATCAATAAACATTAATAATCTAAAAATCAACTTCTAAACTAATTTCTATTATCAAAATTTTCTTTTTATTTCATAAATTCGTACCTAAAATATCCAAAAATTAAAAATTGAGTCTCTAGCTTAGAATCATAATCCTATAACCATAATAATTCATTTCTCATCCCAAATAATCATCTAAACCTCAATAAATCAACATATATTTTCAGATCTAGTTTAGAATTTGATCCATAAGCCACAAATTCAAAGATCATCAACAAATTTATACTCTAGAACATTTATTATACTACTGACAACCTCAAAAACCATATTTATTCAACATAAATTCATCCCTCTTCCAGATCTTAAATTTTCTACCACTACAAACTCAGAAACCAAAGAAGAAGGATGACTAAAAAAATTTTTTAGAACACTTACTTAGTCTTGAAAAGCTTAAAATCACACCCTAAATATCCTATTAAAAACTCTTACCTTAAAAATTTAGATATTTCGCACCGGCGACTCGCGTTCTCTCTGCCTCAGCGTGCACGAAGGAATGAATGAAGAAACGAAGGAACAGGTGAGTTTTTATAAAAATTCAGTGGGTCCCACACAGTTTTTTTTATTATTTCTTCTTTTCTCTTTCTCCTTTTTTTTTATTATTATTATATACATAATGATTGTTGTGCGGCGGCCGAAAGCAATTTTGTTCTTCTTCTTCTTCCCCCTTTTTTTTAATACCTTTTCCCTTTTTTTTATCATAATAATAATTTAATAATATTTTTTTTATTTTTTTAATTTTTTTTTAATTTTTTTAAATTTTTTTTAGAATTATATCCTAAGTTAGATTTAATAATCATCTCTTACTAATTTTCTTACCTCTAAATATTATTTTTTTAAATTTCAATTAATCAAATTAACTATTAAAATTTAAATTGGGATGTTACACATTCTCTCATTCATCTTGCAGCTCGGTTCATCTTTACCACTCACTATCATGAAGAAAGCTCATTGGCTATTGTATTAAGGGTAAAGGTGCATTTTTGTCCCTACCATAACCCAATACTCTAAAATATTTGTTGGAGCAATTTTACTCCTAATTTATCAAAATGAAGTATTTTTGTCCTTTTTGTTGAAATTTTTCCATTAAATTTTCTACCAATCAACATTAGAATTTCAACGAAAAGGGCAAAAATGTTCTGTTTTGATAATATTAGGGCAAAATTACTCTAATAAATACTTTAGAATATTAAATACTCCTCAGAAAATACATCGCGCACAAAAATACACCTTCACCCTTATATTAAATATAAGACCCAATATTGGGCACCATCTAGGACTGGTTAAAGAAATAAATCGTTATACCTCTTAGCCCGGTACATGAAAGTAATGAATTGATAATGGCATTGCAAGTAAAGTGAGAGGTGAAGTGCATTCAGGGGCGGCTCGATACAGAGGCGACACTTTTACCGTTGGCACTTAGCGGCTGCTTCTTCGACAGAGCAGAACACAACGGCACGGTTTTGGGAGAGGCGGAATGGGAAAGGAGATTCCGAAGGACAATGGATAGAATAGGAGGTGATGGCCAGCGAGAGTAGGGCATAATTGGAAAAAAAAAATGAGCGGAGCAGTTGCTAAAGCACAACGCAGAGGAAAGTATATGCTCCTTGCATCCCCATCTCTTTTAATCATCAACCCTACCACCCACCCCCTCCCTTGTTCCTCTACACCATAGCATCGACGTTTCCTCTTTGAAATCTATTGACCTGATTTGCAAAAGGAGCAACAGAAATTTAGAGCTTTTATGTGTAAAGCAAATTTTGGGAATCAAAGTGGATAGAGAGATTCAGGGCTTTGGCTGTACACGTACCACAAAGACGTTTCAGGGTTTCATTAAACCTTTCTGGAAATCGTTTCGGTTGGAAATACACATACTGACAAGGACGCAGCAAGAAGCTTGGACAAACACTGGATTGGAGAACTCGTGACAAAGCTTGGAGAACCACAAGACAGAATAGCCAAGACGAAGCTCGTCATGATGATGCCGAGATCGAGAATCTGAGCGTGATAAAGCTTGGAGAACAAGGAGATCAAGAACGCACAGTGAATCTTGGAGAATGGCGAGTTCAAGATCGAGGACCACGCACGATTAAGTTGCCTCGTGGTGGCAATGGAGAATAGGGAGAAGATGAGCTTCAGTGGAAAAAAAAAAAAACAAGGAAAGAAAGAAAGGGGAGCTTTTTATCTAAAACGTGTGCAGAGCTTTTTGTGTATAAAAAAATTGATAACTGATAATTGATAATTCAGGTAGGTGCTACTAAATTTTTTCGGCCATGAAAGAGACAACACCTATAATGAAACAGGCTTCGCCCGAAGTCTGATATTCTAAGTTCCACATGCACAAAGCCCAAAAATAAAAGCCATATAGCTCCATAAGCCAAGTAGCTTACCCGGCTATATGAACAGTAAAATGAGTCTAGAACCATCAATCATAGCTAGGGGTGTTTATGGGACGGGATCGGGACACCCCCATCTCGTGTTCCATCCCGAAAAAAAATCAGGACTAAATTTTGATCTCGTGTCCCGTCCCGTCTCGAAAGTCGTCCCATCTCGTTAAGAGTCGGGACAAGATCAAGATAAGATCGGGACGTCCCGTCGCCCTGATAAATGGAATAATATCGAAAAAAGATCTAGATAATAACGTTCATTAAAATTTTAAATTATATAATTTATTAAGTTTAAAATCAAAATAACACAAGTACATAAATAATAATAATTTAAAATTAATTATTGAATTATATTAATCACAATTACATATTATAATAAAAAATACAAGTGATCTTTATGCTATAAGATTAGTAACAACAAGCAAGTCAAACACAACATCAAATAATTATTTTTCTACTTTAGTAAAGATGTACTAAGCTAATTACTCTTCTAAAAATAAACAAGAAATATGTTATAAGTAAAAGTTATTAAATAGATAGATATAAGAATAAATTATATTAATATAATTAATATATTATAAAGAAAGTTATCGTTATGTTTATTCCATACCATTAAAATTATCAATATAAAAACACTTTAATTTTAAATAAGAATTACAAGTATTAAAATTATAATTAATATAAGTATAAATTATATTAATATAATTAATATATTTAAAATAAAAAATAATATATATAATATTTGGGATGGGACAGGACGTCCCGATGGTAATCTCGTGTTCCGTCCCGTCCCGAACTCCTTTCTTGTCTCATCTCATAAAGTCCTGTTTCGATTATTTTTGGGCTAAGACATGATCTGTCCTGATATGATCGGGACAATATCAGGCCAATCGAGACGGATTAAAACTAACACTCCTAATCATAGCACTGGGTTGATGGAACTCTTTTATAATGCAATGTAAAAAAATAATCTGAGTGGCATTTATGTAATTAATTTGGAAATATTTAAATATATAAACGTCACTTTTGAAAAATAATGGACGTAGCTTTCATATCCATATCGCTTTAAAAAAAAGTGATGTTAATTTTTAAGAAAATCAACGTCCTAATTTAACTAAAACTACGTGGATTATTACAGAAAATTAAATAAACTTTTAAATAAAAATAATTTTTCAAATTCAACGTCACTTTTTAATAAAAATGACGTAGGAAGTATTTTTAATCTCAAATTTAACCATGTTAACAAAGATGTGATTTTTTTAATAATTCTTTAATATATAATTATTTAGGTCAATATTATATAAAAATGATGTGGATTATATAACAAATTATAACAAAAATTAATTCTTAAATGAACATCACATTGTTGAATGACATAAGTGAAAATTAAGTTCTATTTAATAAAAATAATTGAATTAATTGAAAGCTTTGAGAATCAACGTCCTATTTCGTATAAAATGACGTGGCTAATTTAAAAAATTTAAAATGAAAATAATTTTTTTTAAAATCAACGTCTCCTTACAATAAAAGTGATGTATAAATATTTTTATATTATGTTAGAAATTTTATTTAAAAATATTTTATGATCAACGTCCTAATTTATATAAAACGACGTGGATAATATCAAAAATTTTAAAATTTGAAAATAATTTTTTTTTCAAAATCAATGTCTAAATAAAATAAAAATAATGTGAAATTTTTTTAAAGTTATACTAGAGATATTTTTAAAAAAATTTTTATAGTCAACAACCTCATTTATAGAAAACAATGTGGATAATTTGAAAAATTAAAAAAATTGAAATGAAAATAATTTTTAGAAAATTAATGTCTCCTTACAATAAAAGTGACGTGGATATGCTTTTAAATTATGGTGGAAATTTTTTTAAAAAAATTCTTATAATCAACGTTCTAATTTACAAAAAACGACGTGAATAATTTCAAAAATTAGAAAAATTTAAAATGAAAATAATTTGTTCAAAATGAATGTCTCCTTACAATAAAAGTGATGTGGAAATTCTTTCAAGTTATAGTGAAATTTTTTTTAAAAAAATTTAATCATGTTAATTAAATTTTGAAAAAGATGTGATTTTTTTAAATAAATTTTTTATTAGATAATTATCCACATCAGTTTTACAATAAAATGACGTGGATTAGAAAAAATCTAAAAAACAAAAAAAAAATATGCATGTGTAATGTTAGAAAAGAAACACTCTATAGAATCAACATTAACAGAAGGAGTATTAAGAATACCATTAATAAGTAAAGCTTTAATAGATACTGAAATTAATAAATTAGCATTTAAAGATAAAGTAATAGAAATATATATGAAATATATATTGCTAAAATGCAATTATTAGTAAAAACTTATTTTCAAGAAGGAAGAAACTCACCAATAGAATTGTTAATAACTGATAGAAGAATAATAAGTAGTATTGAAGACAGTATTTTAGGCATATTAACTGGAAACTTAATATATCAAAAATAAAAATTTATAGTAAATACTGACTTTTGTATTTCAAGAGTTGATGAAAATATGAATAAAATTTTATTAATATATCATAAATTAGAAGAAATAAAATTATTACTAGGATCAAGAATAATAAGTATAACTGCAATGATAGGATTAAAAGTGATGTGGAAATTCTTTTAAGTTATGGTAAAATTTTTTTAAAAAAATTTAAGCATGTTAATTAAATTTTGGAGAAGATGTGGTTTTTTTAAATAAATTTTTAATTAGATAATTATCCACATCACTTTTACGATAAAATGACGTGGATTATACAATAAAACTTAAGAAAAATAATTCTGAAATAAATGTTAATATCTACGTCCCATTTTGACTAGAACTGACGTGGTTTATGCAAATATCGACATCACTTTTTGGTAAAAATGATGGATAAGTCTCTTTATCTTAAATTATTCTTCTTGAATCCTCGGCTCTGCTCGTGAACCCAAAAGCTTTCAGATTTAATTCTCCCACAGCTCCCTCGCTGCTGAAACCTAAAGCTGCAGCATTAATCTCCCCCAGCTTCCAAACCCTCTGCTCGTGAACCCCAAAACTTTAGATATTCTCCCACATCTCCCTCGCCGGCGAAACCCGAAGCTGCAGCATTCTCCCCCAGCTCCGTCGGTGGCAAAGAAACATAAAGCTGTAGCATTCTCCCCTAGCTATGTCTCTGAGCTCCTCCTTCCACTCGAGCTGCTCTCATCTCATTCTCTCCCCCAGCTTCGTCTCTGAGCTCCTCCTTCAGCTCGAACTGCTCTCAGCTCAGGCTTGGCGGACCTGTTCCTCGTGGATGACCCAAAGCTGTCTCCTCTTCATTGGCGAACGCCCACAGTTCAGACCTACAGCTCAAACCCAAGGCTCCCCTCAGCATCTCTTTTTCTCACAGCTCTGTTTCATTTCTCCCCTGTTCAACTTCGTTCCCTACGCCATCTAGATATGTTTTTCCCCCCTAAATTATTGTCTGCTCATTCCATTAATTTTTCTTATGCCCATAAATTTTTTTTATTCGTATCTTCGCTGAATAAATTTTAGTATATTGATTTTAAATTTATTGGAAGATTCTGCTTATCCTAACTAAAATTTTTCTTACATTATATGGATCATAACTACTAATTGTTTAATTTATTTTGAGAATTTGGAGGAGAGACAATAGGAATATGTATCAAAATCATTTGAAGTTCTCATTCTCCAAAGTTTATTATGAATTTGAGAGAATTTGAATCATTAGACAAACCAAGAGGTGAAAATGCTTTAGATTGTTATTTGCTAATTTGTGCTGGTGAAAATACTTATTTGATATTGTTGTAATTTTGGAGGTCTCATTTTTTATGAGGAAATTCAGCCAATTTTTTTTTTTTTAAATCTTAACATGTTTGTATACAGGTGTGATACTATATATCTTAACAAAAGATAGTTATTTTGATTTCAAATCAGCCGCTAAGTTCTATTTTAAATCCTTTTAACGTTGATGAAAAATCCTTCAAATTAATTGAAACCAAACAAATGTATTTTGTTGATTAAAGTATTTTATTATCCACATCCCTTTTAAAAGTGAAGTAGATGTGTTAATTTTTTATGTTGCCCTGATCGATGTCTCCCACTATAAGGATGAAAATACCTTTAAAAAAGTGACGTGAAAAGCTTTTTTTGCAGTAGTGGTAGAAATGATTAAACATTGCAAATTTACCTTTGCCATGGTAAATAAATGATAGTAGCATTGAATGTGTTATTGGGTAGGCCTGTGCAAAAAAAAAAAATAAAATTGAAACCCAGTCCACCTAGTCTGACCATGTAACATCTCGAATTTCTCATTTTTACATTAATACTAATTAAAGGTGAATTAGTAATTTAATGTAAGATTAGATTTTTGAGGGATGGAATATTATTTTGACTCTTTGGTGTGTTATATGAATAGATTAGAGTGGGAGAACGGCATTGTAAAGCAGAGCGTATGAGCACGGTGAGGAATTTCCTCGATGTGCCATGCATCGTGGCTAGTGATGGATGTGCCGTGGTGCATGGCACATAATTCTAATAGATAAGGATGGGTAAGGCTTGTGAAAACAAAAGGAAAAAATAAGAAAAAGAAGCTCAGGCATGGAGAAGAGAGGGAAGTTCTGCTGGGGCAATAAGTTTCAAGAGCAAGGATAACGTTTTTGACCTGTTATTTATCATGTAAGTCTTGTACTGCTTTAATCTCCGATTCTACCTTATTTTCTCTTAGTTTAAGCTATTGAGAAACTGAATTTAAAAGTTTTAAGAAGATGATTTCTTACCTTATAGTAATAAAAAGGTTATCTGGGATGAAATTAAAGCTTTGTGACCTGCTTGAGTCGGAACGATAAAGCTTTGAAACTATAGGCTCAAATTGATTAATTTAGAAGAAGGAAAATATGAGAAAATCTAGAATAAGCGTGCCAATGTTCGAAGTGAGTGGTAATTTGGTTGTAACATGTGTGAGGAACATGAATAGGGGAAAATGATAGTAATTTGGTGCTTGATGCTATAATTAGTGCTTTTAGTCAATAAGGTAATTGACTCTGGTTGCTAATTTTGTATAGATTCTCATGTGTGATGTGTTAAATAGCGAAAGAGAGTTGAGAAAAGGAGTAAAACACGAGAAATCCTTTTTATCAAACAAAGGGGATGAGATGACCATATAGTTTGTTGTTTTTATTAGCTACTATAACTATGTAAAAGTAAATATGTAATTATGAATTCATTCTTTGAAGTTTATTATGCATAGTTTTATAATGTAAATGATTTTAGCATGAAATTGATTTGTAAAATGAATGTTAGATGATTTTTGGCTTTGAACAATATGTGTATATATATAGTACAAAGTATAAAAATTGGTGCTTTTATATGTGAAAGCATGATCATAAGGGTTGGAGTTTACCTAGGGTATATGTGGATATGTGTATGTAGAGATAGGAGTGAATAAATTCATATGGTGAAACGGGCATCATGGGACATCCGGTGCAGCATTATATTCGAGCTGGTACCATAGGAATCCGGTATAGCATTATATTGAGATTGTTATCATGGGACATCCGGGCAGTCTGCCAACTTCCTAGTGTTCGTTAGGGTGTGGTTAAGAGTTAATGACATCTCTATCACAAGTGTGTGAGACAAGGGAATCCATAATTTGGAGGTGAGATGAATACCTTTGGATGGGTGTTTTTACCAACGAAGGTATGCTCGGATCAACATGTGATTGATCTTTTAGAGCCTGTGGTTTCATGTCGGGGAGCTTTGGAGGATCGGTGTATAGATGATCATGCCAGTGAATGTGATTGTGTGAAATATTTAGAAAAGAGAAAAGCAAGGTGAAAAGCTATGTTATAAGTAATATATACTATTATTTGGTTTGTTTTACTTTTATGCAGTTATTGGTGTTAATGAACATTTAATGAGCTATATTGGTTACTGAGATTTTGATCTCACCCGTGGTTATTTAAATTTTTACAGGTTCTGGTACTAGTGGTGTAAAGGGAAAGGATTCGGGCTAAGCATAGAGATTTCTCTATAACGCCCATTGTAAGATGGTGTAATGCATTTATATATTAGTAGTTATGAATTGTGTATATAAGTTGCCATAGGAATAATTATAATTATGCATAAGCATTTTTGGTTATAGATGTAACCGTGGTTTTAGCATCTTAGCCTATTATGTGTATACGTGTTTATGTAATGAAAATGATAGTATAAGCTAGTGGATGAGTATGTGTGTGTGTGAAAATGTATTACATATGTTATTTGTGGAGTTTGTCTAGTGTTGTGGATTGAAATGAGAAAAATGTGTTTATGCCCAAGTTTACGTGAAATAGGCATATTTACAGGCCAAATATGTGAATATGTGTAATACTATATATATAATTGTTCAATTAGGTGTAAATTGTCCATTTGGACGTGGTCAAAGCCCTAGAAGTAACCAATGACTTGTGATTTCAAATGGTGATGCTTAAGTAGTGAATTTTGACATAAATTGATCAAAATGCACTTGAGTGTTTAACTTTTGACGGAGATATCGAATTGAAATGAAACTAGTATTATTGGTTAGATTGTGAAACAAGCTTCATGTGGGCGCTAGAATCACCTAATTCGGATATCGCTGTGAAAACGGTTTACGATTGAAGTTCACACTAAAAACTGCTATTTGACAGTAGAATCTGATATGTATGTTATGGCGCGTGGCACAGAGCATTAGCATAGGGCGTGATGCTAGTGACTTTGTGCCACATGCAATGGCTCATTGCCCATATGTTGTGCAAATTTTATTATTGTGAAGTGGTTTTTCTTGAGGTTTGCATATACTTGATTAAATGCTTTCGCTGTATGTTATTTGGTATGTCATAAATGGTTTTAAGATGTGATTTTCAAAAGCTTTATAGTGGGATCCCAAATCTTTCAAAGAAATGTTTTCATTGTTTAGTAGATTGTGTGAAATGTTGAATGGTAATGTCAGTAAGGCCATTACAGATCAGGTCTAAAAAAATAGCTAGAGAAAAAGATTAGATTAATTAGGTCAAACTGAACCATCAGGGAGACCGGGTTTAAGACTGTTGTTTAAGACTAGTTGGCCTCACTGATCCAGGTGGTTAGCCTTTTTTAATATATATAATTAAGGAAAAATCACTCTAAGGTCCCATAAAAGCATTTAAAATACCCTAAAGTCCTATGAAATCACCAAATAGCTACTAGTTCCTTAAGGACTTAAGGATGAATCTGTTTAAAGATGAAATTACCAATTTTTGCTTTGGAATTAAAAGAAAATTTCATATAATCACGTCTCATGTAATTCATGATCTATGAAATCAACAAATAGCTACTAGGTCCTTAAGGACTTAAGGATGAATCTGTTTAAAGATGAAATTACCAATTTTTCCTTTGGAATTAAAAGAAAATTTCATATAATCACGTCTCACGTAATTCATGATCAACGACATTGAAGATTGCTGCATATTCATGATTGCTGATCAAGGTAGGGTAATTTTCACTTCCTCTTATCCATGATTACTACCTTTGTCTTCATCTAAGCGAGTTAGGTTTGCTTTATTCGTGATTGCAGGATTTCATTGATAGAAAACAATACAGTGATTGCTTAACGAGTAAACAACTTCTTAGGTGTTAATAATTTCTTTATTGTTTAAGGATAGAATAATGCTTTGTGGGTATACCTGCGATCATTTTCTTTACATAGCTAATAGGTATAGAATAATCTAGTGCAATATTGATATGTTGAAAAATATTTGATATGAATAATGCTACATGTTGTCAATAGTGTATTATATGTTGTCAATATGCTTTGGGTAGTTGTCAATACACTATATTGTGTAGGTTGGCCTGTGAGAATGCAAGTTTTTCTAGAAAACATATATGATTATGTTTTTTCATTAGGGGGACATTTTATAGATTATTCTCAACCATCTGGTCTAATCATGATCTATTGAAAATCTTTGTTATAAAATAACACTGTGTGTTGTCATTATGCCATGTGTAATTGAAAATACACTATGTGTGGTGCAAGTTGACTTATAAGCTTGCAAGTTCTTTTGGAGAATATATATTATGTTTTTTTCATATAGGGGGCACATTTTCAAAATGATGATAAAAGAAGTATGCAATATGTAGGGGAGTGTAAGAAAAAGAACAATAAAGGAAGGGATAACATATGAAGAGATAATAAGAATGATATCATCAATTATAGGGAATAAAAGTAATATAATCTAATTAAAACTCACAGTCAGCATTGATACAAGATCACTTGTAGATCTAGTTGATGAGGATGAAGTAAAACATTTGATTGAGTATAATGAATAAAGTGGATATTCGTAAGGCCTTATATATAAGCATCATTTCAGCTATTTCCTTATAAGGCCTTCTATAGTAAGTATTCCTTAAATTCTTGAAAGCCTTGTCATCAACATTGACATTTTTGGTGATTTGCTTACCCTCACTACGTAAGCCTATCAAGTCATTAACATCCTTGGCCTTCATTTGTTTAATTTTTCCCCTTATGTATATTTCAAGAGCTGGGAGGTTAAAGGCATGCATCAATTCTCCATAGATATCTCTCTGGCTTTTTTAACAAGCAATGTCAAGTAATCTATCAAATCTTAACTTCTTTACCCTTTTCCATAATTTCTCATTTCTCTTCACATACTTTGCTACTTCATTAAATTGACTAGGAGAGCAGCAAGTATGGAATGAAACCGTATATTTCTTTAGTGTTGTCTTTGTGTTCTTTTCCATCTTCCTTTATTTGAAAAAAAGTTCAGTCAGATATGTTTGTAGTTAATTGAGTATATGGTACTTGTAAATCATGCTAGTTCACTAGTCAATGAAGTATATAATACTTAGTAGTTACTGCCCTATGCATTTGTTGTCACTATAATAACATATGCTTGTTAATGTAATTTCCCTTTGATTCACTAATGAATGAAGTATATAGTTATAGTCAATATATGGTACTTGTAACTCATGATGGTTCATTAGTCAATGAAGCATACAGTTGTTGTCAATGGTGTATATAGTTGTAGTTAATAGAGTAATCAGTTGTCATTAATGGAGTAAATGGTTATTGTCAAGGGAGTATATGGTTGTTATTAATAGAGTAAATAGTTATCATCAATGGAGAAATCTGTAAAATTTTAAAATTACAGATTGTGTGCAAAATTGAGAGACCAATCAATTAAAATAACCAACTTGTATAAATTATAGAGTTTTAAGCAGAGTTGAGAAATGTAGTAAAAAAAAAACATAGCCATCAAGCATTTTTGTCCTTAACATGATGAATCAGGTGTGTGGCTCTGTGCCACATGTCACCGTACATAGCCCATTTTCCAACTTAATTTTATGGTTTTTAAGGCATGCAATGAGTGATGTGAATATAACATTTTGCTTTCTGTTGTATGATTCTTTGATATGGTTTAACTTGGTGATTTTGTAAAACAATTCTTTGGCCAAAACTTTTCAAACAAATTTGATTATTGATTGATATGGTTGATGTGGTGATTTAGTTAATCTTCTCTTGTATCAAGCAGATATGGGAGGAGGTTACAGTTATAATGTCCCTCTCCTACTCTATTAAATTAAATCCCTTGATGGCCATTCACCCTATTATTGTAGGGTTGCCCATTGCCATTGCTAGTAGGACCAACTCGGCCTTGCCCTTGATTTACAATGGTGCATCCAAATTGGCATTTTGAGCCCCTTATTGAATAAGGTTTAGGGTGGGTTTTGCACTTCATTGTTAAAATTTTGATGCATACTAAGCTGCCCTAAACCATTAAAATTAGGATCTTTCATATTAGAATTAAAAGAAAGCAAATTTTGTTCTCTCCTAATTCGCCGTAAGGTCCTTTCAATTCTAGGATAAAGTGAAACTTATTCCCTAGGATGCCATAGGTCATGGCACAGACAAAAACAGAGCAGGTTGCTCTGTATCACATGCTATCGCACATGACCCTTTTTTAAGGTTAAGAAGTTGTGTCTTGTTGAGTCTTGTGAATGTATTTGTGCTTCCACTAGCCCTCTTATTTGAATATATGTTTTAAGAAGTTGGGATCTCGTATTCTCTATGGTTTAAATTGCTCTAAAAAATATTTTCCTAAAATTATTTTACATTGGTCATTGTTATCATCTATTACTCAAAATTTACACTTATGAAATATCTATTTTTTATTTTTATTGATGAAATTGTTCTTTTTGCTTCATTAGTTACTTCTAAGTTATTCCGCATTAAACTTAATTGTATTATACTTTTTTCTCCTTCTGGATTCCCTAAAGTCATTACATCTATCCAATTTGATTTTACTTCTATTAATATATAATTATTATTATTTTTTGGTGTTTCAGGTCTTAATGATTCTAAATTTGATGTTATAGGTCTTTCACTTCTTGATCTGAGTAATAATCTTTCTTCTTCTATTATTCCTCTACTTATTCTAGGCCTTTGTTCTAGACTTAAACTTCTCTTAGTGGGTTGATTAATATTTATATTCAATGTAGGTGTACTAATTTTTAGTGAGCTTTGTCCAATATTATCATTAGTTATTAATCTTCTTGAATTATTTTTATTTTCATAATATGCTATAGTATTGTCTAATTCTAATCTTAATTGTTTAGGTATTATTATCCTAGTTGGATCTAGTTCAATTTCTTGTAATACAGGCATAAAATGTTTGTCAATAGTTAATTTTCCTTTATTTCTTTTATCAATTTTATGTTTGTTTGTAAATACTAATCTTATCATAGATGTTATACTTATTGTTCTTGATCCTATTAATAATTTTATTCCTCCTAATTTATGATATATTAATGAAGTTTTATTCATATTTTCATCAGTTCTTGAAATACAAAAATTAGTATTTATTGTCAATTTTAATTTTTGATATATTAAATTTTCAGTTAATATTCCTAAAATACTAACTTCAATACTACTTTTTATTCTTCTATCAGTTATTAATAATTCTATTGGTGTATTTCTTCCTTCTTGAAAATAAGCTTTTACTAATAATTGCACTCCTGCAATATATATTTCAATTACTTTATCTTTAAATAGTAATTTATTACTTTATGCTTTATCTTTCTTTTTACTTCTTTTGCAGTATTTAATATTTTTATTGAATTTATGACTTCATTATTATATAAAAGTTTTTTACTTGGTAGAGATTGTACTTTTTTCTCTTTCTGGATCTACTAAAGTCATTACATCTGTCCAAGTTGATTTTTGTTTTACTTCTATTAATATATAATTATTATTTTATTTTGGTGCTTCAGGTCTTAATGACTCTAAATTTAAAATTATAGTTCTTTCACTTCTTGATCTAAGTAATAATCTTTCTTTTTCTATTATTCCTATACTTGTTGTAGGTCTTTGTTCTAGACTTAAACTTCTCTAGTGGGTTGATTAATATTTATATTTAATGTTGGAGTACTAATTCTTAGTGACCTTTATCCAATATTATCATTAGTTATTAATCTTCTTGAATTATTTTCATTTTCATAGTAACTTATATTATTGTCTAATTCTAATCTTAAGTGTTCAGGTATTGTTATCCTAGTTGGATTTAGTTCAATTTCTTGTAATATAGGCATAAAATGTTTGTCAATAGTTAATTTTTCTTTATTTCTTTTATCAATTTTATGTTCGTTTGTAAATACTAATCCTATCATAGTTATTATACTTATTGTTCTTAATCCTGATAATAATTTTATTCTTCCTAATTTATGATATATTAACAGTGATTTATTCATATTTTCATCAGCTCTTGAAATACAAAATTAGTATTTATTGTAAATTTTAATTTTTGATATATTAGGTTTCTAGTTAATATTCCTAAAATACTATATTCAACACTACTTATTATTCTTCCATCAGTTATTAATAACTCTATTGGTGTATTTCTTCCTTCTTGAAAATAAGCTTTTACTAATAATTGTACTCCTGCAATATGTATTTCTGTTACTTCATCTTTAAATGGTAATTTGTTAATTTCTATATCTATTAAGGCTTTACTTAGTAAAGGAATTCTTAATATTCCTTCTGTTAAAATTGCTTCTATAGGGTGTTTTTTTTTTCTAACACTATACAAGCATATGTTTCTTGTTTCTTAGATTTTACATGTTTTTCTACTTCGTCCATAAAACTTTCATTTTTTAATTCTTCATCCTTTAAATTTAATTTAGTACCTCTTATTTTTTTCATATTGTTTTTGGTTAAAAGTCATTCTTTTTTGAACTATTCCTTGTTCAGCTTCTATAAGTTCTTCATATTCATCATATTCATTCTGATTACTACTTTCAAGTTCATCTTCTAATCTATTCATCATATACATGTAACTCATTTCTTTTTTAGATTTACTATTTTTAGTTTCAGTTTCACTTATTATTTTTAGTTTATAAATTCTTGTATTTGATTTATTTAATTTATTTTCTATTTCAGATAATTCTTCATCATATCCTATAGGTTCTAAATCTTCTTTACAAGCTTCTTCCATTATTTTTATTATTTTCTTATCTTTTTTACTTGGACAGTTAGGTGATATATGTCCTAATTCTCCATAATTATAACATTTATATTTTTTAGGTTTTTTATTATAATTAATTCTCCTTTTCCATTTTCTTTTAAATAATTTTCTTGATTTATATTTTATATATTTCCTATAATATATATCTTTTGGATATTTTCTACATTTTATTTTTAATTTTCTTTTCTTTTTTTTCATATTTTTTTGATTTACATCCCCATTTATGTCCTTTTATTAATTCTCCACATCTTAAAATAGTTTTATTAATTTTATAATATTTCATATTTTTTCATGCATTTCTACATTTATCAGCTATATGTTTTCTTAAAAATAATTCTCTTCTTCCTATAATATCTACTTTATTTAATACACTTGTTGGGCCTTGATCTAAATCATCTATTATATCAGCTCCAAATGATGTTACTTGATAAGTATTATAATAATCTTCTAATATTATATCTGATAATATTTTTGGTAATTTTCTATAAAATAGATCTAAATAAAATCTTCTTTTAAGTCTTCTAATCTTGTTTCATAGTAATATTTTTTATATTCATATATAAAAGCATTTAAATATTCTAGTTCTAATGAACATAATTCTATATCATACATTATTTTTATAGCATCCTTTTGTTTATTCATTTCATATATGTCTTTTTCTATTCCTCCAAGTTCATTTAATAACATTTTTTGATATTTTTCCATAATCATAGCAAAATATTCTCTTTTACCATAACGTGAACTAGCTAGCTATGTGTTATTGCAGGGTTTGACCGATATTGATTTGGGTCACAGTAGAACATGAAAGGTTCTTAGTCCTCTTTCATACTGAGATTAACAAGCCGAAAGTCTCTTAATTCTGGCTATAAACCTTTCACAGCACCAATTCCTTTAGACCAGCACAACATAACCTTCCTTACACTTAACCAATAATTTACCTTATAGGACCATTGTGAAAATCATAACTTTGTTAAGGATTAGAATAATAATCCTGCCTTAATCCTCAAAAAGAAATTACTCAAACATACCTGTTACTATTCAATACTTGCAAAAGTTAAAATAATTGAAATAAATACTTTTATTGACGTAAGAAGAGATTAGAGGAATTGTGAACTCATGTTACAAGAGAGAGAATTGGAATTTAGGAAGCGTGCCTCAAAATTGTGTCTTGCCTATGAGATTATAAGGCTTTATATAGAGCTAGCATACCAACCCAAGTTATATGACCATGGTTAATTGATGATAAAAAAAATAACCCTTACGATTACAAGAAAACAAACCTACTTTTTGACTAAATGAAAAAGTAAAGAAATAATTATAATGATTACAAGAGACAAAACAATTTTCGGCTTCTTTTTGACTTTATTTTTCACTTTGTCTACCACCCTACTTTTCTTCAAGAGTCAGCAATTACTTTTGTCTTGTCAGCTACTTTTCTATCATCTTCTTCTTGTCTTTACATGTCGGCAGGGCTAATCTAGAATATTCATGTTGATGGATGGTTCTTTATCAGCTTGTCTTCTCTCTTCACAATACTTGCATTTATAGATTACATATTCAGATAATACTTGGCATATTTTCTTTTTTTGTCCCTTCATCATTTTCCATTTGATTATTTCTCAATCTTTCATACCAATTATTAAAATTTCTAGAGTTCTTACTATTTCTTCCTACTGAGAACATACGTGTTGTGGGTCTAGTGAAATATGTCCACTGAACTTCATCTGCAGTTGTTGTTTTATTGAGTTCTTGGAAAATAATGTTTACTTCCTGTGCTTTGGTAGAAGAAATTTTATATCAAAGATCTTCATCATTCATAATGTCTTCTTTTTCTTCTTAGTCACACTCAAAAGGTCTTCTTGTTATCCTGAATTTAATCAGATTAATTGGAGGATAAAATTTTCTGGAGTTATTTCAGCTATTATTGAGTAACACCGACTAAAGACTCGGTATTGAGTTACTATACCAAAATAATGTTTTTGCGGCATCTTTGATGGAGTTTGGAAGTTGAGATATTTTTGACATGTCATTAGAGGAATATATTGAGTGTATAAGGCCATAATTGAAAAGGCTTTTTACAAGTTCAAGATTAGTGTTTCGACAAATAATGACCTTATTGAAGGAATAATGAGAAATATATTTAATGTTGTTTGTTCTTGGAAGGAGAAAATGGTTGGTCTTATTGAGGAGTTTAAAGAAATTATATTGGTCTGTGGTTTTAAAGAAAGGTAAGGTTACTGGGCTTGGACTTCTTCTCCTTGAAGAGGTAGAAGTAGAAGGACTATTTTGAGGTGTTTTAGTTACTAGTTGGGCTTTGGCTTTTTGGGCTTCTTTTACTATTTCAATGAATGGAATTATAGGACCAGATCCAGTTGGACTATGAGGTTGGAATTGAGAATCAAATGTCTAGGCTGAGACATCAGCTACTTGTTTTACTTGTCTTTGAGGGGATTGTGATAATGTTTCTTTAGATTTCTCTAAGGCCTCCACTTTACTTGTCAAAATATTCACATCATTTCTGAGATGAGCTACTGTTTTAGATAATGATTGAATAATTGTATTTAATTCTCCAATAATTAGGCTCATATTCATTTTTAGAATATTCACCTTCATGGTTACTTAGTCTAGTGGGGTCATTATTGGTCCTGTTGGTGAACCACCACCACTACTATTTGTCATCATACGTGTCTCCTTTCTATTTGGCTCCATTTGGACAAATAATCTGCAACAAGATTATTTTTACATTTGATATATTCAATTTCATAATCATAGTATGACATATCAAACTGCCATTTAATTAATATTTATTACATAATTGAGTTGTTTTTATTCTTTTATTCAGCTAATGTTTTACTTGAGTGTTATCAATTATTATAATAAATCTAGTATTAACAATAAATAACTCAAACTTTTGTACAACTTTTACTATTGCTAAAAATTCTTTCCAATTAGAGTGACATCTAGTTTGAGAATCATTAAATTTTTCACTAGCATATCTAGTTATTATGTCTTCTTCTTTATTATTGATGTGATATAAAGCTGCGCCCCAATAATTTTCACTAGTATCTGTATAAATTATTCATATTACGTCATTATTTACTAGGATAGTTAATTTAGGTTAATCTTGATATAATTGTTTGATTTGATTGATTATTCTTTCTTTATCTTTGTCCCATGTCCATACTATTTTTTCTCTAGCTAATTTACTTAGTTTAGCTGTTAGTTTTGATAAGTTTGGAATATAGTTCCTAGCTAATTTACTAATCTTAAAAATGATTGAATTTCTTTTTTATTTTTTGTTTCATCAAATTCTAATATCTTTTTACTAATATGTTCTTGTAATTCTATTCCATTATTAGTTATATATTGGCCTAAAAATTCTATTCTTTCTTTTTTTAACTCATCTTTCTCTGGTGAGATATTTAATCTTTTTTCTTCTATTAAATCTATAAATTGTTTTAAGTGTTTTTCATGTTCTTCTTTATCTTTTAAGAATATTAGGATATCATTTATGTATATTACAGCGAAGTTTTTTATTGGTAATAATAATTTTGTCACATATTCTTGAAATATACTAGAGCTATCATGAAATCCCATAGGTAACACATTCTATTCATACAATGCCTTAGATGTACTAAAAGCAGTATATCTTTTACTTTCTTCTTCTAACTTTATTTGAAAAATTCAGATTTACAATCAAATTTACTGAATATATTTTTCTCTTATTAAATTAAATAATAAATCTATATTTGGAATTGGGTATCTATCTCTTATTGCTAATTCATTTTTTTATAATTTATTTCTAACCTAGATTTTTCTTTTTTTTCCTTCACTATGTTTAACTACAATTATTGCAGGTGATGAATATTCAGATCTACTTTCTCTTATTAAATCATATTGTTTCATTTCATTAATATGAATTACAAATTCTTTTCTATCACTTTTAATCCGTGGATAAGGTTTACAATTTATTTCTTTACTATAATCTTTTAATTTTATTTTTGCTAAAGGCTTAGATTTTTTCCAATGAACTAAAGGATTATCACTATAATTTTCTAATAATCTTTGTTCAATTGTCTTTCTTTTTATTTCTTTTGCAGTATTTAATATTTTTATTGAATTTATGACTTCATTATTATATAAATGTTTTTTATTTGGCAAAAATTGTACTTCATATTCTTCTATTCTTTTTTTAAAATTTTCATCTCTTCTACTGTATGATTTAGTTACTCTTATTTCCCAAGCTTGATAATTATAGGGTGTTGTTAATATTATTGCTTTTTCAAACATATGTAAGGGATAATATTGTTCAATAAAATCTATTCCTAGTATTATATTAGTAGAACACATTTGTTATCCACTTTTATTTGTCAATTAGGACCTGTTTATTAATGATTTATCACCTTCAAGTGTACACATTGCATTAGATTTGAAATTTTGCCTAAGTTTTTAAGTTTAGTGCACTAGGGGCATTTTGATCCAAAAAATAAACTTTTGAGAAAATGTATAAGAAAAATTGATAAAGTGCATTTTATGTCTAGTTGATGAGTGGTGAAATTAGATTTTTAAAAATTTATTTTAGTTTGGAAGTAATTAAATAAAAGTCAACACTTTATAAAGTGTCTTAGTTTGACCTTGTTTTCGGTGTGCTTTTGCGTGAAAATTCTTATATAATTTTATGCAACCTAGAACTTAGTTAATTTAATAAATTCTCCCTTCTAATTATAATTTAATTCTGGATATTAATTAGATTTTATTATATCACATGCTATTAATTGAATTATGTGATTTATGTGACATAGGTGGTATATGACTTGTGCATCAATCGAGCAATTGAAGTCAACACTCCTTGAGGTCAATGGCTAAGCATTTGCACATGATTTATGCTATTTTTGGGATATTAAATCAGCTTAAATGATGTGGACACATGAGAAATTACACACACATTGGAATCATCTACAAACCAATAGGAGGTTGCCACCTTACAAGTATGACAATGCTCCCATTTCCATTTTAATTTCTTTTCTTATTTTTTAATTAAGCCTTCAGCTGATGGGAAACAAGTGGGAGCATGCCATTCACCCCATTTTTTCAAATCAAACATTCATCTTTTCTCTCGTTCTTGGTGTTTCTTCATTTTCTCCTCCTTTTCTCTATAATACAGCCAGTTCCAGCCACCATTTCTCCCTCTTTTTACCATCAAATCCACTCAATTCTTCCACCATTCTTCTCCTCTCTCAAGGCTGAACCAATCCTGAGCAACTAGAAGGAGATTTAAAGTTCAATCTATCAAGATGCATGGAGCATTGCTATGGCCTAGTTGTGTTCATGGAGGAAGCAAAGTGCTCTTGATGTTTTCTAACTAGAGTCTCTATGGAATCTTAGGGGAGAGTTGATGGAAGAGGAGTTTTGAAATCTTCACTTGGCTAAGCTCAACTATTTCTTCATCTTGTTTCAATTCCATTAGAATACTATAACTATTATTGATTGTGGTTCAATTTGACTTTAGTTACATGATCGTTTGTAATTTGTAATGTTGAAACAAGATTGTTGAGTTAAATTTCATGACCTATGTGCTACTGGAATTTCATCCACTCTATGAATTTGCATAGTAATATGTGATTTCAAAGGGTGTATGTCTTGTATTAGCCTAGCATGTAATTGTGTGGTGAATACTTGATGAGTTGCTTGAGTTTTTATAGTTTTGAACTTAGGTACAGCTTTGGGCAGTGGAATTTGGGAATGAATTTTAGCTCAATACTTAGTTAATTTTAGAGCTAAGCTAGTAAGGTTACCTAAGGGACTTGTAATAGCATTTAAGAAATTAAATTAGTAAAGCTAGAATATTTGAGATAGTTGTCTTAAGTAAATGCATTTTTCAGCCAAGGAAGAGGAGTTGAGTGAGCTGCCATGTTTGATTAAAAATTATGATTCTTTTATTAGCAACAACCTAGGGTTCCTACTTAAATTAGAAAGCCACTTCATTCATAGCTAGGTTTAGTTTGCTAGTTTAATTTACTAGATAATTAGGTTAGCAATTAGTTTAATCAACTTCAAACTTTAGGTGATTTACTTCACTAGATAACTTTAAATTAGACTTAAAATCATTCCTTAGGAGATGACCTAAGGTTGGCCCTATATTGCATTAGGGTTAGCTTTAATTTTATTTTAAAGGCAAGCAATAATCCCTATCATACATCACAAGAATTATCATTATATGATTTATATTTCTTATTTTTAATTCATATTCTCCTATTTGTACCATTATATCTCTCTGCTTCTAATTTTATGCAATTATTTCTTTCCTACTCCTTGCATTCTTAATATTTTATTTTTTTTCATATTCATCTGGTAATACATTTGCTTTTGCTACTGATATATTTGCTCCTGTTTATCTATTAAAACATAATATTTTCTTGATCTATATTTGGATAATTAAATTTTATCAATATGTAATATAAATTTTTCATATCAATTTTATTTTTGGAATTATTATTATTTGATGATTAATATTTATCAAATTCTTTCCTTTTGTATTCTCATGGTTAACTTGTTCTAAAAAATCTCTTCCTAGAATTATTTTACATTGGTCATTATTATCATCTATTACCTAAAATTTTACATTTGTACCATCCCTATTATTTTTTTTATTATGAAATTATTCTATTTTCTTCATTAGTCACTTCTAAGTTATTATTTGTTAACTTAATTGTATTGTACTTTTTTCTCTTTCTGTGTCTAATAAAGTTATTACATCTGTCCAATTTGATTCTTGTTTACTTCTATTAATATATAATTATTATTTTCTTTTGGTGTTTCAGATCTTAATTATTCTAAATTTGATTTTATAACGTCTTTCACTTCTTTATCTGAGTAATAATCTTTCTTCTCTAGATACTCTTCTACTTGTACTAGGTCTTTATTCTAAAATTAGGCTTCTTCTTGTAGGTTGATTAATATTATATTTAATGTCGGGGTACTAATTCTTAATGATCATTTGTCCTATGTTATAATTAGTTAATAATCTTTTGAATGATTTTATTTTCATAATAATCTCCTATAGTATTGTCTAATTCTATCTTTAATTGTTCAGGTATGTTATCCTAGTGGGTCTAATTCAATTCTTATAATACTGGCATAACATGGTTTATCTATTGTTACTTTTTATTATTCCTTTCTTAAATTTATGTTCATTTGTAAATTACTAATCCTATCATAGTAGTTATACTTATTGCTCTCAATCCTCGTAATACTTTTATTCCTCCTAATTTATGATATATTAATAAAGTTTTATTCATCTTTTCATTAGGTCTTGCATGCAAAAATTAGTATTTATTGTAAATTTTAATTTTTTATATATTAGCTTTCCAGTTAATATTCCTACAATACTATCTTCAACATTACTTATTATTCTTCCATCAGTATTAATAATTCTATGGTGTATTTCTGCCTTCTTGAAAATAAGTTTTTTATAATAATTATACTCCTACAATATATATTTCAGTTACTTCATCTTTAAATGATAATTTGTTAATTTTTGCATCTATTAATGCTTTACTTATTAAAGGCATTCTTAATATCTTTCTGTTAAAGTTGATTCTATAGGGTGTTTCTTTTCTAACACTACACAAGCATATTTTTCTTGTTTCTTAGATTTCACAAGTTTTCCTACTTTTTCATACAACTTTCATTTTTTTTTAATTCTTCAGGTTTTAACTTTAATTTTGTATCTCTTATTTTTCATATTTTTTTGGTTTAAACGTCATTATTTTGAATTATTCTTTGTTTCGCTTCTATTAATTTCAATTCATCAAATTTTATTTTGATTACTACTTTAGGTTCATCTTCTAATCTATTTATCATATACATATAAACTCATTTGTTCTTCAGATTCACTATTTTCAATTTTCACTTTTATTTTTAATTTATAACTTTATTTTAATTTTAAAATTTCTGTATCTAATTTATTTAATTTATTTTTTATTTTAGATAACTCTTCATCATATCCTATAGGTTCTAAATTTTCTTTATAAGCTTCTTCCATTATTTTATAATTTTCTTATCTTTTTTACTTGGACAGTTAGGTTATATATGTCCTAATTCTGCACAATTATAACATTTACATTTTTTTAAGTTTTTATTATAATTAATTCTCCATTTTTCTTTTATTTTAAAGAATTTTCTTGGTTTATATTTCTATATTTCCTATAATATTTATCTTTTGGATATTTTTTAAATTTTATTTTTAATTTTTATTTTTTCATATTTTTTTTATATTTTCTAGTTACTTCCCCATTATGTCCTTTTGTTAATTCTCCACATCTTAAAATTATTTTACTTATTTTATAATATTTCATATTTCTCCATGCATTTTACATTTATCAGTTATATGTTTTTTTAAAATAATTCTCTTCTTTCCACAATATCTACCTTATTTAATATATTTATTGGGCCTTGATCTAAATCATCTATTATATCAGCTCCAAATGGTGTTACTTGGTAAGTATTATAATAATCTTCTAATATTGTATCTGATAATATTTTGGTAATTTTGTATAAAATAGATCTAAATAAAATCTTTCTTATTTTAAGTCTCCTAATCTTGCTTCATAGTAATATTTTTTATATTCATATATAAAAGCATTTAAATATTTTAGTTTTAATGAACATAATTCTATTTCATGCATTATTTTTATAGCATCCTTTTGTTTACTTATTTCATATATGTCTTTTGCTATTCCTCCGAGTTCATTTAATAATATTTTTTTATAATTATAGCATAATATTCTTTTCTATTGCTATAATTCTTATCTAGTTTCCTAAATTTTTCTCTAAATTCTTGAGATTTACTTCTCTACCAATTTTGTACATTTTCTAAAAATGTTGCTTCTATTAACATAATTACAGTTTGTATATCTATATTTTTTTTCTATTAATGCTATTAATGTTATTTTTCTCCATTCTTCTATTATTTTACTATTATCTAAATTATAGTCTAAATCCAGCCATATTCTTGAATTTAATAGTTGTTTATTTTTATATTGTGCTAAGGGTGTTGGTATAAATTCATTATTTTTTGGTGTATTAAAATTAGCTGAAAAAGGTATATTATTGCAATATGTTTTATTTGGTTTTATAAAATCAATTTCATAACTTACTTCTCTTTCATCTGATTCTATCGTTCTTTCATCTCTTAGTTCTTTAAATATTCTACTTAATTTTACATTTTTATTATTATAGAATGGGCTATCTAGATTTGGTGGTCTAAAATCTTGAGACATTCTATAGGGTTGTTCATGAATTAGTAATTGTGAATTTGCATTTTGCATATTTATAAAAGCTTCATCATAGTTATTCTTTATCAAGTGTTTATATTTCAGTTTTATTTTTTTTTCTAATTCTTCTCTTTCTTCATTTTCTTCATTTTCCAATAATTTTTCTAATTCCATTTGTAATTCTTCTGATTGACTTAGTTCTTCATCTTCTAATTCATCTATTGCTTTGGCCATATTTATGTTTATATTTTGTTATAATTTTTGTTGTATTTTCTTTCTGGATTTATAATTATAATTTCCTAACATTTTTTGCAGCTTTATCAGCTTCTTCAAATTCTTCTTCATTTATTTCATTCTCTCCTTTGAATTCCCTTTCTATTTCTAATTCTGGTTTTTGTCTTATTTCATTTTCTTTTCTTTTTGCATAATGTTTCATTTTCTCTATCAAATATTTCTAATTCTAATTTTTCTATTTGTGCATGTATAAACCATATATTATTCATTATTTCTTGTCTTTTTCTTAATTTATCTGTTTCTATTCTTGTTTGTTTTATATTTTCTTGCATATCTTGTTTTTTTATTTTTTCTTCAGTCATATAATTTTTTTCAACTATTTTCATCATATTTACTTGAGACCATTCTTCTTCTACCCTATTGTGTGGATTTATTCCTAGGGCTTCCATTATTCTATATATATATATATATATATATAATATGTTTTATTAAACTTTGTTCATTTCTTAGTTGTTTTGTATCATACTTTATTTCTTTTAATTGTTCATTACAATCCTTTTTAATTCATATATTTTTTGTTCTAAGGGTTTAGCATATTCATTTAGTCTTATTAATCTTTCTTTAGGGGTTTTTTTTCTCTAGTATTATTTGTACTTCTTCTGGTAACATTTTTATTATTTCTTTTTCATTAAATAAATGTTTTAAGTCACTTATATTCTCATTTATATAACAACCTAATTGTTTCATTAGGAACATATTTGTTCAATTTGCTTGATTACTTATGCTATCTCCTCCTCCTAATGGAAAAGGTATTAAGATGCATGATAAATTTTGTACTAGTAAATAAGAACTTTCTAGGAGCTTGTGTTGTTCTATTTCATATATATTTGGTTCTATTGTTTTTATTATATTCATTTTATAATTTTCAACTATTTTTTCAATTCAATAATTTCAAACAACTATTTATCCAATTGCAATACTATCAGCCAACTATTCAACTATCAAAATATTCAAAACTACAAGTAAGCAAAGCAAGTAAGCAGGTAGGAAAAGCAAGAAAGCAGGTAATTGAGTAAATTAACAACAATATAATGTTAAGAGGAATATTTATTTGATAAATATATATTTATATAAAATATAAAATATAATTATATATATATATTTTCAAAATAAATATATTCATATATGTGTGTTTATATCTTTTATATATATATATATATACGTATATAATATATAAAAATAAATGAATAAATATATATAATATATATTTTTGAAATATATATGTGTATATATATTCGTGTGTGTATATATATATATAAAATATTATATTATATTGTATTGTATTAGTTTTAAATTTAATTTTATATGATAGATTAAATTTAATAACTAACATGATATGAGAGAATATCATGCCAGTTTTATAATTTAAATTTATAAAATAAATTCAAATTAGATATGATATCATGAATTAAATTTATGAGATAAATTTAATTAAATTTTCGTGGGCTCTTTAAGTGGAAGACAAAAACCTTAATCTATATACTATAAATAGATAGGGATGTGCTTTATGATGAGTTAAAGAGAGTTATAAAAGTTATGATGACAAAAGTACTTTGAGAGCCACAAAACACCCTATAGAAAGGAAAACTAATGTTCAAAAAAGAACAGACGCTGGGAGCACTAGCACGCTATTTGAGTTAGAGAGCTATTTATGTGGATACCGGTAGAGAGAGTAGATCTATGTTGTCAGCTCCTGAGATCCAAACTCTTGCCAAGTTCAAAGAATTAAAAGGTAACTCTTATATCCACCTTAACTTAAACGAGTTTGTTCGGTCGAAATCAGGATAGGGACTTTAAAATTTTAATCTTTCACTGCGCCTCCCATCCAACAATAAGCACATTATGCCATAGCATAATGCACAGCTCTACAAATTTAAGTTGCGAATATCAGTAAAAAAAAAGATGGAAATGTGGGGAAAATCTAGGGCACGAAGGAGCAGGATGAAGGCTTTGCTAGAGATTTAATTTGGCCATGGTTAGAGGCTTGTTTGGACCTCCAATCATATAGGTAAGCTTCCCAACATCCTTCTTTACCTATCTACCTTGGTTTTCTTGGATTTTAAGAATGGGTGGTTAGGTTTTGAGTTGGAAGGGGAATATACTTAAACTCTAGGTCTTATGTGTGGTTGTGGGAGTTTGATTTAAGGTTCTTTGAGTTGAATAAGTGTTAATATGAAGATTTGGATGGTGGATTGAAAGGTTTGAATGAACCTTAACATAAATTGAGTTTTAAAGTTGTATGAGTTGAGTAATGGTACAAATTAGCTTGTTGTTGTAAAATGAAGATGCTATGAGTAGTTGTAACTTTGAATTGCTCAACAATAGAAGTTAGGGATTTTTTAGTAGCTAAATTTAACTAAATTTAGCTAAGGAATACTCATATTGGGGTTTGGATGCTAATATATGGTGTGTATGTTGTAGATTTTTGTAGTTGAGATCTCCTTGAGGTTAGGAAGTGAAAAGAGCACATGTGGACCACAAGTAACCCTTTTATTGAGAAAAGGGATTGAGGTAAACATAACTGAATAGTCTGCACTATTTATTAACTAATTTAAGCATGTATAAGTAGTTGCATGTGCATAATATACATTATAAACATAATTAAGATAAACATTATGGTATATTAATATACATTCGTAAAGGACATGTGCATATGTGTGTGATGAATGCAAGAAAGAAAGTGGCAATTAATATCCTTATGTGTGGTAATTTGCATGCATGGCATTGTGGTGAATTATTTATGTATATGTGGTGATTCATAATATAAGGGGGACATATGGTAGAGAAAAGTGGTGAAACAGTGTTGAAAAATCCATATGGTATTGCCATCACCTTAGGACGCCAAGTGTGGTACATATTTGGAATTATTACCTTGAGTAATTTAGGCAGTGATCTTAGGCACTCCTTAGCACTTGTAAAGGTATGGTATTAGAGTCAACAAAACCCTAGCTACTTGTAATAAAGGGAATTCATAGTTCTGAAATGGGATAGAACACATTGGTGTGGTGGTTCACCTATTAGAGGTTAAGCGAGGACGAAATCTCTTGGGAGATGGTCAAGGTTGCTTTCTAATTTAGTCTAGGACCAATGGAGGTTCAAATGGAATTTCTTATCATATGTCAGTGATGAATTGTAATATGTTGCTTATGCATGGGGATAGTTATTATTTGATTACTTGTTATTACTTTACCTATTAATTAATAGTGTAGAATATTTGATTATTGAAACATTGTCTTACCCTGTGGATTTACATTTTTACAAGTTCTAAGGTTATACAGAGACAAAGGAAAGAGCTAGGCTAAAAGTAGCTTGTCTACTTTCTTTGTAATGTCTTTTGTTTTTGTTGTAAATAATGGTGTATGTAAGTTAAGTTGCTAATTTAAGAGATTGCATATTTTGGATGCATGCTTGTATGATATTTTGATATGTTAGCCTCAGTATGGGTGTTGATGTTCATGTGTGTAGGGCTAATATATTAATACAAGCATGAAGTGTAAATGAATGTGCTAGGTTTGAATATTGCACTTATAGTGATGTATACTTTGATAAATTGGCCTAGAGTAATTGTAGATCATATTGCTTATGGTAAAGCCTAATTTTTGGTTATAACTGCAAGATGCGGTGATTTATGTGCATTATGTGAACTATGGTAATGATTTGGCCAAATAGTGATTATATGTGGAAATGTGGTGACTTGCTTTATTATGTGGAAATAGGACATAGAGTGGCTAAATCTTAGCTTTGAAGTGTTCTTGGTCATTTAAATGTTTAATCTGGTGCATTATGGTCTATTGGACTTGGTTTAAGCCTCAAAATAGGTTAATGGTGTGAGTTTTGAATTTTGAGTACTTGGATACTTGAAAATCATTTTAAAATTTGACTTTTGCATCTAAATTTCTAAATTTCACATATGACATCTGATTATAATGAATACCATTAGTTAGTTACTAAATAAGCTTTGCATGGGCACTTGAATCACTCCAATCAGACATTGAATGAGAAAATGGCACACGTCGGAAGTTTCCCTTAAAAAGCTATCATGATAGCAAAATGCTGTCATGAACTAGCATGTGCACTATGGCATAATTATGTATTCCATGGCATATGGCACATCAGTGAAATTAAGCCCTCTATGTCACACGTTGCAGCATATGAACCACATGCCGCCGCATAAGTGCCAGAATGTGCAAAAATGATATTTTTGGCCTTGTTGTCATGTGTTTTGCTTCCCAAATTTTTCCACGCTTCCCATATGTTTAAAAACCATTAAGTTTGAGCTCAAAAAACTTATTAAAAGGGTTTTCATGTGATCCCAAATATTCTAAATTATTTTTAAATATTTAATATTTTCAAGGGATCCTAAATATTCTAAATTATTTTTAAATATTTAATAGTTTTAACTCTTATGTTTTTATGGTGAGCTTAGGAGTTATTTATAGCTCTTATAGTTGTTGTGATTATATGGGGAATATTGATAATGTCAAGGCAGACATTACAGTTTGATATTAGTTTCTCAAGTTTCGAGATCTGGAATACTCTACTTGGTGTGATGCATTCATATATAGTAATTGGCAACTTATATGCATTCATTATACAAATTCTTTCCCTTTATCTTAAAATTTATTTGATACTTATCCCTACTATGGGTACTTTGTTCCTTGGTAGGGGAGAAATGGTGAGTCAAAACCTACCAAAAAATCCTGAATCAATGCTAATAGAGCAACATGTATGTGATCAACCAAGAAATCAAGGTAGTGATGCTTTGTTGGAAGAATGCAAGAAATATTGATTACTATTCAGAGTAAGGTTCATGAATATGACGCTTTGCTCCAAAATTGAGGTAGTGATGAGAGAAAGACCATAGATGATGAAGGTAGACCAGAGCAACTTAGAGTTTGAAAGAGGCTTGCCTTAGTCAAAAGTAGGAGAGACTAAAGTTAAGAAAAAAAGAGATACTAATGGGAGATTCTCATCTCATTTAAGACCCACAAGGGGGATATCTAAGAGAAGCAATTGCGGGCCGAGCAATGCCAGGGTTTCAAAAAAAGGAGTTGTACTAGAAGGTTTCAAGCTAGAGGCTTGATGCAAAGAAGTGGTAAAAGCAAAAATGTTAGTCCTTCACTACACTTACCTCAAGCTCCTATTACATGTTCTTTAACTAAAGGTGCTACATGTCCACCACAATGTGTAAAGTGTGGCAAATTTCATTATGAAAGGTGTTGGTGTAATATCCTGAATTTCTAATCCTGTGTTAATATCTAATTAGGGATGAATCGGTGATTTAATATAGGGATTAGAGTTCTGAGTAGTAAAGTGATATATTGACTCATTGGGATGTTATATGAATAGATATGAGTAGAAAAGTGGGGTCTTGAAGCAGAGCGTGTGAGCATAGTGAGGATTTTCCTTACTGTGCCACGTGCTGTGGTAGGTGGCAGATATGCCGCAGCACAACACCCACTACGGCGCATGGAGCAGAAATCATATTAATAGGGACATGTCCAGCTTGAAAAACAAAAGGGAGAAACATGGGAGGAGAGGTCTGGTGTGGAGAAGAGCTAAGGCTATGCTAGGGCAAGCTAAATCAAGAGCAAGGACAGTGTTTTTGACTTGTTACTTATCAGGTAAGTCATGTACTGCCTTAACCTTCGAATCTATCTTATTTTCTCTTAGTCTTAATCAAGGAGAAAGTGAATTCGAGAGTTTTAAGGAGTTGATTTCTTATCCAATAGTAAGAAAAAGGTTCTCTGGAGTTAAACTAGTGCTTTGTAACTAGTGAAAGTCAAAATGATAAAGTTTTAAAGCTTTAGGCAAGAATTGCCCTAATCTAGAGAGAGAGTAGTGAGAGAAAAATTGCTAGACAATGTTAAAGCTTGAAATAAAGGATGATTAGTGGTAATGTGCATAATCGAGTGTAAAATGTGGATTTGATAGCAATTAAGTGTTTAATTGCGATAATTGGCACCTTTGGTTAATAGAGGAATTGACTCTGAATGCCAATTCTATGTAGATTATAGTGTGTGATGCATGAATTACGAGAGAGGAGCTTAAATAGGGTTGAAGTTACACGGGTAACTCCTTTCTAACGAACAGAAGGGTTAAGGTAATCATATAGTTTAATATGTTTATTAACTATTATAACTGTATAGAAGTGAATGTTAAATGTTAAATTGTGAATTTATGAGTTTTTGCATGAACTCTGCATTGTGAAATAAATTTGAAAAGTTATTAATTTTAATGGATATATATATGTGTGTGTGTGTGTGTGTGTGTGTTGTGGGAAGGTGTATAAGTAGTGAAAGTTGTGAAAGAGTATGATCATAAGGGGTGAGAGTCACCTAGGATATATGGGGTTGTGTGTGTATATGGAGATTTATGAGTAAAAAATCTGGTGCAGCATTTTACAGGCTTTTACCATAGGTAATCCGGTACAGCATCTTATAGGACTATTACTATAAGACATCCGGGTAGTCTGGCAACTCCCTAGTGCCTGTTAGGGTATAGTTAGGAGTCAACGACACCTCTATCATAAGTGTGTGAAGAGGGAAAACCATAGTTTATAGGTGGGTTAGAATACCTTTGGCTAGGTGTTTCTACCATCAAAAGTGAGCTCGGGTCAACAAGTGGTTGATCTAGAAGAGCCTATGGTTTCACGTCAGGGAGCTTTGGAAGACTGGTGGATAGTTGATCATGGTGTGGTGTAAAAATATTTGAAATGTAATTTATATGTGAAAAAGATAATTTAGTATTGATGTGTTATATATATATATGTACTATATAATGTTTTTAGTTACTTCGACATAGTTATTTATGGTAATAGACATTTAATGAACTATACTTGGTTACTGAGATTTTATCTCACCCGTGGTTATTTGCATTTTTCAGGTTTTGGTGCTAGTGGGTCAAAGGGAAAGGATATCAGCTGAGTTGATATCTCTTGCCTAAATCTTTATAAGATATGGTTTAATGAATTTAGTTAATATCAGTCTTATATATGTATAAGTTGCCATGGGATTTGTACATATACATAAGATATGATTGTGGTATGGTTTTTGATTTTGAACTGCCTAGCCCTTATATGTGTGTGCATGATGAAATGATTGAAGAGGCTAGTGGATGAATGTAATTATGTATGTATATAAAATGGGTGAAGATTATATGGAGTGATTTGGCCATATATGAGACTAGAAAAGTGAAAATGTGATTTTGGCCTAAAGTGTGAAATGGGCAGATTATAGGCCAAAATTGTGTATGTGTGTTATATTGTACATGTGTATGGTCAACTAGGTGTATTTTGTCCATTGGGACTTGGTCAAGGCTGAAAAAGTGGCAAATGACAATCGGTTTCGAATTAAGACACTTAAATGATAAAAATTTGATAGAAATTAGTCAAGGTGCACTTTAGTGTCCAATTTTTGATAAAAATAATGGATTGGGATGAAACTAGTATCATTAGTTAGATTTCAAAATAAGCTTTATGTGGGTACTTGAATCATCCCAATCGGACTTCATATGTGAAAATGGCGCGTATTTGAATTTTGTATCAGAAATTGCCATTTTACAGCAAATTCAGGTGTGTGCGCCATGACGCATGTACCCGCTTGCAACGGCGCACGGCATAGAGCAGGCAATTGTGGTCTTTGTGCCACATGCTGTGGTGCATGTGGCACAAGCCACGGCGCACGGTGCAAATTTTCACTTTAATTTTTAAGTAATGCACATGTTTTATTGACCTTTAATGCACTAGATCTATATGCTTCCGCTGTGTATGTAATTGTGTCTGGGGTTGAATAACCCAAATAATTATAAAATATTTTCTAGAAATCTTTTATTGGGATCCTAATGTTTTCAATGATTTTAACTCAAAGATTAGACGTAATTAGTGATTTTTTGTAGTGAAGCGTATGGTAATGTCAATGAGGGCATTAGTGTAATACCGTCACTGACATTACCATACGCTCCACTACAATCAATCTAATCACTTCAACATTATTTTATTTAAAAACATTGAAAACTTTAGGATCCTAAGAAAATATTTCTAGAAATCATTTTTTAACTTACTCAAGTATAAAACATTACACACACAGCGGAAGCAATCTCTAATAGTACATTTAAGCCCAAGAAAACATGTGCATTTTAACATAATTAAGTGAAATCTAGCACCATGCATTATGCCATGGTATGTGGCATAGAGGCCACAGTTGCTTGCTCTATGCTGTACACCGCTGCATGCGAGTACATTTGCCACGGCGCACACACCTGAATTTGCTGTCAAATAGTAGTTTTTGATATAAAATTCAAATGAGTGCCATTTCCACATGCGATGTTCGGTTGGGATGGTTTAAGCACCCACATGAAGCTTGTTTTAAAATCTAACCAATGACACTAGTTTCATCTCAATTTGATATTTCTATCAAAAATTGGACACCAAAGTGCAATTTGACCATTTTCTAGCAAAATTTTGTTACTTAAGTGTCTCAATTTGAAACCAATTATCATTAGCTACTTTTTGGGCCTTGACCATGTCCAAATGGATAACGCACACCTAATTGACCACACACATGCATAATATATCATACATACACATATTTGGCTTGTCAATTGTCCATTTAATACTTTGGGCCAAAATCACATTTTTACTTCTTTACTCTCGTACATAGCCAAATCACCATCCGTCTACTTCACACAGCTCAAATTCACACACATATACATTGATTCACTAGCCTATCCAGTCATTTCATCATTCACACATTTACAAGGGCTAGGGAGCTCAAAAATCATCAAATATACCACAATATGCACATGCTCAAGTCCTAAGGCAACTTATACATATTTATAACTAATAACAACCAAATTCATTACACCAAAACCTTATAAAGGCTTAATGAGAGATCTCAACTTAGCCAATGTCTTTCCCCTTCAAACCACTAGTACCAGAACTTGAAAAATATAAATAACCACAGGTGAGATAAAAATCTCAATAACCAAATATAGTTCATTAAATGTCTATTAGTACAAATAACCATACTAAAGTATTAAAAACTAAGGTAATATCATGTATATAGAAAAATATAAAATGATTCATCTTTTCAAAGCAATTCCACACAAATACACACTAGCATGATTGTCTAGCCACTGAACCTCCAATGCTCCCCGACACGAAACCATAGGCTTCCTGGATCAACTGCTTGCGACCCGAGCACACTTTCGGTGGTAGAAACACATGGCCAAAGGTAATTTGATCCACCTACGGATTATGGTTTTCCTCTTCACACACTTGTGATAGAGGCATCGTTGACTCCTAACCACACCCTATCAAGCATTAAGGAGTTGCTAGACTATCCGGATGTCCTATGGTAACAGTTTCATTATATGCTGTACCAGATTTCCCATGGTAACATCCTGTATAATGCTGTATTAGATGTCCCATGGTGCTCGCCTGACCATATAGATTTTTCACTCACATGTCTCCACACACAAACATCCCTACATATCCTGGGTGAACTCACAGCCCTTATGATCATGCTCTTTCAAATTTTCACTACTTATACACATTTCTACAACACAAACACACACACACACACACACACACACACACACACACACATTTCCATATCATATATGTATATATCCATTGAAATCAATAACTTTTCAAATTCATTTCACAATCCAAAGTTCATGCTAAAACCATTTCAATAAGAATCATGTATAAAACTGATAAATTCATAATTTATCATTTAATATTCACTTCTACACAATTATAATAGTTAATAAACATAATAAACTATATGGTTACCTCAACCCTTTTGTTTGATAGAAAGGGTTACCCGTGTAACTTCAACCCTATTCAAGCTCCTATCTCGTAATTTGTGCATCACATACTAGAATCTATATAGAATTGGCAACCTAAAGTCAATTTCTTTATTGACAAAAAGTGTCAAATGTCACATTTAAGCACCTAATCACTATCAAATCCACATTTCACAATCGATTATGTACATTACTACTGATTACCCCTCATTTTAAGCTTTAACATTTTTTAGCAACTTTCTCTTAATACTCTCTTTAGATTAAGGAAAATGTTTCCTATAGCTTTAAAGCTTTATCATTTCAACTCCAACCAGTCACAAAGCACTAGTTTAGTTTCAAAGAACTTTTTTATTACTATAGGGTAAGAAATCAACTCCTTAAAACTCCTAAATTCAATTTCTCACTAGATAAAACTAAGTGAAAACAAGGTAGATTCAGAGGTTAAGGTAGTACGTGACTTATTCAATAAGTAACAAGTCAAAAACACTGTCTTTGCTCTTGATTTTGCTTGCCTTAACACAGCCTTTGCTCTTCTCCACACTATAACTCTTATCTTAAGCTCTCCCTTTCTATTTCCATGAGCAAACACGTCCCTATTAATCTAATTTTTGCTCCATATGTTGTGGCATATCTATCCCCTACTGCAGCATGTGGCATAGTGAGAGAAATCCTCATTATGCTCACACACTCTGCTTTAGAACTCTACTCTTTTACTCATATCTATTCATATAACATCCCAATGAGTCAATATAACACTTTACTACTTAGAACCCTAATCCTACATTAAATTATTAATTAATTCCTAATCAGTCATTAATGCAGGATTAGAAATTTGGGATGTTACATTTTAGATGTGGCAAAGTGGGCTATTTGGTAAGGTAATGTCAAGAGTGAAAAGATGAAGCAACTGAGCAATCTACCACATTTGGAGGAATGATGACGTGTCTTAGGAAAAGGTCAAAACATCTTTGAACTTGGTTCAAGGTAAAGATTCTTCCTTTCTAATCAAAGAACAAGTTCAATTTGATTCTAGTGCTACACATTTAGAGGAATGATGATGTTGTCTTAGGAAAATGCTATCATGAACTGGCATGTGCACCATGGCATAATTGTGTATGCCATAGCATTGGCACATTAGTAAAATTAAGCCCTCTGTGCCATATGCCATAGCGCATGGACCACATGTTGCCACATCAGTGTTAGAATGTGCAAAAATAACATTTTTTGCCCTATTTTCATATGTTTTGCTTCTCAAAATTTTCCATGCTTCCCCTATGTTTAAAACCCATTAAGTTTGAGCTCAAATAATTTATTGGAAGGGTTTTCATGGGATCTCAAATATTCTAAATTATTTTTAAATGTTTAATAGTTTTAACCTTTTATGTTTATAGTCAGCTTAGAAGCATTCTATAGCCCCTAATTACTATTAATTATTGTGATTGTATGTGGAATATTGGTAATATCAAGGTAGATATTATATTTTGATGTATTTATGGTCTTAAAAGCAAGACAATCGCCTGAGGGGCAAAGTTGTGCATTAGGGCTATTTTGGTTCAAAAACTTGACCTTTGAGAAAATGTTCAAAAAATTAGTCTAAATGTGTTTAATGCCTAGGAGAATAAATAAGAAAGTAGATCTTGAAAATTCAATGTGGTTTGGGAGATATTAATTAAAAATCATAAAATTAGAGTTGTTAATTTTGTTGACCTAATTAGGGATTTGTCCATGTGTGTGCATGCATGGTTTCACATGGGGTAGCCCTTAGATTGTATTTTATTATTTATCTCCCATCTAAATAATTAATTTTATATGCTAAATATGAATTATTATGTCACATGGATTTATTTGATTAATTTTGTTCATTATGTGACATAGGTGACACGTGCACTTGGACTTGTATCAATTGGTCAAGGAAGTATAAGAAGAGAATTTTGGAAAAGAGTAGCGTGCTAAATCACTAAAGGTTAGGGATAGATCAGATTTTCTAAGTGAAAAGCATAGGAATATGCATATGAGCATAGAAATTATCACCAACCAGTGAGAAGGTTCTATTTAAGGGCATGTGTACAAAGTGTGAAGCTTTCCCTTTAGTTTTAATTTGTTTTTGAATTAATTATTGGAGTCAAGTCATATGACAAACATTCACCATCAGCTTCTCTCATTAGGAAATTAGATTTAAACACTCATTTTACCACACCCTAATTCATCACTTCTACTTTTTCTAGTTCATCTTGTTCTTCATTTATCCACATTTTCTCTAGAAATCCTAATTTTCCAACCACTCCATCTTCACTTCTAGCCATAAAACCTCTACAAAATCATCACCATTCCACTCCTCTCATTGAGTCAACCTCACCCCTACCAATTTCATTAAAGCTTGGAATCATCATCTACCATAAAGCACCATATGGCTAAGTTGAGTTCTTGGAGGAGAAAGATGATCTTGATGATTTCTAGCTAAATTATCCATTAAATCCTAAGGAAGAGTTGATGGAAGAGGAGCATTGATGACTACATTTGGCTAAGCTCGAATTATTTCTCATCTTGTTTTAATTTCATTAGAATATTATGACTATGGTTGATTGTAGTTTAATTTGACTTTAGTTTCATGGTTGGTTGTAAATGTTTATGTTGAAACAAGGTTATTGACTTGAATTTCATCTCCTTTTGTTGTTAGAAAATTCAGCCACTTAATGAATTTACATTGTAATATGTAATTTTAAATGGTGAATGTCTTGTATTAACCTAGCATGTAATTTTTTTGGTAAATGATTGATGAATTGCTCAAGTTGCATAGTCTTGTTCTTGAGTGTCCTCTTGACTATGGCTTTAAGAGAAGAAATTTAACTAATCACTTGGTTAATCCTTCAACTAAGCTAGTGAGGTTACTTAAGGGGCTTAAAATTAGCACTTAAGGTATTAAATAGGTGAGGATAGATAGCTTAGGATAGTTGTCTAAAGTGATTACTTTTTCACCTAAGGGTGAGAGGTTGAGTGAGTTGCCATTATCATTTAGAAGCTAGGATTCCTCCATCAACAATGCCCTAGGGTTTCTACTTTAATAGGGAAGTTTACCAATCAGAATTAGGTTTAGTTTGCAACTTCAATTCACTAGTTAATTAGGTAACAATTCCAATCAATTAGTTAACCTATTCACCAAGTTAATTTTCCTAGGTAGTGTGAATTACCTCCTTGTGAGAAGACCTAGGGTTGGCCTTATACCATATTAGGATTAGTTCTAGTTCAATTTTGAAGATTAAGTGACTACTCCAGTCACCAGCAGACAAGATATAATGTTTAATGTCTGCATGTATGTAAGATTTCAGCCTGTTCCAAGGGAATCCCATCTTAAAGCTATAAAGAGAATCTTCAAATATTTAAATGAATCAACCTCACTAAGACTTCGATATCCAAAAGGGGGAGAGGTAGAATTGATAACATAGTTAGATGCTGATCATATAGGATATAAGACTAACATAAAGAGCACTATTAGAACTTGTTAATTCTTTGGAGGATCATTGGTGTCCTAGTTCAATAAGAAACTAAATAGTTTCTCTCTTTCTTCTTGTGAAGCTAAATATCTAGCTATTAGGATTTTCTATACACAGGTACTATGGTTGAAGCAACAATTGACAAATTTAGGAGTCAAACTCAAAGAAGTTCTCAATCAAATTTGATAATACAAGCACTATCAACCTAGCAAAGAATCTAAGAAATCATTCAAGGTTAAATCACATTGATTTGAGACATCATATTCTCAAAGGTCGTGTGCAAAATAAGGATATTATGATGGATTTTGTGCCAACAATTAAATAAATAGTTGATATCTTCACAAAACCCTAGCTAAAGAACAATTCACTATCCTACGAAGAGAATTAGGAATGGTAAATTGTAATGAACTGTAATGTTTTCTTTTCTCCATATACTCATGTTTACATTTATAACTCTTATTTAATTGTAAAATAGTAACCTAAGTGTAACATCCTAAATTTCTTAATCCTGTGATTAGTTGTTAATCAAGTAAAGTGGTAATCAGTGAATAATTATAGATTTGGATGAATAATTGATAATTTGAGTCTTTGTGATATTGAATGAATTGATACAGGTAGAAGGATCATATTCTAGGTTGAACTATGTGTGCGTGGTGAGGATTTCCCTCACTGTGCCATGCACAGAGGCACAAGCTATGTGCGTCATGGCGAATAAATCAGAAAATGATCTCTTGAGTTGTGAAATTTCATGATTTTTAGAAGGGAAAAACCAAAACACATGAGAGGGACTAGAGAAGAGTGAAGGGTTAGCTAGGGCAAGCATTTTTGAAGCATTGGAAGACACTTCTAATTAGTAACTTATCAGGTAAGCCTCATATAACCTTTACCTTCCATTCTACCCAAATTTCTTTCAGTATGAGTTATAGAGAAATTGAACTGGTGAAATTTTAGGAGTTTTTTTCTTACTCAATAGTAATAAAAAGGTTTTTCGGAGTTAAATTGGAACTTTGTAACTTTTAGAGCTTAACGATAGAGCTTTGAATATGTAAACTTAATTTGGCCCTAATTTAGTGAGAAATTGGGGTGAAAATCATGTTTGAGTGAAATGGGATAATTTAAGGTGATGTAGAGTGGTAATCGAGGGATAACTAACTTAAAATGGATAAGTGCAAAGGAATGGATGGCTAGTTATAGCCATAGTTGATAATTAAGTATTTTTGGTTAATTGAACTGATTGACTAATTGAGCCAATTGTGTGTACATTAGCATAATCTTTGAATAGATTGAGAAGAGAGAGGTGTTGTAATACTTGCCTCGAGTGTTATTCAAAAATCACACAATTCAATAAACTAAGTGTGGTTATGGAGTTGATCATAAAAGCAACTTAGGAAACAAATCATTTAAATCACTAAACAAATACACCATCATAAAATAAACATTTAAAACCTTTAGAAAAATTTTTAGGTTCTACCTACAGTGCACCAAAGCAAGCTAGGTGAAAGTAGGATAAAAAGATGCTATCATGACAGTATTAAATTATTGCCATGACAGCCCTTCTAGGCCAGCTTCTAGGAGACATCATTCTACCATTTGACCTCTAATCAAAGTGATTTTAAATCTCACACATCATTTTTAATGATTATTAGTAGTGCACTAAATTTTAAAATGATCTATCAGTCAGATTAGAATTTAGACACTCTACAAGATTGAATAAAGTTGCCGTCATAACAGCACTTCTAGACCAACTTCTAGAGTGCACCATTTCATCATCTGACCTCTGATTGAAGTGATTCTAGAGCCTACATATCACATTCAAAGAGTACTATAAGTGTACCAAATTTTAAAAAGATCCAATGGTTGGATCAAAATTTGTGTGCATCCCAACCTTAGCAATGGTTGTTGTCATGATAGCATCTCTAGACCAACTTTTGGAGCACATCATTTCTCCATTTAATGTTTGATCGAGATGACCAAATTTTAAGAAAATCCAATGGTCAGGTAGAAATTTAGACACCCAGATGCAAAAGTGCAGCTTTTTAGTAAAAAACCATTTTCAAAATTGTCCTAATCTCATTTTAATGGTCACAAATCTGTGGGAACACTTTCGACACGTCAAATAGGAGTAGGAATACCTGATAGAACATTTAAATGATGAAAAAACCCCTTATATTAAAATTTAACCACTCGGATGCCATTCCTTAAAACGGATCCTAAGCCCCCAAAATTTACAAGACACACAAGAGTAATCAAAAACAATTCCAAATAGCATATACATATATGAATACACATGTTAAATATTTTCACTTGGCTCAGAGATCCTCGTGTGGCCCATATACCCACTCTCTCTATCCAAGGTGTATGTTTGCCTATAGCATGCCATTTACAATGCAACCACTTTGTATTTTATTTTATAATCACATATATACCAAAATAAACATTTGCTTATAGTGAAAACTTAGTCTACCAAATAAATTCATTAAAAGCACACACCATAACCAAGTTTACTAGTCATAAGTCTACAAGCAGACCAAAAATTCATACAAAGCCATACAATCTACACACATTCACACACATATATACAATCACATTTTACTGGCACCCTAATCCTAAATACATTACAATATATTTGCTCAAAAGAAAGGGGTTGTAGTTTTTTACAATCCATAAATAATCCCTAGCTTTGCTCCTTTCCCCATCTACTACTGGATCCTTCACCTAGACTTGGAAATACTGAAAAGAAAGGGGTGAAACTACCACAGTCTTAATAATAAAGAAATTTACATTTACTATTATAAAGTAAGCCATGGTTGAATAAATGGATAATAGATTAAACATAACACATAATTTAATTATTTAAAATGCATGAATGCATGACATAAGTCGGTATAACCTTTCTTGACTGATAGAATGCCCCCTGGCACTCTTTAGCTTGCAAGTAAACCTTATACCCACTTGTACCTCCACAGGCACAAAACATAATATAAGGCATGATCAAATCCATCTAACCGCTTTTGCTCCTTCGATATGAACCTTGAGTAGTCGAAGCTAACCCCTTCCCAGAGCCAACCCAACTTACTCTCTATGCGAGGACTACCTTAGCCAAGGCACTCAACCTCACATTTCATATATTAGATTCTCTCTCCCACTAAGAGGTGTTGAATACTCAATCCAATAACTACTTTAATGTACTAAGCCCACAATATGAAAGGCAATACTGAGTACTAGCAATGTGTTATAGCATATTAGAAGTTCACATCTCCCCATTAGTGAACTCCCACCGAGATCATGCCTTTCACTCTTGTCTACTTTTCTCAAGTATTGACCACTTCAACACTCTAAGGTAGTGTAACAAATATCACTCCTCCCTTAAGTGGTTCCTTAGCCTCTCTAAAGTACCTAACCCGATCACACTTCCTTAAGTGCAACTTCCATTCTCTATAATTACAAATGTATGCAAACAACCTCGTTTATATAAAAATATTATTGTTAAACGAATAGAAAATATATATGCACTATTATCCAAGTAATACCCTATAAATCTTTATAAAAAAATTAATTGCATTTAGTCATTTAAAATATGTAATGCATGATAGCTAGTAATATTTATTCAAAAATAGCTAAACAAAGTAATAAAAAATATAAATTCCCTTGTTACCTCAATCCTTTTATAGTAAAAAGATTTTCTCTTGTACAAAATGAAACTTGGCTTGTTCTTTATCCTCCAATTAAATTCCACCAATAATTCTTTACAACATATAATTGATCTATATCACTTTTCATGGCAAATAGCATTAATGAAGACTATAACTCATACCACACAACTTGAGTCAATGAGCCATAATCCATCTTAATGGTCTATATATTAAACCAACCGTTCATATAGTATCACTTAACCACTAAAATCATTTATTAGCCACCACTAGGCCAATTTTCAATTCATATAATTTTTAATCAATTAAAAACCTTTACTTAGTATCACCAACTTTCAAAATAAAAATCAAAGCTTAATTTAAATCTTATTAAATTCAAATAGCACAAATATAACTGAACCATTGAAGAGTGAAATCCAATCTCTTAAGGTTTGAATTTGTGCCCAAAACACCTCTTTTCATCCAATTGCCCACTCAAAATATTAAAGCACTAAATAGAAACTCAAAACAACCTCCATAGGATACAAGGAAATCAAAGCTTATAAGAACAAAGCCTTTAGGATCAAAATCAAGAATTTCCCTCTTCCAAAAACTCAAGAAAACTAAGAGGGAAGGAAGAAGATTGAAGCAAGGAGTTTACCTATCATGTAGCTGAGATCGCAATGGCCATAAAGCCTCTCAGATTTAAGCCTAACTCCCTCTCTTCCTCCTCTCTTCTTCCTCTCACTCTCTCATTTTCTTGCTCTTTATTTTTTTTCTTTCTTTGTTTCATTTCTACGTGAAATTGGTCTTAAAAAAATGATCCAACCACTTTAGGGAAAATTAAAAGGAAGGGCCCAACATTTCTTTATTGTAGCATAAAAGACAGGGTCAACTTTGGTAATTTTTTTCATAGTTAAAAATAAAATAAAACCAAACTTTTACTTAGTAAAATTTGAACTCTAGACATCTATCAAATTATTGTTAATATTAATTTAATTATAGATATTTTATTTTTTTAAAATAAATCTGAGTCTTAAAATTTTTAAGATGTTACACATGCAATTGAGAAAGTACCACAAGTAACCTTTCTTGTGATAGAAGGGTTGAGGTAATTGAATAACTTTCTCTGTTTGACTATTTATTGTAACTATTTGTGAGTATATCTATTGCATGAAATAAAATTAAATGAGCATGTTTTGTGGCATTGCATGGTTATTTGATGAAAATGAACTTTGATTAAGCAAAATGAGATATGGTGTGACTATATATGTATGTATGTATATTGTTTTTAATGGTGAATGAGAACCTGCTATTGGTTTGGAAAGCATGATCATAGGGGTGGAAGTTCACTCATAGTGTGGAGATATAGAGAAAGGTCATATGATATCATTCTCCTTAATGCTCGATGGGGTATGGTGTTGGAGAATTGTATCTCCTTAGCACCTTTTAAGGTATGATGTTTGAGATAATCTCCTTAGTGCCTATCGAGGTATGGTATTAGAGATTCAAACTCCTTAGTATCAATGTGATGTGCTGTTGGAGTCAACAACTCTCCATTATGTGTATTGGGGGAAACCCTAGTCTAAAAGTAAGATAGAACACCTTTGGCTGGGTGATTCTACTATTGAGAGTGAGCTCAAAGCCAATAAGCATGTATATTAGTCTAAGGTGAGCCTATGGTTTTAAGTCAGGGTGATTTGGAGATTCGGTGGGTAGTGATCATGCTATATGAGAAAAAATGGTGAAAATTGATGAATATAGTGGTAAAAGAAGTGAAATAATATCTATAGATGAAACTTGAAGTGAACATGTAGTGAATGCTATGTTTACTTGTATATTATGCTATACTTTTGTATAGTTACAAGTGATAGTCAATAGTAGAGAGTTATTTTGTTACTGAGATTTTTATCTTACCCCATGGTTAAATTTTTACAGGATCGAGTAGTGAGCCTAACAAAGAAAAAGAGTCTAGATTCATAGTGGTTCTGTGGCCATATGAATCCTTGAGTTTTGCATAATGAACTAATTAAATGTGAATTTGTGTATATAAGTTGCCATAGGAAATGCATGCATACCTTGAGTTGTGAATTGTAGGAAATTGTAGTAATTTTTGTGAATATTAGCCCATGTGTGGAAATATGTGGTGATATGAATTGTATGGGCTAAGATTTAGTAATGAACTTGTTGTGAATATTTGAAAGTATGATTTTATGGTGAAAAAGGCCAAGTAGGCCAAATCATGTAAAATTGTGAAAAGTTGAGTTTTGTGAAAATGGGTTGTTGAGTGGCTAAATTTTGATACGTGTGTATATATATGATATATTGTAGTCAATTAGGTATAATAGGTCCTTTTAGTCTTGGTTAAAGGCCTGGAATGGTCTAATAAGATTAAGGGATTGATTTGAGTGCTTGGGTGTGCGAAATTTTTATAAAAGGTGACTTTTTGTCCTTGGATGTTTAAATTTTAATTGGACCATTAGATCATGTCCAAATCTATCTCATTAGCTAGCTTATGAGATAAGCTTCATATGGGCACTTGAATCACTTCGATTAGACATTGTATATGGACATAGCGCATGCTGAAAGTTCATCATTTGAGCTGTCAAATGATAACTGCAAAATCAAGCATGTGCACCGTAGCCATGGCATCTCACGATACAGCACATGGCATAGAGAAGGTCTCGGTGTCTAGCTTTGTGCCACATGCCTCAGCACATGTGCTGACCACCATGTGCATGGCCTTTAAACTGACCTTATTTCTCTATTTAGGAGGTAGTCACTTACCCTTAAAATTAAACTAAAGCTAACCCTATTGCAATATAGGGCCAACCCTAGGTCATCTTTGAAGGAATGATCTTAGTCTAATTAAAATTTATCTAGTAGAATAAATCACCCAAATTTGTAGGAATTTAGTTACATAATATCTAAACTAATTACCTAATGTGTAAGTAAATAAAATGCTAAATAAAGTGAGTGAAATGAACTTCCCTTTTCACAAGAGTAAAACCCTAAAGATTAGTTAATTTTGGACTCATTATCTTCTCATGATTAAGCTAAGTTTAGCTTTCCTTTCCTCTTGACTAAAGCTATGATGACTTAAGAAAATTATCCTAAGCTAATTAGCCTAATTAGCTAACTTCCTAGGTCTTAGATTAAAGTCCCTAGTTCAATTAAACAATAGGTGTAAAAATTAGCCAAGTGAATCACTCAAAACTCTCCCTCAAATGCCACGGCCAAGACAAGGCATTAAGTAACCACAAGATTATGTCAAGCTACTCAACAACTCAAGCATCAACATCACAAGATTATGAACCATTAACATATGTAATTCAAATTAAAAAAACACAAGGTTATGTGCCAAACAAAGAGTGGCCAAATTCCGTCATGGTTGTCCAAGTAAGAAATTAAATGAAACAATCCTCTCTATTTACATCAACATCAAATTCAAATTAGAATTTACAAGCTAAGATGACTAAACCCTAGATTAAGGAATCTAACCATCTAGTAAAGGGAGAAGAGGATAGGAAACAAAAGAACTTAGCCAATTTAAAGCTCAAGACTCATCCTCCATCTTCATCTCTCTAAGATTCCACCAAAGAAACTAGACAATCTTCATCATATTTAAAAACTCTAGTAATTGCTTGTGAAGGGCAAACTCCATAGCTCTTGAATGATGGAAATAAGCTTCAATCCTTGTGAAAGTGGGAGGGTTAGGACAAAATTGAGGAGAGGAGAAGAATAGTGTAAGTTTTATGGAGGCTTGGTGGCTGAAAATGGAGGTTTAGGTGTTGAAAAATGAAGAACAAAAGAGAAAAAAAATGAAGAACATTATGAACAAATGAGAGAAAATGAAGGAGAAGAGTGAATGTGGTGAATGATCTGATTTTGAGTGTTGAATGGCGTGTTCAAGGTGTTTACCATTAGCTAATCCTAATTAAAAAATAAGAACAGAAAATAAAAAGGAAAATGAAAGTCTTGTCATACTTGCAAAGTTGCAACCTCCTATTGGCACTACTATAAAATAAATTTATAGGAGCGCTTTTTTTAGTTGGATCAATCTCATTACATATCAAATGATCATTCAATTCGATTGGCCTTACTCTTTTTCCATAGCAACTTTTTAATTAAGGACATATGACTCCACATAGGTCTTTATCATGACAAAATGCAAATTCAATGAATTCACCAACACCATCCCAATATTCTCTAGATAGTCGATTAGTCGACATCCACTTATGATCCATATCACTAATGTAGTCATTAAAATTGAAGAAACAAAGACTTAGAATTTAAAAAAATTGGCAAAACGCCCCCTAAAAGTGAAACATCCCAAATAATCAAATCCAATAATATAGCATATCAATTCATCCAGATAAAAATTTTAAAGTATAATGTAATTAAAATCCATCAAACAATATTGTAATTTATCTTTAATTTATCTATTAACTTAATGCAATTATAGTATCAAACAAAGAATACCAATATAAGCATAATAGAACATTTAACAAATACAATAAAAAAAATTAATGCAAGAGTTTCATCTCTTAAATATCAACTAACTACATTCAGTTTTAAAATAAACTAAAACTAAAATGAGAGTAATATACTATCATAGAAAAATCAACCATAATGATAAATTATTACTATCACACTTAGCTTCAATTGTCATTATCACATCAAAATTAGTGTATGGGTGTGTATTTTTTATATGCAAATTAGTGTATAAGTGTGTGTTATTATCACAGCAAAAAATATTTATATATAATATTTATAAATAATTATTTATTAAAAAAACCTGAAATTAGGAGACTTTCATATTGTTGGAAATAGTGCCCTAGGGCCAATTATTGTACTATGCACATTGTTATTTAATGAATTTCTCTTTTATTATCATATCAATTACATATTCAATATGATAACTGTATCCTTGGACAAACTATAGTGATTGTCCTAAATGTCTTTGGTCAGTCATCTATGAGGGATCATAGATAAAACAAGACTAATATGACTTTAATCAATTCCAGAGATATAAATTAAAGTCATAGGCACTTGAAAGAGTACAAGGTGCTGGGCCGACTCGCTATGAGAAAGCTGCATGGTACAAGTCATAAGCTTATCTCATATGTAATTATATCACTAAGCCCTTTAACTTGAGATCATCAATAATTCCATAATGATGACCACTAAACTTTGAATTAGTCAAAAGTCACCTTTGACCGGGTGATCATAAAGGCTATGATTAAGTTTAGTGATATTCATGTAGAAGAATATGAGTGGTCAAGATGAAATTTGTCCCTCACATTAAGTGAGAGATATTACTGGGCCCCTCAATGAGTAAAACTGAGAAAATGTATGGCCATACTACAATGAAAAGGATTTTTTCATTACTATTATTAGTCCACTCGGAGATTGAGAAAATAATGGTCAGGTAAAGGAGAATGACAATTCTATGTCTCATACTTGACTAAAATATCAGTGGCAAAAGGGATGTGATACGATTGCATGATAGGTTACATCGAATCATCGATCCCCATGTGAATTAGGTAGTTGCAATGTCTTGTTAGAGGCCACTTGTGAATTGTGAGCTAATTGCCTAATTAGCCTACTGCTAATTTCATATGGGCCTATAGGGTTGCACACAAAAACAGCCCAACTCAAGCTATAATATTTAAGTTTATTGAATTTGAAATATGTCTAGATTCAATGAATGTAACATAAGGTGAATGAATTATATATATATATATATATTTGATAAATATTTATATATATATTTATATGAAATATAAAATATAAAATATAATTTTATATATATATTTTTTCAATATATATATTCATATGTGTGTGTATATATATATATATGTGATATATGTATATGATATATAAAATTAAAAATATATATGTTTTTGAAATATATATGTATATATTCATATATATATATATAATATAATATGTATATGTAATATATATATTATATTATATTATAGGGAGAATTACAGTTAGGTCCCACACAAGAGAATTAATTACTGCAAGGTCTATTGACAACTGAACTAAATTGCATTAACAATAAAATAGTTGTCAATGCAGTTTAGTTCAGTTGTCAATGGAGCTTACAGTAATTAATTTTCTTGTGTGGGACTTTAATATCATTCTCCCTATATTATATTATATTATATTATGTTAGTTTTAAATTTAATATTATATGATAGATTAAATTTAATAACTAACATGATATGAGAGAATATTATGTCAGTTTTATAATTTGAATTTATAAGATAAATTAGAATTAGACATGATATCATGGATTAAATTTATGAGATAAATTTAATTAAATTTTTATGGGCTTTTAAGTGAAAGATGAAAACCCTGATCTATAAGTATATATAGATAAAGACGTCCTTTATAAAGGAAGAGAGAGTAAGAAAAGTTCTAATGATAAAAATACTTTGAGAGCCACGAAACACTCTATAGAAAGAAAACTAACGTTCAAAGAAGAACGGACGTTGGGAGTGCTACCACGCTATTCAAGTTAGAGAGCTATTTGTGTGAATACTAGTAGAGGGAGCAGATCTACATTGTTAGCTCTTAAGATCCAAACTCTTGAAGAGAATGTGTGCCAAGTTTGAAGAATTAAAAGGTAACTCTTTTATCTATCTTGACTTAAACAAGTTCGTTCAGTTTATATCAGGATAGGGACTTTAAAAATTTAATCTTCCATTATGCCTCAATATCCAACACATTTGCTTGTGAGGGGAGGTGCAGTGGTGGCAAGACGTGGTGGTGTGAGATGGAGTGAAGCAATGGTGTGAAAGGGGAGGAAATTTTCAGTGAGCGGCGATGAAGATATGCGAGTTTTTAGTGAAGCAGTGACGAGTTAGGCTTCAACAAATTGCGAGCTGATGGTGAAGCTTCGGCAGAATGGTAGGCTTCGACAGAATGATGGATCTCGATAGCACGGATGGCAAAATAGTGTGGAAGTTCGATGACTTTAGACCGATCTGGGAACAAGAGTGAACAACGAGAGGGGAAATAGAAAAACTGAAGTGTGTTGAATTTTTTTATAAGTATCATTCGACAATCCCACGGTATTCCTGATGAAATTTCTTTTTAATAAGCTTTTAAGAGTGCTCATTTCGTGAGTGCTCCTAAATATATACCCTTTGAGTGCTCCTAAAGATATCATATGTTTATTTTTTATTTTTTTAAAATATTTTAAAGCCCTCTAAAGAGAGCACTCTGAAATATATGAGCCTTTCGGAGCGCTCAAGCTGAGCACTCCGAAAGGCTATTTCTAATTTTTTTAAATGTATTTTAGAGTGCTCTATATGTGAGAACTCTAAAATATGAAGCATTCATAAGCGCTCAATGTGAGCACTCTTGAATGGTGGTCTTAATTTTTTTTTTTTTTGACTATTTAGGAGCACTCTTTTATTGAGCGCTCCTAATTGTTACCCTTTAGCAGCGCTCATTTAGAGAGCGCTCCCAAAGTTTTTTTTCCATTTATTTTTATTTTTTTGTTATCTAATTCTAGAGCATTATCTTTTGAAGTATGCCTATAAGTTAAATCATTTGTGAAAGTAATTTTTTGTAATTTTTGTTCTGAATTTTAGGAGTGCTTTTTAAAATAAGCGCTCCTAAATAGTTTCCTACTAGAGCACTTATTTTAATAAGCGCTCCTGTAGGTTCCACACAATTTTTTGGTAGCACTTTTTACATAAGCGCTCTGAAAGACATGCTCCCGAAGATGCTTTCTATAGTAGTGTGATTTGTAAATAATTTCAATGTGTGTGTAATTTTTCATATGTCTTCCACATCATTTAAACTAATTTAATCCCTCAAAATAATAAGAATTTACATGAAAATGCTCAGCCATTGACTTAAGGAGTGTTGACCTCAATTGCCCAATTGATGTACAAGTTACATGCTACCTATGTCATATAAATCACATAATTCAATTAAAAAGCATGTGATATAATAAAATATAATTAATGTCCATAATTAAATTCATAATTATAAGGGAGAATTAATTAAAATAACCAAGTTTTAGGCTACACAAAATTATATAAAAATTTTCACACAAAAGCAAATCGAAAACTAGGTCAAACTAGGACACTTTAGAAAGTGTTGACTTTTTATTTAATTACTTCCAAAATAAAATAAATTTTAAAAATCTAATTTCACCACTTATCAACTGGACATAAAATGCACTTTGTCAATTTTTCTTGTACATTTTCTCAAAAGTTCATTCCTTGGACCAAAATGCCCCTAATGCACTAAACCTGAAAACTTAAGCAAAATTCTAAATCTAATGCAATGTGTGCACTTGAAGGTGATAAATCATTAATAGAAGGGTCCTAATTGATAAATAAAAGTGGGTAACAAATATGTTCTATCAAGATGCATGCAATAGTTTATATGAATATATATATCATTGTTTTCGCTATGTATTGCTCTAATATATTATTATGATTTAATGATTTTGTGAAATAAGTCTTAGGCCCAAGCTTTTTAAACAGATTGATTGTTTATGTTTTGATGTTGTGTGAATGGTAATTAAGTTAATCTTTTCCTATATCTGGCAAATGTTGGAAAGGGTTACACTAAGCATTAGAGTATCTAATCATGTTTATGCAGGCTCATGTCTTTGTCCATAAATGTAGATCTAGTAGATAAAAAAAGCCTGGACCATAGCAAACCCAAGTGTGTTTGCCTAATTTCTTCTACAAATTGGCTTTTCACAAAAACCTATCTCAAAGAAATGCTCACCTAAATGACATACATATTTCTCTTGTGTCTATTTTCCTTCTTTATCCATCCTTTTTGATGATTTCAAAGGGGGAGAAAGAGCTAGAATTACTATATGAAAGGGAGCAGTAATATAAAGTCATGCATTGTAACAGAATTTTGATATAAAGGCTTTTTAAGAATCTTGTCACCTTAAGCTTTAGTTCAACATTATCTTAAACTCCCTTGCCTGATTAAGGGGGAGCTGTCATGTTTCGAATAGAACTGAACCTTAGATTGAGGTTTTGTTATTATCAAAAAAAGGGGAAAATGTTTAACCAAGTGTGTTGATGATAACAAAACTAAGAGAAAGGTGTGTATTACTTATATAGATTAAATATCAAGAATCAACCAACAAAACAAGAAGGAAGAGTGAGCATAAAGGAGCCTTAAAAAAATCATCATAAATGTGCTACACTCAAAGACAAGCAAGCATGACGAAAAGGGAGAATGGAGAATCAATTATGAACATAAAGAATTATTGGTTGTAATTGCTTTATTTTTCTAGATAAATTTTGTGAAAAACAAATTGAGAGCATAAACTTAAATTGAAGCAAAAATGCATCATGTAGAAAGTCATTAGCTCATAAGTCCTTAAGGTTAGAATATTTCTCTCATGCTTGGACAATAAATGTCCATACTTGGTTAACACACATATGCATGTGCATTTAGGCTTCACATTGCTTCATTCATGGTTGGATAATAAATATTCTTGCTTGATTGACATATATACATTTGCACCTGTGCTTCATAATGCATCATTCATGCTTGGACTGTGAGTATCTCTTTTTTTGATTGATTACTTTTTTGTGCATATAGGATGTAAAGAATTTCATTTAAGCTTGGACCATAAATGGACCTTGCTTGAATTAGACAGTCATAAGTTAAGACATAGTATTGTGTGCTCATTCACGCTTGGACATCTCTAAGTCTACACTTGAATAGCAAGGAATTATAGGAAAATGGTTTGAATGAGCTTTTGTGATTTGATTCAAGCTTGGATGTCTTTTTTCCCATGCTAGATTGATACTAAGTGTCAACTTGAAATATGCCTAAGAAGCAATCCACACTTGAATTTTGCAAAATCCACATTTGAATGGATGAATCACTTATAACCTTTAACCTTGACTTAGATTGAGACTTAGTACTGAACAAGCTATTTATAAAGTCCCGTAATTCACGTGGACTTTACTTTTACCAATCACACATCACAACATAATTACCACACTACATATAAACAAGCCCTTAATTTGTTTTTAAAATGCAAGATCCTGACTTCATTAAAACAATGATAAACTTTCATTTCAAGTTTAATAAAAAAGGCTTACAGAAACATAGGCACCATACCCACGCATAAGAAAAACAAACAGTAATTGTTCCTAAAAACATGCCATGCACACCACGACATGTACCATGTAGTTCTTCTTTGTATCATACACTGTGGTGCATGTATCAGATTTTGCTGTATCGATAGCAATCTGATACAAACTTCCACCATGCCTATTGTCACATATGGCATCCAATCAAAGTGATTCAAACGACCATATAAAGCTTATAAGATAAACTATCTAATAGACAAGTTTGGACACAATTTAATGGTTCAATCATAAATTGGACACTCAAGTGCAAAAAGTTACTTTCTATTCAAAAATTGGCACTTTAAGTATTCAATTTCCACATCTTGCCTCGTTAGACCTGTGAAGTCCCCTATTTCATCCGAACTTTACTAACCCATACACATATATTACAATACAACATCTATGTTACAGCCCTTAATTTGTTTTTAAAATGCAAGATTTCAATTTCTTAGAAAATATATTAAATAAAAAGGGATAACAGAAGTGTAAACTCAAATACTCCTCAAAGGAAAACAAACAAATATTTTTTTTCAAAACAAGCCATTTGTTGTGGTTCACACCACATATGTCGCGTCATGTGGTATAGAGCACCATGCCCTAGTTCTGTCACGTGTCGTGTGTAAAGAGTGTCCTAAATTAGGACTTAATCATCAGACTAACTATAATAAATTAAGGACTAACCCAAAAAGATTATCCTATAAGAGATTAACCTAAATAAATTTTTAACATGTGTTTTCATAAACGATTCAATATAAAGGGATCCTAAGTCTTTGAAATATTCCAAGAACTCATATCATTCAATTAGACATATGTGGAAGCATGATAAAGGAAACACATCAACATGAGAGAAGAGCTTCTCCCTTTATTTTCTCTTTATGCCTTACTCTACAATACATATATACATATTTACGACATAACACTTGGCCACTCAAACCCTTCTATAACTAGCAACGGGGGGCCAAACTCTCAATTACATTTATCACAATGACTATTACCTAATCATCATACTCTATATATCATCTATTCATCAATAGCCTATCATATACATGAATTTCCCTTTTCATTCACATATAATTAACATCAACTGCTCACCCTTGGACATCAAAAACACAAGGAGAGACCATAACAACATTCAAGTTCTCAAATTAAGTAGATAATAACTATTTTCACTTGCACAAATATTTTGGCCCGTTAATATAGCACAAGCATCAAGCTAAATTCCCCAGGGCCCAAAATACATTTCCCCCAACACAAAACCCATAATACAAGTAGATCAAAAATATATTATCCTAGTTGGCAATATCATAAACTAAATACACATATCAAAATAAAAAGAGAAAGGCCTACGGAAGTGATTACTATCACTTGGCCTAATGCTTCTTTTCTCTGTTCTTCTGAGATGAGCTAGCTCCTGTAATATGTTAAAAGAGAGGGGTGAGTACAACCACTCAGTAACCAAAATACATCTAAGTTATACAAATGCATGATAATTGATCATGAATGCAAGTGGCCAATAAATTTATCAAGGTGACCATTCAAACAATCACATTAATAACATGCTAATCACATTAACATTTAACTCATGTGAATAATTTCAAGAATAAAGTCAAGTACAAAATTTGTACAAATAACCACATATATATTATTCACATAATTACTACATATTCTCATTCCTACAATTATAATCATATTCTCAACATAGCCATCAATCACTCAAATGGCATGATAGTAATAATATGCATGATTAATTTTTTCCTTATATCCCCCCTTATTTCTTCTGACATGAAATCCGTGGGCTAACAACTGAAAGAGATCGTCTATGTGGTGAGACTACCCAAGGCCTTAATCATATCATGAGGGGCTACCAGGCCAGGGTTACCTTACTCACTTATGAATACAGTTTCCCCCAAATCGCACACTATGGGGTGTCATACCCAAAACTAGCTCTACTCAAAACTTCAAGCAGGTCAGTTGGGTCAAGTTCCTTGATAGGAATAATGCTACAGTACCTTACAAGGTAAGTAGCGACTATAACCCCTAGGATTATTGGTTAATAGCCAAGTACCATATGGATTTTACATAACCGCTAACTCCTTCACTAAGGTGAACTCTCGCCATATGATCATGCTCATGAGAAAATGCATTTCAAAAACTCGTATATAGAATTCAAAATTATCCCACATGCTCATCAACTTTCTTGCTCAACAAACATCAAGAATCATCATATTTTAATCATGCCTCTTGCATCAATTTTTATATTATCATACAAAACTACATTAGCATCATATAAAACTCAACATGCTCATATACAATTCATCACTATGCATAATCCACAATTTATAATCAAGGATGTATACATCATCATCAACCATCAATCTCATTACTCACACCAAGTCACAATTAACTTGGTCATAAATCATAGAGTCTTAACCAAGCCACATGCATTACAAACAACCATTTCAAAATTTAGATATATATATGTATATATATTCTTTTGTTTCACCAACATAATTAATTAAGTAACATACAAATGTATAAAATAGATTTTCCCTAGTCACCTCAACCTTTGAGAGGTCAAAGGTTATCCCTCAAGTTACAACACTTCCAAAGCTTGAATGGTGTCAAAAGAAAATTAATTTACAATTGATCATATCCCAATGTGTCAATAATATTATTAACACAATTTTTACTCATACTCTAACACCTAAGTATTTATTTTATTTTATTTTATTTTATTTTTTAAGACCTTAGTCTTAGCCTCTTGAGTTTTAAAATTTAATTTCATGTATTTGAACCTATCTACTTGGTTCAATAGTCTCCTTCACAATAATTTCATTCAAATAATTTTCTAATATCAAAATTTTCCTTTTTATTCCAAAAACTTGCACATAAAAATACCCAAAAATTGCAAACTTGATTTCAAGCCTAGAATTATTATTCTATAGCCATAATAATTTATTTCTCATCTCAAATAATCATCTAAATATCAACAAATCAATTTATATTTCCAGATTTAACAAAAAATCTACCCATAAGGATCTATGGATAAATTCAAATGCCTCAAATTTTAATTCTATCAACAAAATAATACTTTAGAATATTTATTACACTACTAACAACCTCAACAATCAGATTTTCTCATCAAAAATTCATCCCTCTTTCAAACTCTAGATTTTTCAAAATCTCAGAATTTGTAGTCTCAGGGAAAAAAACGACTAAGAAAATATTTAGAACACTTACCTAGTCTTAGAATACTTAAAATCTCATCTGAAGTATCCTATTATGAAGTATCACCTTCTAAATCAGCTCCTACCATCACAACGTCGCTCGCTCTCTCGCTCGCTCTTTCTGTGCGGAAGCAGAAACGAAAAGGAAGAGAGAATGAAAAGCCAAAAGGCTTATTGGCTTTTAAAGAATTGTGTGGGTCGAGTAAAATCACACCTCTCTCTCTTTTCATTTTCTTCAATGCACACACGGTTTCTGCCCTACCTTTTCTCTCTTTTTTTGGCATTATTTACACCTCAACACCCAAAACAAAAATTACTTTTCTCCCCCCTCTTCAATTTTCAATTTATTTTATGTTCCTTTTCCTTCTTCTTTCTTTTTTTTCTAATAATATTATCATTACTATTTCTATTTACTATAAGATCATAACTTAGGATTTTAATCTAAATTAAATCCAATAATAATCTTCTAATTAACAATATTTATATCTAAATATTCCTCCAAAATTACTCATTTGCTCTAAATTAACTTAATTAACCTTAGGTTAATTTTTGGGATGTTACACCATGGCTTGCATGCTATGCGTCATGGTGCATGTATCGGATTTTGTTGTCACAGCAACACAACTAATATGAACGTCCGCTGCACACCATTTTCACATCTGATGTTCAATTAGAGTGATTCAAACATCCACATAAAGCTTATAACATAATCTATTTAATGAGATTAGTTTAGATACGATCTAATGGTCTGATCTAAAATTTGACACCTTGGTGCAAAAAGCTACTTTTCTTTCAAAATTTGGCACCCTAAGTGTTCAATTCTCATCCCTCATCCTATTAAATCACTTTGGGCCTTGAACTAAATCCAAAAGGACCACATACACATAATTAACACAATATATCACATATATCACATCATATATACAATTTGACCTCTCAATGCCACATTACATACTTGTGGTCTTATATGAGGCTCAACACATAATCACATATACATATCCATACTTGTTCCACTTTTACACCTCTGACTTTCACATATGCGGTTAAGCCTCACCATGTAGTCAGGGATCACAAATATACTTGACTCATACAAATGGGACTAAGCCTACATGATTCTCACGAGCAAGTTATCCAACAGTATCATCACGCATACACATAAACATAACATATGCATCATAGTTGGCAACTCAATTATCTATCAATACTATTATACATTCACAATATATAATGGTAGTCATACCACTACCAAATAAGGCTAGTCTTTCCTCGCCTCCTTTCTTGGCCTTCTTGTGCCTCTCTTCATGTGTATACAAAGGTAATGGAATAAGACATACATCTAAATAACTTAGATAAACCCTAAATATCGGTTAGTAAGTAAAATCATAAACAAGGGATAAAATAAAATCATTTTAATAAATTAGTATATATATTCATATACACAACATCATTCTCATTCAATACTATACTCATGCACTCTTGGTTCTCATTAGCGGAGCAAGCTCAATACTTGAACTAGGACTTCTAGCCTTACACAAAATAGGGCCCGTAAAACCACTGTCATAGACTAGGTATCATTACTATGAGTGGTCTCTTGAGTCCCTACTAGTAGAGTACATTCAATGCTTGGACTATCAGAACTTTCTAGCCTTTGATAGAGTAAGTCCATGACACTGTACCCTAATCTAGGGTACACTCGTGGATCAATCTCCTAAGTCCTTCCTAGCGAAGCAAGTTCTACATTAAAGACCTTTAATACTTCCTAGCTTTATATAGAGTATGGCTACGACCCCCTACCCTAGTCTAGGGTACACTTGTAGATGCAGATGCTCATGCCTCTTCGCATACATTTCAAACATCACTCACACACACACATGTACATTTCTTTCATAATACTGCTACTCTATCAATACATAAAATACAATGCACATAATTATATAAAATACTTGTAAGTAATTTCGTAAATTAATAAGTAAAAAGGTTACTCTAGTTACCTTTTACCCTTATTACCAAGGAATACTATTCTCACATTCAAATCCTAAGGGTGTAGATTACTACAAGCAACTTCTCTATTGCTTAATCTACACAACTAACATTTCTCAATCAATCCACAACATTCAACACAAGCATTAATTTGGCTGAGCCAAATTCCTTAATATATAAAACAACTCAATTAACACCTTTTAAATTCATATAATCCATTCTATATAGTCATTTGTCCTTTAAGCTATCCAAATGATCAAGACATTCCTATTCCTCAATTGTTTATTAATTTTTCCCATTTTTAACCTAATAACTTAGGTTAATTATATAAATATCCTTAAGGTTTAACCATTAAACTTCAGATAAGTTGTACAACCTTAGTTTCGTACTTGAAAGCTGTAATGACCCAAATTTTTTCTAAATTAATGTAAATTAATTTTCTCCTAATTGATATTTTATTTAGATTAGTTTTATAGCAAGTGGAGAGTGATAGTTTAGAGGAACTTATCTAGTATATTTTGAAGGTCTAAAATTTGAATTTTACTAAAAAGTATGGTTTTATTTTGTTTCAAATTATGAAAAAATTTTGTGCCTTTTCTTTAATTTTTCCTTAGGGCATTTCTTGTAGTTTTCCCAATTATCCTTTTTTGTTCAGAATTTATATGTGTGTTATATGAAACAGAGCATCGGTCCAGCTCATTTCTTTCCTTCCCTTCACTGACAAAAGCGTTCTGGTTCTCCACCGCCATTGCACTCCTCCCCCATTCTTCACATATCTAGTGGCCATAGTACTTGTGCTGTCTTGCAACACCAAGTTCTCCATCATCCTTCCCATCTTTTGATTATTTTTCATGCTACTACTCTATCCTGCTGTTCACGATCTAGTCACTTGCAATGTGTGAGGAAATTAGTCACTAGAGTTGGTGACTTTGGTTATGAGCCCTTTTTTTTCACCTGGTCTAGCACTATTAATTTTTGTTTTGTTCCTTTCTTGTGCATCGAGTTTGATTTTTCCCTTGCCCAGTTGTAATCTCATCTTCTTCTCTCCCTATTCTGTCAGTAGTCACTTGGTCTTTCTTCTCTGTTGTTATTGAATTAGGTGAGTAGCTTTAAATTTTTCTTCTTGCTGTTCTGTGCATGTGTTTGCTGAGATGAATAAGGTTGTGAGTTTTATTTTTCCTTCCTTGTACTGTCGTGTATATCAAGTTTGAAGGGACCCTGATTGAAGTTGAAACTATAGAGAACAAGAGGATGATTGTTTGGCTCTGATCTTTATTTGAATTTGATATAATTATAAATGCTAAAAAAATTTAGACAAGTGGTTAGGGTTAAGAAGCTTTATTAAATGAGTTAGGAATTGATGCCCATTAGGTGTTTGTTGAATGGTCAAAGAGAGGATCTTATTTTTGTTAAATAATTTAGCTTTGGGTCAAGTAATCTGAGAAAACATTTTGACGTAATTGAGGATGTTTGAAAAAAACTTTAAATCATTTGTATCAACCAGGTTGTGGCAAGGTTAGAAGGAAGTTTAATATAATTTTATTATTTATTATGAGGTGATTGGAAGAGAATTGGAATTATGGCTTAAATAATAGTACTTGTAAGATGTTTGCTAAAACGCATCTTAGAAAGAGTTTTGTTTGATTATGATTTTTTTAAAAAAATTTCATTAGTTCTTATGGGGACATACATAGTTTGGGTATTAATTATTCATGAATTTAACTTGAATTATTTGAAGAATTTTGATTATGAAACTATGGTGAGACAAACTGCATTCTATGAAATTGTATGGATGATAATTATAAATGATAATGTTTAAAGATTTGATTGGGAATGCCTTTGAATTGCTTGAAAAAAAAGAAAAAAAAGGGGTGATATGAGAACTTGGCATTTAGAGTGATTAATTATGGTTTGTGTATATATAACATTGATAAAGTTTTGTTGCTTGCACTTGATAAGAGTTGAAAAGAGTTTATCAAACTTGAATATGCCATTGAATTTTATTTTTACATTAGATAGGGCATTTAGAGGAAAGAAGGTTTGATTGGGTTTTAAGAAGTGAATTTTAGTACTCGAGAACACTTTAGGTAAGTAAATAACGTCCCAACTGCTTTGCCATAAAATTATTTTTTGAAATATTATATTTATGTAAATCATTTTAATAATAGCTGTGTTAAGTATTGAATATTTTTTCATTTAAGTTCTTATATTGGGAAATTATAAAGAGGTGTTGAAAGATAATTGAGTTATGGCATGTGTATATGTTTTCATTTTCTTATGATGAATACTTTCAAAAATTAATGAACTTATTTTTATCAACTCCGGTTATTTTGAATTATGCAATAAATGCCAAACATGGACTTCAGTTACGAAATTTTATCTTGGCAAGTTTTAATGCTCAAAATTATTCAAGCAAGTTTGACTTTGGGAATAGGAACTGTATTTTATAATGATGATTTTCTAGCATGTTTGAAAATTGATTGATGGGGATTTTATATAGGAAACTGGTTGCTAACGGCAGTTCTGTTAGCCCTTAGCATGCCTTGGTTAATAACTAGCTAGTTTGAATTTTATGAGCTCTGTTCTCACGTTTGTTATTCATGGGTCTCGTACTCACGTTTGTTTCATGGCTTTGAGCCATGTTTTGTTACTTACCCTCGTGCACTGTGTGTCCACGTTTGTTTCATGGCTTTGAGCCACATTTGGTTAGCATTACCCTTATGGATCACGTTTGTTTTGTGGCTTTAGCTGTGTTTTGTTACTTACTCTCATGGACTGTGTGTCCATGTTCGATTTCATGGCATAAGCCGCATTTAGTTATTTACTCTCATGGACTATGTGTTCATGTTTGTTACTTGTTCTAATAAATTCCCATAATTATGAGATTTTAATTATTTGATGAATTTTTTTTTTGGGATTTGATTAACGATATATTATTATTTTTTTATCCAATTATTTGCTTTATTGAAAATAAATGATAATGATGTTTGATATGATGCTTTAATGAATCAAGATTTTATTTAATGTTATATAGAACCCTCTTATGCCCAATTTTTTTAAATATTTGGTTGCAAAAATTGTCATCTTTAGCACTTATAATTATTCTATTATTTTCTTTTATACAAATTTAATTATTTATTGTTGGGATGCTATTCATTGGAAATTTATTTTGATCTCAGATTAAATAGCTAACGCTGATCTCACTGCTGACCCCTGAAGGGCATATAACTATTTTGGGTAAAATTTTGCTTAGCATTATCTCCTTTGATATAAATATTTGAATTCATATATTTTATTTTAGAAGTAAGGTTAGATGCTCCACATAGTCTATAGATAGGTATCTATTTTAATATATGTTGTCTGCTAGCTAGAAGGAGCTGAGCTCTTGATTGATATTATATTTTATGTAAAATATTGTGTTGTAGAATTTTCAGGAGATCCTATTTATAGGGGATGTTTTGCCGAAATTTCTACAAAAATATTAAATAATTTATTATAATGATTTTTTTCAATACATTATAATTTCTACTAAGATGAAAAGATTTTCTTCAATTTAAGGCTTTTGGGAATGCAGGATATAGTTCGCACCCATGCCGCCGGTCACCCTCTATTTTTGGGGCGTGACAAATTGGTATCAGAGCTTAGGTTTTCTATAGCTATGTGGAGCAAGGACTCTTCAATGGGGTCTCAATTATCATTATGAACCCGATCATAATTATAATTGAGGCATCATTGAAGGTCCTTTAGGGGTTCTTGTGGTATCTCTATTTGTTAGTCATGTTTTCTTCGTATAGGCCTCCTTAGTATTGAGTGCCATATAGAATGGTAAGAAGTGGATGAGTTTTGATAGACCATGTACTCTACCTAAAGTCATGTTGCTATTTTATTTTATTGAAAGTATATGTTCTTTTATATGTTATAAATCCATTAGAGTTTGATGATTTCTATGTCTTCCTTATAGAGAGAAGGTAAAGATCACAAGGTCATAATCTGATGTCAATTGAAATGATACCATTAGTGTAGTAGGATTTTAAGATTCTTTATAGAATTTTGATTTGAAAATGTAAAAATATTCCTCCTTAATTTCAGGATAGAAAAGTAATCTTTATTTAAAGGAAGAAAAAAAAAGTTAAACGTTTGTGTGAGAATCTCCTCATTTCCTGTTTAAAGTTATGTATCTATAAATAGTATTTTGAGTTGTGAACTTATCCCTTAACAAATGATCTTACGCATATGTTATACTCTAGATAATATAATACAGTCATCACAAGTATTATATTTTGTTCTCGTAAGATTCATGCGTTGTTTGGTTTCAATTCTAATTGTTCTCATATGCTTGAGTATCATGGTAGTAATTTTTGCTTGTGAGATGTTATTGATGGATCAAGTGTATGAAATTTTATCATCGATTGAAGGTGAAGGATTTATTGATGACTTTACGTAAGTGTCAATAAGGGGTATTTGATGAAATTATTATAGAAGAAGTGTGTGTAAGAAATACGGAGATCAATTGAGTCATCATTTTTAGTTAGTTTGTTTGGGGCTAAATAGGTCATGTATGATTTAAGAAAAATATCTAGGACCTATGTGATGGGGAAACTTGAATCATGGCTTAAAGTGGAACAATGAAGGTCAAGTGGTATAATTTGAATTATATATGATTTTAATGTGTGTCAATGCAAGTCAAGTGGTCATTTTGAGTGATAAGGAGAATCTTAAGCACCAAAATTGATTTACATGTTATATGAGTGATTAGAAATATGTTTATGATGAAGAATTTTAAAAGAGTGCAAGTTCAAACAATTGAGCCTTTAAAATAGAACTAAATGAGTAGTATAGTGTGCGACTGCGGTTGAAAGTCTTAAAGGTTGAAGTTTGAGCTGAAATTTGGCATGCATTTAGGGAATATATGGAAATTTCGTTCTCTTAAATATGGTAATTTTTGGAGCATTAGAAAATAATTTTTTTTATTTTTAAATTCAGTCTAAAAAGTTGTTATGAAATAGTTTTGTATACCATGTATTAGATCTAATATTTTATTATTTTAATGGTCTTAATGGACTACAATGATTTGAAATTTTACAAGTAGATTATATGTAAATATATCTTTCAAGAAGTCCTAATTTGCTTCAATTGGATGTTGCTAGCTTAAGTAGGATAACCTAAAGTTTAGGATCAAATATATGTTATCATGCTAAACCAGGTAGAGAGGGATTAAGCTTTGTTGTTCTTTAACTAGCTATATTAGTTACCAATAACATGTTTTAAGGATCCTAAGTGAGTGGAAATGGCCTTTGGTGGTGAATAAGGGAAGGAGTAAGTGAGTAAAGTAAGAAAATGATATATGAAAAGGAGTACAAGTAGTAAAGTTTGTGAATATAGGATAGGTATAATGTTTAGATAATTTGTTACAAATTTATGATAGAACGTACGGGTAAAACTTTAGTTTATTAAAAGAATCCATAATAATTTTGACAATATTTACACAAAAAAAAAAGAAAGAAGAGAGAGAAGAAAGAAAAAGAAAGAAATACCTATTGCAATTACACTAATTCAAAGCTCCCCAGGTTTGGCTAGTTATTATTGTCATTTTGTAAAAGACTTTTTAAGGATAGTTACATCATTTATTAAGAGGATGTCTTAAGATAGAACAACAATATGTGTGCATCACAAATTCAAGATATGAGGAGGCATATCTTGAAAAAAGCCTATCATACTATGTATACAATCTACCCAGGGTCTACAAAGATGTATCAAAACTTATGGTAATTGTATTGGTGAGATGGGATGAAAAGGGAATGTAGCAAATTTTATTTCATTGTGTTTAATATGTCAACAAGTTAAGACAGAATACCAGAGGCCAGTAAGGCCACTTCAGAGACTAGAATCCAAGAGTAGAAATAAGAAAACAAGGGATTTTCTCACAAGTTTACTTCAAACCACCAAGGAGTATGAATTTATTTGTGTGATTGTCGATAGATTAATCAAGTTCACGCACATCATTCCAATCAAGACAACATATACTGTAAGTAAGTGTGTTGATTAAATTGTATGATTGTATAGGGGTTTAGTATCTAAAATTTTTAATCGAAGACCACAATTGACATCACAGTTTGGAAATCATTTGAAGAAGTTTTAGGAACTCAATTGTATCTTAACATTGTTTTCCATCCACAGACAGACAGTCAGTCTGAAAAGACAATTTAGATTCTTAAAGACATGTTGAGATTTTGTGTCTTAAAAAAAATTTAGAGAAAGTTGGGATGGTTACCTATTACTGATGAACTTTGCATATAATAATACCTATCAAGCGAGTATTCAAATGGAACCCTTTGAGATCTTATATAGTATGTAGTGTAAGTCTTCGATTGGATGGTTTAAAGACAAGAATGCTAAAATTTTAGGACCAAACTTTGTGTGGAATGCTAGAGAGAATGGGCAAGTTATCAAAAAAAGATTGTTAACAGCTCAAAGCTAACAAACGTCTTATGTTGATCGTTGCTACAAAGAATTAACCTCAGTCTGAGGTACATCAATCCATTTGAGATACTGGACAAAGTGGGTACCATTGCTTACTATCTTGCCTTGCCTTTAGAACTAGATGGCATCAATCATGTGTTCTATGTATTAATGCTATGTAAATATTTGTATGATCTTTCTTATGTTGCTGAGACTTAAGAAATTCAAATAAATAAAGACTTATCTTATGAAGAAGTTTCAATACCTCTCTTGGATAGGAAAATAAAGAAGTTAAGATTAATGGAGATTACCTCAGTAAAGGAATTATGGTATAATAGTTCTATTGAAGAAGCTGCTTGGGAAGTAGAGAATTAGACGTGCGAGAAGTATCCACATTTATTCAAAAATCAAAGTGAGCATTCATTAAATTCGAAGGATAGAATTTCTTAAGGAGGGAAGAATGTAATGACCCAATATTTTTCTAAATTAACGTAAATTAATTTTCTCCTAATTGATAATTTATTTAGATTAGTTTTATAGCAAGTAGATAGTGGTAGTTTAGAGAAACTTATCTAGTATTTTTTGAAGGTCCATAATTTGAATTTTACTAAAAGTATGGTTTTATTTTGTATCAAATTATGAAAAATTTTTGTGCCTTTTCTTGTAATTTTTCCTTGGGACATTTCTTGTAGCTTTCCCAATTATCCTTTTTAGTTTAGAATTTATATGTGTGTTACATGAAACAGAGCATTGATCCAGCTCATTTCCTTCCTTCCCCTTACCGACATGAGCGTTTTGGTTTTCCATCGCCATTGCACTCCTCCCCCATTCTTCGCATCTTTGGTGGCCTTAGTGCTTGTGCTATCTTGCAACACTAGGTTCTCCATCATCCTTCCCATCTTTTGATTATTTTTCATGCTGCTACTTTGTTATGCCGTTCACAATCTAGTCGCTTGTGTTTTGTGAGGAAATTAGTCGCTAGAGCTAGTGACTTTGGCTGTGAGCTCTTTTTTTTGGCTTAGTCTAGTGCATTAATTTTCGTTTGCTTCCTTTCATATGCATCAAGTTAGATTTTTCCCTCATCCAGCTGTAATCTCATCTTCTTCTCTCCCTATTCTGTCGGCAGTCACTTGTCTTTCTTTCTTGTTGTTATTGATTTAGGTGAGTAGCTTTAAATTTTTCTTCTTCGTTATGTGTATGTGTTTGCTGACGTGAATAAGGTTGTGAGTTTTATTTTTCCTTCCCTATATTATCGTGTATATCAAGTTTGAAGGGACCTTGATTGAAGCTAAAACTATAGAGAACAAGAGGATAATGGTTTGGCTCTGATCTTTATTTGAGTTTGATATAATTATCAATGATAAAAAAAAATTTAGACAAGTGGTTAGGGTTAAGAAGCTTCATTGAATGAGTTAGGAATTGATGCCCATTAGGTGTTTATTGAAAGGTCTAAGAGAGGATCTTATTTCTGTTAAATAATTTAGCTTTGGGTGAAGTAATCTGAGAAAACTTTATGATGTAATTGAGGATGTGTAAAAAAAACTTTAAATCATTTGGATTGACTAGGTTGTGGCAAGGTTAGAAAGAAGTTTAATAAAATTTTGTTATTTATTATGAGGAGATTAGAAGAGAATTGGAATTATGGTTTAAACAATAGTACTTGTAAGATGTTTGCTAAAACGCATATTAGAAAGAGTTTTGTTTGATTATGATTTTTTAAAAAATTTCATTAGTTCTTGTAGGGACATACTCAATTTGAGTATTAATTATTCATGGATTTAATTTGAATTATATGAAGAATTTTGATTATGAAATTATGGTGAGACAAATGGCATTCTATGAAATTGTATGGATGATAATTATAAATGATAATGTTTAAAGATTTGATTGGGAATGCCTTTGAATTTCTTGAGAAAAAAAAAGAAAAAAAGGGGTGATATGAGAACTTGGAATTTAGAGTGATTAACTATGGTTTATGTATATATAACATTGATTAAGTTTTGTTGCTTGCACTTAACAAGAGTTGAAAAGAGTTTATCAAACTTGAATATGCCATTGAATTTTCTTTTTACATTAGATAGGGCATTTAGAGGAAAGAAGGTTTGATTGGGTTCTAAGAAGTGAATTTTAGTACTCGGGAACACTTCAATAAGTGAATAGAATCCCAACTACTTTACCATAAAATTATTTTCTGAAATGTTATATTTATGTAAATCATTTTAAAAATAGCTATGTTAATTATTGAATATTTTATCATTTAAATTCTTATATTGGGAAATTATAAATAGGTGTTGAAAGATAATTGAGTTATGGCATGTGTATGTGTTTTTGTTTACTTATGATGAATACTTTGAAAAATTAATGGAATTATTTTTATCAACTTTGGTTATTTTGAATTATGCAATAAATGCTAAACATGGACTTTAGTTACAAAATTTTATCTTTGCAAGTTTTAACACTCAAAATTATTCATGTGAGTTTGACTTTGAGAATGGAAACTGTATTTTATAACGATGATTTTCTCGCATATTTGAAAATGGATTGATAGGAATTTTGTACAGGACACTGGTTGCTAACACTAGTTTCATTAGCCCTTGGCGCGCCTTGGTTAATAACTAGCTATTTTGAATTTTGTGAGCTCTATTCTCACGTTTGTTGTTTGTGGGTCTCGTACTCATGTTTGTTTTGTGGCTTCGAGTTGCGTTTGGTTACTTACCCTCATGGACTGTGTATCCACGTCTGTTTTGTGGTTTCGAGCCTTATTTAGTTACTTACCCTTATGGACTATGTGTCCACATTTATTTCATGGTTTTGAGTTGCGTTTGGTTAGCATTACCCTCATAAACTGTACGTCCACATTTGTTTCGTGACTTCAGCTGCATTTGGTTATTTACCCTCGTGGATTGTGTGTCCACGTTCGATTTTGTGGCATAAGCCGCATTTGGTTATTTACTCTTGTAGACTATGTATTTACATTTGTTACTTGTTCTGATAAATCCCCATAATTATGAGATTTTAATTATTTAATAAATTTTTTTAGTTTTGATTAACGTCATATTATTATTTTTTATGCAGTTATTTGCTTTATTGAAAATAATGATAATGACATTTGATATGATGCTTTAATGAATCAAGATTTTATTTAACGTTATATAGAACCCTCTTATGCCCACTTTTATTAAATATTTGGTTGTGAAAATTTTCATCTTTAGCACTTATAATTATTCTATATTTTTCTTTTATACAAATTTAATTATTTATTGTTAGGATGCTATTCATTGAAAATTTATTTTGGTCTCAGATTAAGTAGCTGAGGCTGATCTCACTACTGACCTTTGAAGGGCATACAACTGTTTTGGATAAAATTTTGCTTAGCATTATCTCCTTTGATATAAATATTTGAATTCATGTATTTTATTTTAGAAGTAAGGTTAGATACTCCACATAGCCTATAGATTGGTATCTATTTTGATATATGTTGTCTGCTAGCTGGAAGGAGTTGAGCTCCTGATTGATATTATATTTTATGTATAATATTGTATTGTAGAATTTTTAGGAGATTTTATTTATAAGGGAGGTTCTGCCGAAATTTCTACAAAAATATTAATTAATTTATTGTAATGATTTTTTTCAATACATTATAATTTCTACTAAAATGAAAAGATTTTCTTCAATTTAAGGCTTTCGGGAATGCACGATGTAGTTCGCACCCGTGCTGATCACCCTCTATTTTTGAGGCATGACAAAAGCCCTTTTTAAACCCTTTCCTTAGAGAAATTATGGTAGAAATGATCAAGACATTCTTATTCCTCAATTGTTTATCAATTCTTCCCATTTTTAACCTCATAACTTAATCATACACATATTCTTAAGGTTCAACCATTAAACTTCAGACCACTTGTAAAACCTTAGTTTCGTACTTGAAAGCCTTTTTAAACACTTTCACACATTTGACTTCTACATATAAGGTTAAATCTCACCATATTATCAGGAATCACAAATATACGACTTACAAAAGTTAGGCCAAACCTTGCCATTTAGTCAAGTTTCACATACATACACATCATCACAATATCACACACACACACACACATATTAGTTGAACAAGTTGACATAATGTATTTACATAATTGCTTGAATAGCATCTAAGCCTACCCGTGCATTCACCATTGTGATACACTCAGTAAGATGTAATATCAGCTATACAAGCAAGTTACTAAAACAATACCAATACATGTATCTACTTGGCAACCAAAAATCTCAAATACAAATATATACATTCATTACACTATAGGTTATTATACTACTACAAAAAATGAAGCTACTCTTTCCTCACTTCCTTTTGCAGTCTTCTAGAACTCTCATCACCTGTGCACAGAAGGTAATGGAGTGAGGCATACATCTCAGTAACTTAGATAAATGCCAAATATCGTTTAGCAAGTAAAATCAAATACAAGAGATAAAGTAACAACAGTTTCTATAGAAAGCATTATAGATATATATATATATATATATATGAAATGGATTGTATGTTTTCCTATGTTCCTACTAGTGGAAAACAATAAATGGTTGGTCCACCAGGACTTCTTAGCACAGCTGATCTCTTCTCTTTCTCTTGCCCATACTTTTTTCTTCTTTTTCTTCATTGTCTCATAAGCTAATTGATGTTATATTTATCCAAATTATGTATTAGGCGCCACGGCACATATAGCACATGTTGCAGCACATGGCACAGTGAGACAATTCCCATTATTGCTCATGCGTTTCATTTTGGATTGCCATCTTAGCAATTGATTCTAGTAATGCACCAACTGTAACCTCCTTTATATATCCACTCAATATAGAAGGAGATTATAGTGTTACCACTACCCCACATCAATTACAATAATCAATTTTCATTTCAAAAGCTTCGACCAAAGATTTATTTTATAAAATCGATCAGTTCACAACATAATCAGAGAAAAACACAGTGGAAGTAAATCATGCACACCTTAATTATATAGTGGACATAACCCAACAGCATTCCTATTCCAATTGCATGCATTTCAATATAAAAATAAAACTAAATTTTGGTCTGTCCACCGCGGCGGGCAGTCAATGAGCCATGGCATGTGGCACAGAGCCACACGCTTGCCCTTCCTATGTCATGCACCATGGCATGTGTCACAATGCGCTGCGATGCACTTGTCTAAATTTTTGCTATCATTTTGATAGCAAAAATGACAAACTTTCGGCGTGTGCCATTTTCACGTATGACCTCTGATTGGAGTAATTCAAGCGCCCACACGAAGCTTAGCTCATATACTAACTAATGAGATAGTTTGGACATGATCTAACAATTTGATCAAAATTTAAATACCCAGGTGCAAAAAGTCACTTTTTCTAAAAATTTTGCACACCCAAGCACTCAAATCGATCCCTTTCTCTCATTAGACCACACTAAGCCTTGAACCAAGTCTAAAAGGATCTAATATACCTGATTGACCTTAATTAATCACAATAATACTCATATATCAAAAATTAACCCCTCTACGACCAATTTTCACAACTTACTAATTTCACATACTATGTCATTTCTTGGCATAACATAGCCTACTTGTTTATTTCTCAACTCATACATATACAATCATATCCACAATACAATCTTAGCCCCTAAATCACTCATTTCATCATAACTTGTCCTTTAGCTTAATATTCACCAGCACAAACCACCATTTCACACATATATACTCTAAGTCATAGCCCATTTTTGTTTTATTTCAACACATATACAATCAATCAGGCTAGACTTCACAAAGTCTTAATTCAATTCATGCATGCAACCCTATGGCAACTCATATACACTTATATACACAATCTCAGTTTAGTTTATTACACAACCTCAGAGTACGCGACTTTACAACTCAAGCCCGTCAAGACTCTCTTCCCTTACCCTGATCACTTCCCGATCCTGTAAACATGTAACCATGGGGGTGAGATAAAAATCTCAGTAACATAATAACTCAGTCCTATTGACTATCACATGCAACAATATGAAAGTAAACATATTATATCATTAAAACCTCATAAAATAGCATTTATATCACATATCACGATTTGTTTTTAACTTTTCAACATATTATAAATGATTCCATGTTATCTCAAGATATTTCATCATATCCCATCACAAACTAGCATGATTTCTACCAACTAAACCTCTAAATCACCCCGACATGAAACCATAGGCTCATCTCAGACCAATGTACACTCTGATTAGTCTTAAGCTCACTTGTAGTGGTAGAATCGCTCAGCCAAATATGTTCTAACGCACAATACGAACTATGGTTTTCCCACAATACAAACAATGGGCGTTAATGACTCCAACACCACATCGCAAAGATACTAAGGAGTCTCTTATCTCTAACACCGTACCTCAATAGGCACTAAGGAGATCTTCTCCAACACCGCACCTTTCAAGGCACTAAAGAGAATTGTTTCCAACACTGCACCCTAACAGGGTCCTAAGAAAACCTTACCAAATGATCTTTATTATCTCCTACACTCGGGTGAACTCCCACCCCTATGATCATGCTTTCCTGAACCATTTAAGGTCCCCATTTACTATATCACACTTTCTTACACATTATATACAAATAATATTTTTCATTTGAAAACACACATTTCAATGCTCATTTAAACTAAAAACCTTTTCACACACATCAATCTCAATGCAATAAAACATGCTTAGTTTGAAACCATTTCATGTATTACATAGCATACTAACATACAGTTACAATAAACAATCAAACAAAGGAAGTTATTCGGTTACCTCAACTCTTCTGTCACTAGAAAGGTTACCTATGAATTTCAACTATCACACAAGCTTTTTTCAAGCTTCCTTCCTCTACTCACGCACCCAATATGCCAATTTGAACACATTTGGCACATTTTAGTCATTTGGTCCATTTTGTCCAAAAACCCAATTTTACTACTTAGAGCCATATTCATCCGTAAACTCTTTTCCATTTATCTATTCTAAGTCCATGGCTACCCAATTACTACTTTACATCACCTTAACCAGTCTTAATTCACTCAAAATAGATTTTTGCCCTAACTTTCTCTCTTTAAGGCTAAAATTAAGCCTTCGGGTTCAAAGCTCTACCGTTCATCTCTAAACCAGTTGCAAAGCTTTAATCTAACTTTCAAGAACCTTTTTATTAATATTAAGCAAGAATCAAACCCCTCAATTTCCACCAATTCAATTATCCTATAACTCATTTTCAGAGAAATTTGTGTAGAATGGAAGGTAAGAGTTATATGTAGCTTACTTGACAAGTTACCGATTCGAATTACCTTCCACCACTCCAAAATAGCTTGACCTAGTTCCTCAGCCCTTGTCCTCTCTCAATCTCATGTGTTTCTAGATTTTCAATTCTGAAAATCACCCTATTCCATGACTTAAGAATGATTTTCTAGTCTATACGCCGCGACGCGTGGCACAGTAAGATTTATTCTCATTGCGTGTACTTGCTTCAACCCGAAACACACTGCTATCACCCATATCTGTTCATACTACACACAAACAAGTCAAAATATCAATTAATCATTTGAATCTCTAATCCTACCCTAACTTCCAGTTCACCCTCGATTAACCTCTAAACTTAGAATTAAGAAATTTAGGATGTTACAATTCTCCCCTCCTTTTAAGAATTTTTCCCTCAAAATTCATAAAAGACATAAATATATACCTAATGAAACAGGTAAGGATACTATTGCCTCATTCTATCCTTTATTTCCCATGTAGCATCACCAGGAGCCATACCTCGCCAGAAAACTTTAACTAATCATATGGTCTTGTTCCTCAATTGCTTTTCTTTCACATTTATGATTCACTCTGGCTCAGCCTTAAAGGTTAAATTCTCCTGGAGTTCAATCCTCTCTTGTTCTATCACATGTGAAGGATCAAGTTGATATTTCTTAAGCTGTGACACGTGAAACACCTTATGCATACCCGATAACTGTGGTGGCAAAGTGATGTTGTAGGCAACTAGTCTAATTCTCTCTAGAATCTCAAAAGGACCAATGAATCTAGGAGTTAATTTCTTGGCTCTTATCGATCTCCTAATTTCCATCACTGGTGTAACTCTCAAAAACACATGGTCTCCCACCAGGAACTCTAGTAGCCTTCTACGCCTATCCACATAAATTTTCTGCCTACTCTAAGCCGTTAACAACTTTTGCTTGACCAACTCAGTCTTTTAAGTTGTTTGATCTACAATATTAGGCCCTAACATACTCCTTTCACTCAATTCCGTCCAACAAAGAGGTGATCTACATTTTCTCCCATACAATGGATCATATGGTACCATTTGTATACTAGAGTGGTAATTGTTATTATAAGCAAACTTAGCCAAAGGGAGATGGCTATCCTAGCTACCTTTCAACTCCAATGCACAGGCTCTCTACATATCCTCTAAGGTTTGTATGGTTCATTCTGTCTGCCCATCTGTTTGTGGATAATATGCCATACTGAATTTCAACTCAGTACCCATGGCACACTATAAAGCTCCCTAAAACTTAGAGGTAAATCTAGGATCTCTATCAAAAATTATATTCTTAGGTATATTATGTAACCTTACTACTTCTTGAATATAGATCTTTGCCAACTTTTTTAGAGAATCACTAATTCAAATTGCTAAGAAATGAGATGATTTAATAAGTTTATCGACTATGACCCAAATGGCATCATGTCTAGATTGAGTTCTTGGTAACCCAGTTATAAAATCTTCTTATGAATTCTTCCTTGTCCAGGTCTCCCTGCCTGAAAGCATGAAATTCCTCTTTCTTCTCAGTTCTGAATGAGACTGAAAAGTGTTGATCAAAGAATACTTTCTTGAAGTCATCCCAGCTCAATCGAATACCACTAGTTAGTCTCACAGATTCCTACCACCTCATAGTAGCACTAACCAATTGCACCGTGGCCAAGATAACCTTCTGCTCTGAAGTACAGATTACCACCTCAAAGATGGTTTCCATTTGTTCTATCCATAATTCTACTTCACCTTCCCTCATACAGCTTTTTGGATGTAGATGATGATATCTATATAGATGGATCTTATATATATCGTACAATGAAGTACTGCATGAGTGGATATATAGGAATCTAAATCTGTCGAATCACTCATGTTATGATCTTTTACATCCTAGGTCTTCCCGTTCCTTTATCTGGCTTATGTTCTTCATGTAGCATTCAAACTGAATGACTCTATGAAATTACGTTGATACTTCCACATATTATGAGTAACATAGGAGACATCTCTATTCCCCCCCGAGAAATCCTAAGAATTACCATTGCTTAGCTTTCAATTTGCCTCTAACCATCAAATGAAATGTGAGTAACCTGTCCTCCCCTCTTTAAAACAAAGGGCGCTTTTGGTTTTGTCGGTGCTTGAAACAATTTTGTCTTCTCCATATTACTACATTTAGGATTTACATATACAACATATATCACTATCAAGAGTGAATTTCTTATTATTTACATTTTTTGATTAAAAAAAGGGGGGATAAGCTATAAGAGATTAGAAATTTGAAAAAAAAAAAAGGATTGGGTTGCACTATACATATGAAACATTATACAATAATGATGTATTTGACAAATCAAATACCGTGGTTTAATAACGAACCATTCTGATTAATTGATATGATAATATTAGGTGATAATTTTGTGAAAGATTCCTGTAAAAGGTTTCATTAACTCCTAAGTCATGTCGAGTAGACCTTGTTGTTATGAGAATTCTTAATTCATGAGTTGTAGGGAGGGATTTATGTCACCATAAACAGAGACTAAAGCAAGTGTTGGGTTTAAAGCTGGTGTTAAAGATTATAAATTGACTTATTATACTCCTGACTATGAAACTAAAGATACTGATATCTTGGCAGCATTCCGAGTAACTCCTCAACTTGGAGTTCCACCTGAAGAAGTAGGTGCTGCGGTAGCTGCTGAATCTTCTACTGGTACATGGACAACTGTGTATAGGCCCATCAGATCCGGGATGTGATATGGTTTCGAAGGATGAACTGGATAGTTCCAATAAGATTTCATTCTTTAAGAGAATTCATTTTTTGATTTATTTCATCTATTCCATGACTGACATGGGGGGATACACATTACACCATGATTTTGAATCAGAAGAGAGATTTCAAGAAATGGCAGATCTATTCACTCTATCAATAGCCGAGCTAGATCTGGTGTATCATAAGGGATTTTCCTTTTCTATTGATTCCTTCGGATTGGATCAAAAACATTTCTTGAATGAGGTATTCAACTCCAAGGATGAATCGAAAAAGAAATCTTTATTGGTTCTACCTCCTATTTTTTATGAAGAGAATGAATCTTTTTATTAAAGGATCAGAAAAAAAAATAGGTCCGGACCTCTTGCGGGAATGATTTGGAAGATCCAAAACCAAAAATAGTGGTATTTGCTAGCAAGAACATAATGGAGGCCGTCAATCAATATAGATTGATCTGAAATCTGATTCAAATCCAATATAGCACCCTTCCCACGGCATATAAGCTACTAATATGTTTTTTCCCAAAGTGAGTTCGCCACCAACTATAGCAACACCATCTGCTAAAATTTGTCCCTTTTTAATGCATTTACTCGTCTTCTAAGATGCGATAGACTATAATTTAAATATTAATTTCTCTTTTTTTATTTTACATTTATTTTATAAGATAAAGAAAGATTGATGAGAAAAACAAATGGAAATCTCTATAATTTTTAGATAGTATAGGGGTGGATGTAGCCAAGTGGATCAAAGCAGTGGATTGTGAATCCACCATGAACGGGTTCAATTCTCATCATTCATTGACGAGTTAAATCGAACAAACATCTTCCAAGCACGATTAATAGATGGATTAGTGCCCAGAATCTCTAGTCTACTACCTGAATTTCGAGATGATCCAGGTCTACTATGTGCTTCTTGCACTGGAATATTATGAGCTTTAACTCTCTCTTCTTGCTCTCTACCCCTTAGGATTGTGTCGTGATTCCTAACAGTTTGTCTTATGTTGACAACCATATCCCTGAGCTCTTCTAGTAGCTCATCATGTCTATCCCTTTGCGGCTGAACCAATTAAACTTCTGACTCCCATTCCTCCTCTACAACCCGTCTAGATACTATGGTTCTTACACGAGTGCCTCTCATACTGTATTATTTTCTCCCCTTTTAAGGACGAAAATACGAAACACAAAGGGCATCAGGGAAAAAGTTGTGCAATGAACAAGATGAGTTGCCATATTTTTAAATAAATGCATTAATAACAATCAAGTCTCAAAAACCAAGAAACTGATGCCAAAATTATAACCTCCTTTATATATCCACTCAACATAGACGGAGATTACGATGTTACCACTACCCCACATCAATTACAATAATCAACTTTCATTTCAAAAGCTTTGGTTGAAGACTTATTTTATAAAATCGATTAGTTCACAGCACAATCAGAGAAAAACACAGCAGAAGTAAATCATACACACCTCAATTATATAGTGGACATAACCTACCAGTATTCCTATCCCAATTGCATGCATTTCAATAAAAAAAACTAAATTTTGGTCCTTATGCTGCAGTGACGGTTAGTACACTACGGCATGTGGCACAGAGCCACACGCTCACCCTTCCTGTGCCGTGTACTGCGACATGTGTCACCACGCACCGTGGCATGCCTGTCTAAATTTCTACTATCATTTTGATAGCAAAAATGGCAAATTTCCAGTGTGTGCCATTTTCACGTACGACGTCCGATTGGAGTGATTCAAGCGACCACACAAAGCTTAGCTTGTATACTAACTAATGAGATAGGTTTGGACACAATCTAACAATCCAATCAAAATTTGCATAATCAAGTGAAAAAAGTCACTTTTTTTGAAAATTTTGCATACCTAAGCATTTAAATCGATCCCTTTTTCTCATTAGATCACACTAGGCCTGGAACCAAGTCCAAAAGGATCTAATACACCTGATTGACCACAATTAATCACAATTATACTCATATGTCAAAATTTGACCTTTCTATGGCCAATTTCCACAATTCACTACATACTTTATCATTTCTTGGCAAAACTTAGCCCACTTGACTATTTCTCAACTCATACATATACAATCATATTCACAATACAATCTTAGCCCTCAAATTACTTATTTCATCATAATTTGTCCCTTGGCTTAAGATTCACCAACACAAAATCATTTCCACACAATATACTCCAAGTCTTAATCCCTTTGTTTCATTTCAACACAATTTACAATCAATCGGGCTAGACTTCACAACATCTCAATTATTTCATGCATGCAACCCTATAGCAACTCATATACACTTATACATATAGAGTCTCAATTCAGTTCTTTACACAACCTTAGTAGATGGCTTCACACTCAAGTCGGTCCAGACTCTCTTCCCTTGCCTTGATCACTTCCTGGTCCTGTAAACATGTAACCACGAGGGTGAGATAAAAATCTCAATAATAGAATAACTTACTCCTATTGACTATCACATGCAACAATATGAAAGTAAATATAGTATATCATTAAAGCCTCATAAAATAGTATTTACATTACATATCTTATTTCATTTTTAACTTTTCATCAATCACAAAGGATTCCATGTTATCTCAAGATATTTCATCATATCCCATCACAAACTAACATGATCTCTACCAACTGAACCTCCAAATCACCTCGAGACAAAACCATAGGCTCATCTTAGACCAATATACACTCTCATTAGTCTTGAGCTCATCTGCAGTAGTAGAATCACTCGTCCAAAGATGTTCTAACACATAATGCAGACTATGGTTTACCCCAATACACACAACGGGGCCTCATTGACTCTACTGTACCTCAATAGGCACTAAAACGATCTTCTCCAACACCGCGCCTTTCAAGGCATTAAGGAGAACTGTTTCCAACACCGTACCCTTATGGGTACTAAAGAAACCTTGCCACATAGTCTTTATCATCTCCTGCACTCAGGTGAACTCCCACCCCTATGATCATGCTTTTTTGAACCATTTAAGGTTCCCATTTACCATATCACACTTTCTTTCACATTATATATACCAATAATATTTTTCATTATAAAACACACATTTCAATGCTCATTTCAACTAAAAGCCATTTCACATACGAAAATCACTCAATGCTATAAAACATGCGTAGTTCAAAACCATTTCATGCACTACATGGCATACTAGCATATAGTTACAATAAACAGTCAAACAAAGGAAGTTATTCTGTTACCTCAACCCTTCTGTCACTAAAAAGGTTACCCATGGATTTCAACTATCACACAATCTTTTCTCAAGCTTCCTTCCTCTACTCACGTGCTCAATATGCCAATCTGAACACATTTGGCACATTTTAGTCATTTGGTCTATTTTGACCAAAAACCTAATTTTACTAATTAGAGCCATACTCATCCGTAAACTCTTTTCCATTTATCCATTCTAAGTCCATGGCTACCCAATTACTACTTTGCATCACCTCAACCAGTCTTATTTCACTCAAAATAAATTTTTTCCCTAACTTTCTCTCTCTAAAGGCTAAAATTGAGCTTACGAGTTCAAAGCTCTACCGTTGATCTCTAAACCAGTTGCAAAGCTCTAATCTAACTTTTGAGAACCTTTTATTACTATTAGGCAAGAATCAAACCCCTTAATTTCCACTGATTCAATTTTCCTATAACTCATTTTCAGAGAAATTTGTGTAGAATGGAAAGTAAGAGTTATATGTAGCTTACTTGACAAGTTACCAATCCAAATCACCTTTCACCGCTCCAAAATAGCTTGACCTAGCTCATCAGCCCTTCTCCTCTCTCTATCTCATATGTTTCCAAATTTTTACTCCTAAAAATCACCCCATTTAACGACTTAAGAAGTAATCTTTTGGTCCATCCATTGCAACGCATATAGCACAAGCCGTGTCTCATGGCACGATGAGATTTATTCTCACCACACGTATTTGCTTTGAACTAAAATGCAGTCCTATCACCAATATCTATTCATACAACACACAAACAAGTCAAAATATCAATTAATCATTCAAATCTCTAATCCCACACTAACTTCCACTTCACCCTCGACTAACCTCTAAACTTAGGATTGATAAATTCAGGATGTTACACCAACCAAACAACACAAAGTATCAACCACCATCCAAAATTACTATAAAATCCACTAGTTACTAATTTATCCCTAATTAGCAATTAGTTCCATGGGTTAAAGTTTAGGATGTTACATTTCTTCCCTCCTTTAAAGGAATTTTGTCCCCAAAATTCAAACATAGCTATAAAACTTACCTTATGGGAACAAGTGAGGATACTACTTCCTCATACTTTCCTCTATCTCCTATGTCACGTCACTCAATGAAACACCTTTAATAATCTTATAGTCTTGTTATGCAGTTATTTTTCTTTTACATCTACCATCCAATCCAGTTCAGTCCTATACATGAGATTGTCTTGAAGTTTTACTTCTTCAAGTTCATTACATGCGACAGATCTAGATGATACTTTTTCAAATACAACACATCAAACATGTCATGTACTCTAGATAATTACAAAGGAAAAGCAATGCTATATGCTACAGAGCCCACTTTACTTAGAATTTGGTATATTGCCATATAACTAGGTGATAACTTCTTAGCTTGAATGAACCTACCAATACTAGTTACTGGAGAAACCTTGAGAAACACATGGTCTCTAACCTTAAGTTTTAGCGGTCAATACCACCTATCAACATAACTCTTTTGACAGCTCTAGGCAGTAAGAAACTTCTGCTGAATAATTCATATCTTCTTTGATCCACAATATTCGAGCCAATCACATACCTCTTACTCAACTCAACCCAATATAGAGGAGATCTACACTTCCATCTATATAATGCCTCATACAATGCCATCTAGATAAAAAGTCAATACTTTCTTTAGTGTCCTAGTTTAACCTAGTTTTTGGTTTGCCTTTGTGTTAAAATTTTTATATAATTTTATGCAGCCTGAAAATTGATTAATTTAATAAATTCTCCCTTCTAGTTATGAATTTAAGTCTAAAATTTAATTATATTTTATTATATTACATGTTATGTAATTAAATTATATGATTTATGTGACATAAGTAGCATGTGACTTTTGTATTAATTGGGTAATTGAAGTCAACATTCCTTGAGGTTAAAGCAAATAATTTAGAAATTTTTTATAATTCACTTAAGGAATTAAATCATCTTGAAAAATGTGGATGACACATGAGAAATTAGACAAACGTTGGAATCATTTGTAAGCCAATAGGGTGGTGCCACCTTGCAAGTGTGACAAGGCCCCAAAATTCCTTTTAATTTTGTTTTCTTTTATTTTAATTAAGTATTCAGCTAAAGAAACACCTTGAGCATGCCCATTCTCACCCAGATTTAGATACATACAACTTCATTTCACTATGTCTTCCATTCTCTCTCTAGTTCATCTTGTTCTTCATATTCTCCACCTTTTCTCTAATTTCTTCATTTTTTTTCTAACACACTAACCTCCATTTCTATCCACTAAACCTCTATAAAACTTATACCATTTTACATATCTCTCCTTGCTTATCCCATCTATTCCATTCTCATAAGGATCTAAGCTCAATATCTTCATCCAAGCTTCTATGGATTTTGGCCAAGAGGTGCTTCTCCTAAGGTTCTTGAAGATGAAGATGGTTGGATAAGTTTCTTGATGGATTCTTAGTGAGATGAAGATGGAGGATGAATCTAGAGCTTCAATTGGCTAAGTTTCTTTTATTTCCTATTATCTTCTCTTTTTACTAGATGATTAGATGTCTTAGTCTAGAGTTTGATCATCTTGTCTTGTAAATTCTAATTTGAATTTGATCTTGATGTAAAGAGAAGAGGATTGTGTTGGTTAATTTCTTCCTTTTGATACCTTGGTGATTTTGGCCACTTCATGTTTAGCACATAGTCTTGCATTTTTCATTTAGTGAATTACATTGGTTAATGTTGCATAATCTTGTGATGTTAATGCTTGTGTTGTTGAGTAGCTTGACATAATCTTATGGTTGCTCACTTTATTGCTTTGGCCATGGCATCTGAAAGGAGAATTTGAGTGGTTAATTTTTACACCAATTGGTTAATTGAACTAAGGACTTTAATCTAAGACCTAAGGAATTTAGCTAATTATGTTAATTGGCTTAAGATAGTCTTCTTTGGTCAAGACAGCTTTGGTCAAGAAGAAAGAGAAGCTTAATTTAGCCTAATCACATGAAGATAATGATTCCAAAATCAACTAATCTCTAAGGTTCCACTATTATGAAAAGGGAAGTTTATTTCACTCACTTTAATTAGCATTTTAATTACTTGCACATTAGGTTATTATTTAGATAATTAGGTAACTAAATTCTAACTCTTTAGGTGACTTATTGCATTAGGTGACCTTTTGTTAAACTTGAAACCATTCCCTGAGAGATGACCTATGGTTGGCCCTATATTGCATTAGGGTTAGTTTTAGTTTAATTTTAAGGGTTAGTAATAGGAATTAGTTGCTTACCCTCAAAATTAAAACTAAAGCTAGCACTAATGTAATATAGGGCCAACTTAGGTCATTTTTTAAGGAATAATTTTAAGTCTAATTAAAGTTATCTAGTGGAATAAGTCACCCAAAATTTAAAGTTGATTACCTAATTACTTATTTAATTACCTAGTTAACAAGAAATTAAAATTGCTAGCTAAAGTTGATAGTTTAGACTTACCTTTTAAGGTAGGAACCTTAGAGTGTTGTTGATGGAAGATTTCTAGCCTACAATAAATTATGGTAGCTCACTTGATATGATTTAGTTGCCTGCCTTTAAAATTAAACTAAAGCTAACCCTAATGTAATATAGGGCCAACCCTAGGTCATCTTTCAAGGAATGATTTTAAGTCTAATTTAAAGTTATCTATGGAATAAATCACCCAAAGTTTAAAGTTGATTAACTAATTACTAACCTAATTATCTAGTGAATCAAAATAGCAAACTAAACCTAATTATGAAAGAAGTAGCTTCCCAATTTAAGTAGGAACCCTAGGGTATTACTAATGGAAGATTCCTAGCCCTTTAATTAATTATGGCAGCTCACTTAACTCTCTTTCCTTGGCTAAAAAATGTATTTACTTAAGACAACTATCTCAAGTATCCTAGCTTCACTAATTCAATTTCCTAAGTACTATTACAAGCCCCTTAAGTAACTTTACTAGCTTAGCTCTAAAATTAACCAAGTGTTTAGTAAAAATTCATTCCTAGATGTCACTGCCCGAAGCTGTCCCTAAGCTCAAAATTATGAAAACTCAAGCAACTCATCAACTATTCACCACATAATTACATGCTAGACTAATGCAAGACATTGTCCAAGTAAAATCACATATTACCATGTAAAATCACTAAGAGGCTGAAAATCCAGCTACATCAAGAGCATGCAATTCAACATTACAAATTACAAACAACTATGAAACCAAAGTTAAATTGAACCACAATCAACAATAGTCATAGTATTATAATGAAATTGAAACAAGATGAAGAAATAGTTAAGCTTAGCTAAGTGAAGACTTCAAGACTCCTCTTCTATCAACTCTCCCCTAGGATTCCATGAAGATTCTAGCTAGAAAACATCAAGAAAATCTTGCTTCCACCAAGAATATCGGGCATGATTATTCTATTTTGGAATTAGCTAAACCTTAATTAAAAAATAAGAAAAGAAATTAAAATGAAAATAGGAGCCTTGTCACACTTGCAAAGTGGCACTCTCCTATTAGTTAGTAGATGATTCCAATGTGTGCCTAATTTTCCATGTGTCATCCACACATTTAAGCTGATTTAATCCCTTAAAATAATCAAAATTCACATGGAAATGCTCAGCCATTGACCTCAAGGAGTGTTGACCTCAACTACCCAATTGATACACAAGTCATATGCCATATATGTCACATAAATCACATAATTCAATTAAATAGCATGTGATATAATAAAATATAATTAATGTATAGAATTAAATTCATAATTATAAGGGATAATTTATTAAATTAACCAAGTTCTAGGTTGCATAAAATTATATAAAAATTTTCACACAAAAGCAAACCGAAAAATAGGTCAAACTAAGACACTTAAGAAAGTATTGACTTTTTATTTAATTACTTTCAAAATAAAATAAATTTTAAAATTATAATTTTACCACTCATCAAACCAGACATAAAATGCACTTTGTCAATCTTTCTTGTATATTTTCTCAAAAGTTTATTTTTTAGACCAAAATGCTTCTAGTGCACTAAACCTATAAACTTAGGCAAAATTCCAAATTAAATACAATGTGTGCACTTGAAGGTGATAAATCATTAATAAAAGGATCCTAATTAACAAAGAAAAGTAGGTAACCAATGTGTTATATCATCGCTCAACTTCTCTTCCTTAACTGAAAAATGTATTTACTTAAGACAATTATTTCAAGCAACCTAGCTTTACTAATTTAATCCCCTGAGTGCTATTACAAGAACCTTAGGTAACCTCACTAGCTTAGCTCAAGAATTAACCAAGTATTTAGTTAAAATTCATCCCTAATTGCCACTGCTCCAAGCTGTACTGAAGCTCAAGACTATGAAACTTAAGCAACTCATCAAGTATTCACCAGACAATTACATGCTAGGTTAATACAAGATATTCACCAAGTGAAATCACATATTACAATGCAAAATCACTAAGTGGCTAAAATTCCAGCAGCAAAAAGAACATAAAATTCAACTCAGCAGTCTTGTTTTAACATTAACAATTACAATCAACCATGAAACTAAAGTCAAATTGAACTACAATCAACAATAGTCATAGTATTCTAATGAAATTGAAACAACATGAAGAAATAGTTGAGCTTATCCAAATAAAGAATTCAAAGCTCTTCTTCTATCAACTCTCCTCTAGGATTTCATGGAAAATTTAGCTAGAAAAAATCAAAACCATCTTACTCCTTCAAGAACTAAACATAGCCAAGTAGAGCTCCATGGTAATGGTGGAATCAAGCTTCAAATCTCCTTGAAAGTGGTAGGGATAGGTTCATCCAAGTGATAGAAATGGAACGGTGGTGGTTTTGGGGAGGTTTGATGGCTGAATGTAGAGTTATGGGTGCTGAAAAAAATGAATAAAGTGGAGAGAAGGTGGAGAAAATGAAGAACAAGATGAACTAGAGAGAGAGAATGGAAGAGATAATGAAATGGGGTGTTTGAATATGAAAAGATGGTGAATAGGACGTGCTCAATGGTTCCCTTCAGCTGACTCCTAGTAAAAAGAAATTTTGGGGCCTTATCACACTTGCAAGGTGGCACCCTCTTATTGACTTATTGATGATTCCAATTTGTGTCAAATTAATCCCATGTATCATCCACATCCACATTTTAAGCTAATCTAGATCACTCAATTAAGAGAAAAAATGTCCAAATGCTTCAGCTTTGACCCCATAGACTTTTGACTTCATTTGCCCAATTAATGCATATGTCACATGTCACCTATATCATATCAATCACATAATTTAATTAAATAACATGTGATATTATAAAATATAATTAAATTCAAAAATTAAATTCATAATTAGAAGGGAGATTTTATTAAAATAACCAAGTTCTAGGTTGCACAAAATTATATAAAAATTTTCACACAAAGGTAAACCAAAAACTAGGTCAAACTAAGACACTTAAGAAAGTGTTGACTTTTTGTTTAATTACTCTCAAACTAAAATAAATTTTAAAAATATAATTTGACCACTCATCAAATAGAAATAAAATTTAATTTCTCAATTTTTCTTGTGCATTTTCCCAAGAGTTCATTTTTGGACCAAAATACCCCTAGTGCACAAAACCTAGACACTTTGCAAATTTCCAAATCTAATGCAATGTGTGGGAACTTTGGCTAATAAAACCTTAATAAATGATCCTAATTGACATAGATAAGCATGTAACAAATGTGTTCTATTATTTGGTGACACAACTCATCAAAATTTTGGCATCGTTGCCGGGTAGGCTACGTTTAGCTCTTAGGATAGTTTTCTTGGTGCTTAATTTGCAATTTGTGTTTCTAGAAAAAATTTTGAAAAATCATAAAAAAAAATTTTTTGATCTTTCCTAACTATGTTGCTATGTTTTATACTTTTATGTGTTTTTTGTCATTTTTGGAAAAAGAAAAAAATTAGTGCATTTTCGTTTTTTCTAGTGTAGTGCTTGATATTGCTCTATTTTTAATGTTTCTAGGCTGACTTCAAAAATGAGTCTAGAATAGTTTGGACTTGAAATTTATTCAGTTGAAAGATATATCTCGTAGCTGCATTTCAAAACTGGTTTGGTTAATTTTGGGCTTGGAAATTGATTTGTCCACATTTTACAAGCTTTTAAGGTTAGGGAGCCTTTTCAAAGGATTCTAAAACCCTATAGCAAGTTTGAGTAGGCATAGCTTTCATACTATGCTTCCAAATTGAGTAGGTCAAGTCTCATTTTGTTGTGGCTATCTTATCTTTGTTTTATTAGTTGATCATTTTCCTTAATTCTACCTTTGTCCTGTTGGAAAAGTTATTGGAAACTCATAGGGTTGTCTGGACGAAACCTTATTTTTCAAGAACTGTGCACCAATTGTGAAACATTATAGGAACGATTGAGATATAATTTTGAGCTGAAATATTTATATAATTTTCTTGTATATCTCTTTTGTCTCTCATAAGAGTTTAATGGGAATTTCTTGTGTGGATTAGCTGCTACAAAATTTACAAGTTCATTGTCTCCAGAGAGCAAGCTGCAGAGCTTCCAGAACAAGCACAGAGTCTTCAAATGAGCATTTCTAACTCTTTCCTCCTTTATTTTTAGTGATTCTTTATTTGTGTGGTTATTTTTTTGTTTTTTTGTTAAAAAAAGGAGAAAAAAATTCTTTGCTTTTATGGTTTAGTTTTATTGATTTTTGTTTCTTGTGTCTAAAGGCATTTAGAGTGTTTTTTCTTTCTTTCTTTTGAATCTTGTTTTGTGTTGTTTATAGCTCTTAGCTAAGTTCTTTGGTTTATAACCCATGCTAACCCTAAAACATTTTTTGAAGTAGACCTCGAGATTGAAAAATCTTTTCAAAAACTCAAGAGGTCACAATCTCAAATTGATAATCACCTTGTGGTCAATTCATCAATGGAAAAGGTAGATCCACTTGTGTGTCAAGGCAATGGCTAAGAGTTGGGAGACAATAATGGTAACAATAGAAATGTGGGTCACAACTTGCATGATGATGCACACATCAATAGAGATTTTATGGGAATGCATAATCCTCAAGATGAGAAACCCATTAGGTAATTAACTTCCCCTAATTGGAATGACAATCCTTATGGGTTGTACATGACTCCTAATGTGAACATGTTCGAACTTAAACCTAAATGCTTTGCCTAAATTCCATTGATTATCAGGTGAAGATTGCCATATATTCTTGCATACTCTCTTTCTTGTGTGTGATACTATGAAACCCATAAATGTGAATGTTGATGATGTGCAAGCAAAAGCTTTTGTCTTTTCCCTTAAAGGCCTAGCTAAAGAGTGGTACTTCAATTATCCCTCCCACATTAGAGTTTCTACTTAGTCTGAACTTAGAAGATTGATTTTAGAAAAGTTCTTTCCCTCTTCTAAAGCTACAAATTTGAGGAAACAAATTTATGGGATTGAATAAGGTTTTGATGAATCCTTTTATAAATATTGGATAAGGTTCCAAAGGTTACTTGCTAAGTGCCCTCATCATCAAATTTCTAATGAGAACCTTATATGATATTTTTATAAAGGGCTTTGTGAAAAAGATAAGTTTTTCATAAATTCTACTAGTGGGGAGCTTTAATTGATTTAACACCTATCAAGGCTTAGGAGTTGATAGAAAAGATGGCAACTGATAGTATTGAATATGGCACAAGAGATAGGAAGGTAAATTCCATTTCAAGCACATTGGATGACAACAAATTAGGCATTTTGGCCTTGAAGATTGGTAAGATGTTGACTCCTCAATTACGCCAAGTTTAAAATGTGAGCAATGTAAGTGCTTCTTCTCAAGCTCTAGTTCCTTATACATGCACTTTTTGTGATTCTCCCATGCATGTTGAATCTAATTGCCCTATTAAGTTTGAACATGTTTAAGTTAATTCTATGTTTAATGGGAGAGGGAACTAAGGCAACTAAGGGAACTTTAGGAACACTTATCATTCTTCTTAAAGGAATCATCCCAATTTTTCCTATGCCAATTCAAGTGGAGCTTTGCAAGAGAGCCAACCAAGGGGACCATTCCTTAATGCTCAAGGCCGAGGCTTGCAACCTCAATTTCAAGGTGGTAATTCTAATTCCTATCAACAAAGAGGTAATTGATTTCTTTAATAAAATTCATTTGAATATTCCTCTTCTTGATGTTGTGAAAATTTTTTCAAAGTATGCAAAATTTCTCAAAGATTGTTGCACTAACATGAGAAAGTTTACACCTAATGCTAGGGTTTAATTATCCTCTTCTATTATTGCAGTAATGAAACCTCAATTACCAATCAAGTGTGAAGATCCAGGTTCTTTTACCATCCCATGAAAAATAAGAAATACCACATTTTCTAGTACTTTGATTAATCTTGAGGTAGCTATCAATGTCATGCCTTTATCTATTTACACTTCTTTGGAGCTTGATTGCATGCATAAGACCCTAATGATGATATGCCAATTAGTAGATAGAATTATGAGAAAACCACATGGTATTATTGAGGACTTAATTGTTTGTGTGAAAGAATTGCTTTTCTCGATTGATTTTTTATGTTGGACATGTCTAAACAAGGTAGTGGGGATGACATTCTTATCCTAGGTAGACCTTTCATGAGAACAGCCTGCACCTTAATTGACATGGAAAAAGGGTCACTGGTGCTTAGATGTGGTGATGAGCAAGTAAATTTTAATATTTATGAAGCAATGAAATACCCATTTGAGGACTATTCACTTTTGGGTGTAAATACAATTGATGAATTCTTGGATGATGATTGTGAGAGGTGTGCATTGTCTTGGATACATTATGATGTTAGTCTCTCATCTATTATTGCACCTTGTGTCCCTTATTCTTGTATTGGTGATTATAGATGTGATGTTTGTCTTGGAATTAAAGAATGCTTAATTCTTGTTTTGGTGATAATGGCTCTCCTAGTACATCTTATGATGATTTTGTTTTGACTCATTGGATGGCCTTACTTGATTTAAGGGAAGGAAGTACTCTTTGTTTTGTAAGTGACATGGTCATTTTCTCTAACAAGGCTTGAAGTTCTATAGATTCCTAAGCTTGAGGAGGGAAGCTTTTCCTAAAAAAGAATAGAGGTTGTGCATACCATTCAAAGCATTGAGGACAACCTTAAAGAAGAAGAGGAGGCTGTGAGGGTGAAAAAGAAGTTAGACTTATAGCAACTCATTCCTTCTTACTTGGAGCCACTAACCTTAGACATAAAGCCTTTGCCATTGAACCTCAAGTATGCATATCTCCTTGGAAATGAGAAGCTTCTAGTAATAATTTCTAACTCTTTATCTCTTAAGGAGGAGAATGCATTACTTTATGTCTTGAGGAAGAATATGCTTGCCATTGGTTGGACTCTTGCTGACATTCCAGGGATTGACCCTATTATGTGAACTCATAAAATTTTTTTAGAGGACAATGCTAAACCCATTAGGCAACCTCAAAGGAGACTTAACCCATTGATTTTAGATGTGGTAAAGAAAGAAGTGGTTAAGTTACTTAGTGCTGGGATCATATATCTTATAAAAGGGTTTCTTCAACCTAAGTTGTACCTAAAAAAGGAGGGATTACTGTGGTAAAAAATGAGAAAGTAGAGCTTGTCCTAACTAAAGTCCAAAATGCTTGGAGAGTGTGCATGGACTATAGGAAGCTTAATAATGTGACTAGGAAAGACCATTTTCCTTTTCCTTTTATTGATTAAATGCTTGAAGCATTGGCTTTAAAGTCTCATTATTGCTTCCTAGATGGTTTCAGTGGGTATTTTCAAATTCCCATAGCCCCTTGTGGTCAAGATATGACCAACTTTACATATCCCTTTGTTACTTTTACCTATAGGGGGATGCCTTTTGGTCTATGTAATGCACCTAAAACTTTTCAAAGATGCATGATGTCCACATTTTATGATTTTATTAAAACTTGCATAGAAGTTTCTATGGACGATTTTACAGTGTATGGTGAATCCTTTAAGTCATGCTTGCATTCTTTGGGTATAGTGCTTGGTAGGTGCATTAAGAAGAAACTTGTTCTTAATTTTGAAAAATGTCATTTTATGTTGACAAAGGTATTGTCTTGGGCCATTTGATTTCTTCTAAAGGCATAGAGGTGGATAGGACTAAGGTGGATGTCATTGCTTAATTACCATACCCTACTTGTTTGAAAGATTTAAGATCCTTTTTAGGACAAGCCAGATTTTATGGGAGATTTATTAAAGGTTTTAGTGAGATAGTATTGCCCATATCTAAATTGCTTCAAAAAGATGTTCTATCTATGTTTGATGAAGCATGTAAAAAGAGTTTTGATTGTTTAAAAGGCATGCTAATATCTCCTCCCATTCTACGATCTCCTAATTGGTCGCTTGATTTTGAGCTTTCACATGATGCATTTAGTCTAGCTGTAGGTGCTATGCTTGGGTAAAGGGATGGAAAATTTTCATATGTCATTGCATATGCATCTAAGACTTTGGATAATGCACAAATTAATTACACAACCACTAAAAAAGAGCTTAATGTCATTATGTTTGCTTGATAAATTTCATTCTTACTTGCTCAATTCATAGGTTGTTGTATTTAGTGACCATGTAGCTAAAAGGTACTTGATAAAGAAGCTGGACTCCAAACCAAGGTTGATTAGATTGGTCATTTGTAACATCCTAAATTTCTTAATCCTAAGTTTAGAGGTTAATCAAGGGTAAAGTGGAAATTAGCGTGGGATTAGAGATTTAGGTGATCAATTGATATTTTGACTTATTTATGTGTTGTATGAATAGATATGGGTGATAGGAGTGCATTTGGGGTCAAAGCAAGTGCACGTGGTGAGAATAAATCTCACTGTACCACACGCCACGGCCTATGCTGCATGCGCCGCGGGGCATGGACCAGAATTTGCCTTCATAAGTCATGAAATTTCAAAAATTTTAGAGGAGAGAAATTGAGAAACACACTAGATAGAGAGAGGAGAAAGGCTAAGAAGCTAAGACAAATTATTGTGAAGCAGTGGAAGGTGATTCAGACCAGAAATTTACCAGGTAAGCTACGTATAACTCTTACCTTCCATTTTACACAAATTTCTCTGAAAATGAGTTATAGGGAAATTGAATCAGTGCAAATTGAGGGGTTTGATTCTTACCTAATAGTAATAAAAAGGTTCTCAGAAGTTAAATTAGAGCTTTACAACTAGTTTTGAGTTGAACGATAGAGCTTTGATCCCGTAGGCTCAATTTTAGCCTTTAGAGAGAGAGTTAGGGTAAAAATTTAATTTGACTGAAATAAGATTGGTTGAGGTGATGCAAAGTAGTAATTGGAAAGTCATGGACTTAGAATGGATAAATGGAAAAGAGTTTACAAATGAATATAGCCCTAAGTAGTAAAAATGAGTTTTTGGTCAAAATGGACCAAATGACTAAAATGTGCCAAATGTGTTCAGATTGGTATATTGGGCATGTGAGTAGAGGAAGGAAGCTTGAGAAAAGCTTGTATGATAGTTGAAACCCACGAGTAACCTTTCTAATGACAGAATGGTTGAGGTAACTGAATAACTTCCTTTGTTTGACTGTTTATTGTAATTGTATGTTAGTATGCTATTTAATACATGAAATTGTTTCAAACTAAGCATGTTTTATAGTATTGAGATTGATGTGTGTGAATAGATTTTTAGTTTAAATGAGCATTGAAATGTGTGTTTTTAAATGAAAAATATTGTATATATAATGTGCAAGAAAGTGTGATATAGTAAATGGAGACCTTAAATGGTTCAAGAAAGCATGATCATAGGGGTGGGAGTTCACCCGAGCATAGGAGATGATAAAGACCATATGTCAAGGTTTCCTTAATACCCTATTAGGGTATGGTGTTGGAAACAATTTTCTTTGGTACCTTGAAAGGTGAGGTGTTGGAGAAGATTTCCTTAATGCCTATTGAGGTATGGTGTTGGAGATGAGAGACTCCTTAGTATCTTTACGATACAGTATTGGAGTCAACGATGCCCCATTATGTGTATTGGGGGAAAACCATAGTTCGTATTGTGCATTAGAATATCTTTGGCTGGGTAATTCTACCACTACAGATGAGCTTAAGACTAATCAGAGTGTACATTGGTCTAAGATGAGCCTATGGTTTCGTGTCAGGGTGATTTAGAAGTTTAGTTGGTAGAAATCATGCTAGTTTATGATGGGATATGATGAAATATCTTGATATAACATGGAATCATTTATGATATGTTGAAAAGTTAAAAATGAATCGTGAAATGTGATATAAATGCTATTTTATGAGGTTTTAATGATATACTATGTTTACTTTTATATTGTTGCATGTGATAGTCAAAAGGAGTGAGTTATAATGTTACTGAGATTTTTATCTCACCCTCGTGGTTACATGTTTATAGGACTGGGAAGTGATCAGGGCAAGGGAAGAAAGTCTTGACAGGCTTGAGTTGTGAAGCCGTGTACTCTGAGGTTGTGTAATGAACTAAACTGAGATTGTGTATATAAGTGTATATGTGTTGCCATAGGGTTACATGCATGAATTGAATTGAGATTTTGTGAAGTGAGCCCGATTGATTGTATATGTGTTGAAATGAAACAAAAAGGGGATATGACTTAGAATATATGTGTGAAATAGTGGTTTGTGTTGGTGAATCTTAAGTCAAAGGAAAAATTATGATGAAATAAGTGATTTAGGGGCTAAGATTGTATTATGGATATGATTGTATATATGTATGAGTTGAGAAATAACCAAGTAGGCTATGTTATGCCAAGAAATGACATAGTATGTGAAATTAGTAAGTTGTGAAAATTGGCAGTAGAGGGGTCAATTTTTGATATATGAGTATGATTGTAATTAATTGAGGTCAATCAAGTATATTAGATCCTTTTGGACTTGGTTTAAGGCCTAGTATGGTCTAATGAGAGAAAAGGGATCGAATTGAGTGCTTGTGTGCGCAAAATTTTCAAAAAAAGTAACTTTTTGTACCTAGATGTCCAAATTTTGATCGGACCATTTGATCATGTCCAAACCTATCTCATCAGTTAGTATACAAGCTAAGCTTCGTGTGGGCGGTTGAATCACTCCAATCGGATGTCGTATGAAAAATTGGCGCATGTTGGAAGTTTGTCATTTTTGCTGTCAAAATAACAGTGAAAATTCAAACGAGCATGCCGCAACGCATGGTGACACATGCCATGGTGCACGACACATACAGGGTGAGCGTGTGGCTCTATGCCATATGTCACGGCATACGTACCAAATTTCAATTTTTATTTTGTTAAAATGCATGCAATTGAGATAGGAATGCTGGTGGGTTATGTCCACTATATAATTGAGGTGTGCATGATTTACTTCCACTATTTTTCTCTAATTGTGCTATGAACTGATCAATTTTATAAAATAAGTCTTTGGCCAAAGCTTTTGAAATGAAATTTGATTGTTGTGTTTGATGCAAGGTAGTGGTAACACCATAGCCTTCTCTTATATTGAGTGGATATAGGAAGAGGTTACATCATTCTTATGCAAGAATTTGACCTTGAGATTAGAAATAGGACTGGTTCCACAAACCATGTTACCGATACCTTTCTAGATTACCCTTTTGGGAAGACTGCTTGGTAAACTCTAAACTTAACTCTTATGAGTGTGATTTGTTCTCGGATGAGGGTTTATGTGGTGTGTCTTCTCATTAGCCATAGTATGCTCACCTTGCTAATTATCTTGAATGTGGAGTTCTTCCTCCCAATTTCTCTAGATTTCAAAGTGAAAAATTAAAAAGAGAGTCTAGGTACTATGTTTTGGATCCACCTTTGATGTGGAGAATTTGCAATGATAAAGTCCTTAGGCATTGTGTTTATGAGCATGATATTCCTTCTATTATTGAATTTTGTCATTTAAATTCATATGGGGGGCATTTTAGTGCAAAAAGGACTTCTAGGAAAGTTTTGAATAGTGGATTTTATTGGCCTAGCTTGTTTAAAAATGCTTATGCTTTTTGCAAAGCTTACTTGAATTGTCAAAAAATTGCTAGTTGGGGTAAGAGACATGAGATGCCTCAACAACCCATAATATTTTGTGAAGTATTTGGGGCATTGACTTTATAGGCCCCTTTTCATCTTCTTTTGGTTTCTAGTATATTCTTCTTTATGTTGATTATGTGAGCAAGTGGATTGAAGCTATACTTACTGAGACTTCTAATGCAAAGATTGTGCTCAAGTGTCTCAAATCTCACATATTTTGTATTTGCTGTGCCAAGAGCCTTATTGAGCAATCAAGGGAGCCACTTTTACAACAAGCTCATGACTAGTCTCTTATCCAAATATGAAGTGAAGCACAAGGTGTCTACCCCTTATCACCTACAAACCAATGAGCAATCAAAGGTGTCAAATAGAGAAGTCAAATCCATCCTCGCCAAAGTGGTTCAAACAAATAGGAATGATTAGTCCCTTCACTTGGATGATGCTCTATGGGTATATAGGACGGCCTATAAAACACCTATTAGGATGTCTCCTTTTAGATTGGTTTTGGAAAGGCATGTCATTTACCAGTTGAAATAGAGAACAAGGCTTTTTAGGCTATCAAAAAGTTGAACATGGACTGTGAGGGCTTGGCTAAGGATAGATTATTTCAAATGCAAGAGCTAGAGGAATTGAGGCTTGATTCCTATGAGTCTTCAAGATTGTATAAAGAGAAAAACAAAGTTCTTCATGATAAAATCATCTCGAGGATAGTCCTTTCTTACAAGACAAGATACATCCACAAGCATTTAAAGCTCACATTAAAATGGAATGGACTGTATGTAGTGACCAAAGTTTTTTCTTATGGAGTTCTACAACTTAAGGATGAAGCCATGTGTCCCCTTGGGAGATTAATGGCCATTTATGAAAACTTTACAAGGAGGCTGAAGATGAGGGATATCTATTCACACTTTTAAACCACCATGATAAGGTTGTATCTCTCTAACCTTAAGCTTTTACCTTGCTTTGATTGATATATTTGATAATTGGGTATAGTTTAAGTGTGAGGGAGATGGACCTACTAGGAGTAGATTTATTTGCTTTGGTTTGTTTGTTCTTTTTAGTTGTTTATGTATTGAAAAAAGAAATTTTGCACCACACTTTGTTATGCATACATCTATATTGATCTTACCTTGTCATATTACTAGTTTACACATACATTGAGGACAATGTATGATTTAAGTGTAGGGGAGAGACATAAACATTTTGTTTTGTTTGTTTGGTTTTGAAAAAATTTTGAAAAATTGAAAAAATTTGCTTTGTTTTGTTTTATTTAAGATTACTTAATAACCTAGCTCTTTAAATGGATATTTTCATACTTGAAATGTGGTAATTTTTAGGATTGAATAGGTGTGAAGTGAACCTTCTTTTGCCTTGAATTAATAGATTAGAGTGGCACATTATCCTTTCATAGAAGAAGTCAAATACTTATGCGTGATTAGTTCCTTAGCGATATTACCCTCAAGAATTTATTTCACTTCTTAATTGAGACCACATGTCTTGTACTTGTTTGATAGGAGATGAAAGATGGCATTCATAGAAAATAGCCAAGAGCTAAAAAATTAACCCATTATTATTGATTATCCTTTGTTAACCACTTTAAGCTTTTGGTTTGATTCTTAAAAATAAATATTCACCCTATTTTCCCTAAGGAATGCATGTTACATTTTTATATCTTTTTAATATGCATTGCATGTCCTAGATCAAGTGAGTGGATGTCTATTGTCATTTTTATATCCACTACTTTTTAGCCTTTATTATCACACCATTATATCCATTATTTTCATTACTTTCCCAAATAGTTCAAGGAAACCAAAAGAAAAGAAAAAAAGAAAATATTTTAAAAAAATATATATGAAAATGAAAGCAACAAAGTTGCTAGAAAAGGAAAAAAACAAGAGAAAAAAGAAGGTGAAAAATAAAAGAAAGAAAAGAATAAAAAGTTGCCTAGCTCATATATTTCATTTGTTTCATTATTTTTTATCATTTCTCTCCATCCTCATGATGTTAAGATGTTCACTCAATTGAAATAGGTTATGCTTTGCATATTAGTAGATTTATCTTGACCATAGCATTGTCTTAATGCTAACCCTATTTTCCACACATGCATTCCTTAGACATCTTTTCATTACCCACATTACAACCTAATAAAGTTCACTTGATTCTTGATTACAAGTGCTAATTTAGTGGTGGAGATGTAGAAGAGTTACAAACCTATGGTACGATTGAACAAACACTTATATATTTTAAGTGATGAGAGAAAACACTTAACCTAGAGAGGCTTACTCTTTGACATTGATTCTTAGTAAGGGTTTGTTTGTGATGTGCATAATTCTTTCTTAATTGTTACCACATTGATTGATAATTTGTAGAAGTTCTTGTGCTAGTAATTTAATGACTTTAAACATTTTTTTTCTTTTGCTTCTTTGTTTTAATGTTTCTTTCAAGACCTTTTTCACTTGATTTTACCAGGAGTGCAAAAGATAAGTGTGGAGAAATTGATAGAACACATTTATTACAAACTTATCTATGTCAATTAGGACCATTTATTAAGGTTTTATTATCCAAAGTGCATACACATTGCATTAGATTTGAAAAATTGCCTAAATGTCTAGATTTAGTGCATTAGGGGTATGTTGGTCCAAAAAATGAACTTTTGAGAAAATGTACAAGAAAAATTGACAAAGTGCATTTTATGTCTAGAAGATGAGTGGTCAAATTAAATTTTTAAAATTCATTTTTGGTTTGGGAGTAATTAAATAAAAAGTCAATACTTTCTTAAGTGTCCTAGTTTGACCTAGTTTTCGGCTTGTCTTTGTGTGAAAATTTTTATATAATTTTGTAAAACCTAGAACTTATTTATTTTAATAAATTATTCCTTCTAATTATGAATTTAATTCTGGACTTTAATTATATTTTATTATGTTACATGTTATTTAATTAAATTATGTGATTTATGTGACATAAGTAACACGTGACTTGAGCATTAGTTGGGCAATTATAGTCAACACTCCTTGAGATCAAAGCTGATGGTTTGGGCATTTTTTTATGATTCATTTAAGGGATTAAATCAGCTTGAAAAATGTGGATGATACATGGAAAAATTGACACACATTGGAATCATCTACAAGCTAATAGGATGGTGCCACCTTGCAAGCGTGACAAGGCCCTAAGATTCCTTTTTATTTGTTCTCTTTTATTTTAATTGAGTAGTCAGCTGAAGCAACACCTTGAGCACGTCCATTCTCACTAAAATTCAAATTCACACTACCTTATTTCACCATCTCTTCCATTCTCTCTCTCTCATTCATCTTGTTCTTCATTTTCTCCACCTTCTCTTTAATTTCTTTATTTTTTTTTTCCAGCATCCTATCCTCCATTTCTAACCACCAAAACTCCACAAAACCTATGCCATTCTTCATATCTCTCCTTGCTAATTCCATCCCTTCTATTCTCATAAGGATCTAAGCTCAATATCTTCATTCAAGCTTCAATGGATTTTAGCTAAGAGGTGCTTCTCCTAGGGTTCTTGAAGATGAAGATGGTTGGCTAAGTTTCTTGATGGATTTCTAGAGAGATGAAGATGGAGGATGAATCTAGAGTTTTAATTGGCTAAGTTTCTTTTGTTTCCTATTCTTTTCTCTTTTTACTAGATGATTAGATGTCTTAGTCTAGAGTTTGATCATCTTGGCTTGTAAATTCTAATTTGAATTTGATCTTGATGTAAAGAGAAGAGGAACATGTTGGTTAATTTCTTCCTTTTGATACCTTGGTGATTTTAGCCACTTCATGTTTAGCACATAGTCTTGCATTTTTCATTTAGTGAATTACATATGTTGATGTTGCATAATCTTATGATGTTAATGCTTGTGTTGTTGAGTAGCTTAACATAATCTCATGGTTGCTCACTTTATTGCTTTGGCTATGGCATCTGAAAGGAGAATTTGAGTGATTCACTTAGCTAATTTTGCATCAGTTGGTTAATTGAACTAGGTACTTTAATCTAAGACTTAGGGAATTTAGCTAATTAGGTTGATTGGCTTAAGATAGTCTTCTTAGATCAAGACAACTTTGCTTAAGTGGAAAGGGAAGCTTAATTTAGTCTAATCACATAAAGATAATAATTCCAAAATCAACTAATCCTTAGGGTTCCACTCTTATGAAAAGGGAATTTCATTTCACTAACTTTAATTAGCATTTTAATTACTTGCACATTAGGTAATTGGTTAGATAATTAGGTAACTAAATTCCAACTCTTTGGGTGACTTATTGCATTAGGTGACATTTTGTTAAACTTGAAACCATTCGTTTCAAGATAACCTAGGGTTGACCCTATATTGTATTAGGGTTAGCTTTAGTTTAATTTTGAGGATTGAGCGACACGACTCATTATATGCTCTATCTACCCATATGTCTAGGGATAGTTAGAAGTATTAAACCTTAACTCAATACCCATAGGTCTCTGTAGCACTCCCTAAAACCTTGATGTGAATTGAGGACCTCTATCTGAGATGATCTCCTTAAGCATATCATGTAGTCTCACAATTTCTTTCACATATACCTCTTATATCTTCTCACATCGTATGTGGTTTTTCCTAGCAAGATATAATATCTTGATTTTCTAATCATGTGATTAGCTACTAATTAAGGGTAAGTTCATAATTAGTAAAAGGTTAGAGATTTGGATAGTTGTTTGATGGTTTATGCCTTTTGGACATTGAATGAACAAATAAGGGTGGAAGAACTACTTCCCAAAGCAAAGTGTGTGCATGTGCTGAGGATTCTCCTTACTATGCCATGTGCCGTGGTTAATGCTGCATGCGCTGTGATGCATGGACTAGAAAGTGACTTGATAAGTTGTGAAATTTCATTAGACTTAAAAAAAGAGAGGAAGAGAAATGCAAAAGAGAGCAGAGAAGAGTGAAGGGTCAGCTAGGGCAAGCATTTTTAGGGTATTGGAAGGCACTTCTGATAAGTAACTTATTAGGTAAGCTTCTTACAACATTTATCTCCAATTTTACCACAATTTCTCTTAGTATGAGTTATAGAGAAATTGAATCGAGAAAATTTCAGGAGTTAGTTTCTTACATAATAGTAATAAAAAGGTTCTTTGGAGTTAAATTAGAGCTATTTGATAGGTTTAGACTAAATGAAGGAGCTTTAAACCTGTAAGCTTAGTTTAGCCCTAATTCAATGGAAATTTAAGGTGAAATCATGTTTAAGAATAATAGGATTATTTGAAGTAATGTAAAGTGGTAATTGAGTGATAGTGAACTTAGATGGATTAAGTGAAAAGTAATGGACAGCTAAGTATTTTTGGTCAATTGGATTGATTAACTAATTATGCCAACTATGTGTAGATTGGCATATCTCGTGAGTAGATTGAGAAAAGAGGTGTGTAAAGATGTGTAGCAATTGAGAAAGTACTACGGGTAATCTTTCTTGTGACAGAAAGGTTGAGGTAACCAAATAACTTTCTCTGCTTGATTATTTATTATAACTGCTTGGAAGTGTGAGTATTACTGCATGAAATGATTTACGAATAAGCATATTTGCTAACTAAATGTTTGATGCTTGACATTGATTTGTAAAGAATTGAATTTATGATTTTAAATATTTTGCATACATATATATACATATATATATTGGTATAAGGTGGTATATAGTATAAAAATGTAGTGATTGTGAAAAAGCATGATTATAGGGGTGGGAGTTCACTCGTGTGTTGATGTAGAGAAAGACCACATGGTTTCATCCTCCTTAGTTCTCGACAGGCTGCGGTGTTGGAGAATTATATCTCCTTAATGCCTTTTGAGGTGTGATGTTAGAGATTATCTCCTTAGTGCCTATTAAATTGTAGTGTTGGAGATTCAGACTCATTAGTATCGATGTGATACGGTGTTAGAGTCAATGACATCCCATTATATGTATTGGGTGAAACCATAATCTGAAAGTGTGATAAAACATCTTTAGTTGAGTGATTCTACTACTAAAAGCGAGTTCAGGGCCCATCAGAGTGTATATTGGTCTAAGGTAAGTTTATGGTTTCAAGTCAGGGTGATTGAGAGGTTCGGTTGGTAGTGATCATGCCATATGTAGAAAAGTGGCAAAATATGACGAGTATAATGGTTAAATAAGTAAAATGATTTGAAGTAAAACATGTGTTATGTGCTATATTTAATGGTATATCATGCTATACTTTTGTATAGTTGCATATGATAGTCAATAGTAGAGGGTTATTCTATTACTGAGATTTTTATCTCACCCCTCATGGTTATATTTTTATAGGATAGAGCAGGGAATCGGGTAAGGGAAAAGAGTCTGGTCAGGCATAGTGGTGCCACTGCCATGGAAAATCTTGAGCTTGTGTAATGAACTAGTTTGATGTGAATATTATATATACATATATAATTTGTCATAGGAATTGTATACATGTTTAAGTTGTGGATTGTAGGAAAATTGTAGTGATTTTGTGAATCTTAACCCATGTGCGGAAATACATGGTGAAAAAAATTGTATGGACTAAGATTTAGTGGTGAACTTATTGTGAATATATGAAGGTGTGATTTTGTAGTGAAAAAGGCCAAGTGGGCCAAATTATGTTAAATTGTGAAAAGTTATGTTTTATGAAAATGGGCTGTTCAATGGCCAAATTTGGATATATGCATAGATATATGGTATATTATAGTCAATCAGGTGTAAGAGGTCCTTTTGGACTTAGTTTAAGGCCTAAAATGGTCTAATGAGATTAAGGGATTCATTTGAGCGCTTAAGTGCATTAAATTTTTAAAAAAGGTGACTTTTTATACTCGGATGTCTAAATTTTGATTGGACCATTATATCATGTCCAAAGTTATCTCATTAGTTAACTTATGAGCTAAATTTCATGTGAGCACTTGAATCACTTCGATTGAACATCATATGTGAAAACAACATATGCTAGAAGTTCATCATTTGAGCTATAAATGATAGGTGCAAAAACTGGTGTGTATGCCACGGTGCATGACATAGAGAAGGTCTAGTGTGTGGCTTTGTGCCACATGCCACAGCATATGTGTTGCCTACCACAGTGCATTGCTCCTAATCTGACCTTATTACTTTGTTTCAATGGCATGCAATAATTGATTTGAATGCAATTAGTTTTTTTTCTATGTACTGCTCTAATTTGAGATGATTTTGATAGTTTTGCACAAAAAGTCTTGGGCTCAAACTTTTTAAATAAAGTATTTGAATACCGTTTGATGTTTTTAGTATGGTGATTAAGTTAACCCTTCTTAATATTAAGTGGATATTGGGAAAGGTTACATTTTGGTATCAGTTTCTCGAGTTTTAAAACCTAATTGTTGTGATTCTTTACTCCATTCATCTATAGATATGGCAATTTATACATGTTCATTACACAACTCTTTCCCTTATGCTCACTTGTCCTTCTTATTTTCGTCCTTAGGAGGGGAAAAATAGTACATTATGAGGAGAGGCACTCGTGCTAGAAGTACTGTATCTAGATGGGTAGTTGAGGAGGAATAGGAGTCGAAAGTTTAACCGATTTGGCCGTAAAGGGATAGACATAATGAGCTACTTAAGGAGCTCAGAGATATGGTGGTGGATATAAGGTAGACAATTTGGGAACATGATACGATCCTGAAAGGTAGAGAATAAGAGGAGAGAGTTGAGGCTCAAGATATTCCAGTATAAGAGGAAGCACAGAGTAGACCTAGACCATCTCAGGGTTCAGATAACAGGCAAGAAGTTCTTGGCACTGATCAATCAATCTATTATGCTTGGAAAACTTTCATTCGATTTAGCCCACCGACTTTTGATAGAAGTGAAATCTAATTGGATAGATATAATGACTTTAGTAGACTCAGAAAGAGAAAAAAGTACAATACAATTAAGTTTAACAAATAATAACTTAGAAGTAACTAATGAAAAAAATAAAACAATTTCATCAATAAAGATAAATAATAGAGATGTCATAAGTGAAAAATTTTGGATAATAGATAATAATAATAACTAATGTGAAATAATCCAAGGAGGAGACTTTTTAGAACAAGTAAAACTATGGAGAATACAAAAAAAAATTATGATAAATATTAATCATCAAATAATAGTTATTCAAGGGATAAAATTGATATGACAAAATTATAATATATATTGATAAAATTTAATTATTGAAAGTATAGATCAGGAAAATATCATGCCTTAGTAGACACAAGAGCAAATATCTCAGCAACAAAAGCAAATGTATTATCAGAAGAATTATTGAAAAAGAAAAATAAAATACTAAGAATGCAAGAAGTAGGAAAAGAAATAAATTGCATAGAATTAGAAGCAAGAGATATAATGGTACAAATAGGAGAATAAGAATTAAAAATAAGAAAATTAAATTAATATAATAATAATTCTTGTGATGTAATATTAGGAATAGGCTTTATTGAAAAATATTATTCTTTACATATGTTTGAAAAAGAAATAATATTAACAACACCTTGTAATCATCAAGCTTGGAGAACAAGAGTAACTAAACCATATAGTAGAAAAGATGAAAAATTTCAAAAGAAAACAGAAGAATATGAAGTACAATTCTTGCCAAATAAAAAATCTTTGTATAATAATGAAGTTATGAATTCAATAAAAATATTAAATACTACAAAAGAAATAAAAACTATTGGACAAACATTATTAGAAAATTATAGTGATAATCCTTTAATATATTGGGAAAAATCTAAACCTTTAGCAAAAATATAATTAAAAGATTATAGTACAGAAATAAACTATAAACCTTATCAGTGGACTAAAAATGATAAAAAAGAATTTATAATGTATATAAATGAAATGAAACAATATGATTTAATAAGAAAAAGTAGATCTAAATATTCATCACCAGCAATGATTATAGTAAAACATAGTGAAGAAAAAAGAAAAAAATCTATATTAGTCATAAACTATAAAAAGTTGAATGAATTAACAATAAGAAATAGATACCAATTCCTAAAATAGATTTTTTATTTAATTTAATAAGAGAAAAAAATATATTTAGTAAATTTCATTGTAAATCTGGATTTTTTCAAATAAAATTAGAAGAAGAAAGTAAAAAATATATTGCTTTTAGTACATCTGAAGGATTTTATAAGTGGAATGTATTACTTATGGAATTTCATAATAGTCCTAGTATATTGTGACAAAATTATTATTACCAATAAAAGACTTTGTTGTAATATATATATATAGATAATATTTTGATATTTTCTAAAAATAAAGAAGAATATGAAAAACATTTAGAACAATTTATAGATTTAATAGAAGAAAGAGGATTAAATATCTCACCAAAGAAAGCTGAGTTAAGAAAAGAAAGAATAGGATTTTTAGGTCAATATATAACTAATCATGGAATAGAATTACAAGAGCATATTAGTAAAAAAAAAGAATTTGATGTAATAAAAAATAAGAAAGATCTTCAATCATTTTTAGGATTAGTAAACTAAGTCAGGAATTATATTCCAAACTTAACAAAACTAATAGCAAAAGTAAGTAAATTAGCTAGAGAAAAAACAGTATGGATATGGGATAAGAATAAATAAAAAATAGTAAATTAAATAAAAATATTATGTCAAAATCTACCTAAATTAACTATTCCAGTAAATAATGATGTAATATGGATAATTTATATAGATACTAGTGAAAATTATTGGGGAGCAGCTTTATATCACATCAATAATAAAGAAAAAGAAGTAATAACCAGATATGCTAGTGAAAAATTTAATGATTCTCAAACTAGATAGCATTCTAATTGGAAAGAATTTTTAGCAATAGTAAAAGCTGTACAAAAGTTTGAATTATTTATTGTAAATACTAGATTCATTATAAGGAGTGATAATACTCAAGTAAAACATTAGTTGAATAAAGGAATGAAAACAATTCAATTATGTAATAAGATGTTAATTAAATGGCAATCAGATATGTCTTATTATGATTATGAGATTGAATATATCAAAGGTAAAAATAATCTTATTGCAAATTATTTGTCCAGATGGAGCCAAATAGAAAGGAGACAAGTAAGATGAGAAATGGTGGTGGTGGTGGTTTACCAACAGGACCAATAATGATCCCACTAGACCAAGTAACCATGAAGGTGAATATTCTAAAAATGAATATGAGCCTAATTGCTGGACAACTAAATACAAGTATTCAATCATTATTTGAAACAGTAGCTTATCTGTAACTCAATATTAGGTATGAAAGATTACGAAATAATCAAATGGAAAATGATAAAGGAACAAAAAAGAAAATATGCCAAGTACTCTCAGAATATGCCATTCATAAGTGTAAATATTGTGAAGATAGAAGATAAAGTGAGAAAGATTATGAAGATCCATCTATTAACATCAATATTCTAGATTAGCTCCATCAACATGTAAAGTCAAGAAGAAGATGACAGGAAATTAGTTGACAAGATAAAAGTAGCTGGCCCATTATGAAGATAAAGAAATATGGCAGACAAAGTGGAAGAGAAAGTAAAAAATATAGCCGAAAGTTTGTTTGTCTCTTGGAATCATTGTAATTATTTCTTTACTATTCCATTTAGTCAAAAGTAGGTTTGTTTTTTGTAATCATTAGAGTTACTTTTTATCTTCAATTAACCATGGCCATGTAACTAGAGTTGGTATGCCAGTTCCATACAAAGCCTTGTAATCTCAAAAGGCAGGACATGCTTACACGCTTTCTAAATTCCAATTCTCTGTCTTGTAATCCTAAGTTTAGAATTCTCTGATCTCTTTCTCACCTTCAATAAAAGTATCTGTTTCAAATATTTCAATATTTGCAAGTCTTGAAGATTAAAAGGTATGTTTGAGTAATTTCTTTTTGGGGATTAAGGGGGGATTATTATCTGGTGCTTCACAAAGTTATGATTTTGGCAATGATCTTATAAGGGGGATTACTGGTTACGTGTTGCTATGGCTATGCCTCCAATGGGACATGAAGGAAGGCTGTGCTATGTTAGTTTGAAGGAACTGGATCTGTAAAAGGTCTATAGCCAGGATTAAGAGACTTTCGACTTGTTAATCTCAATATAAAAGAAGATTAAGAACCTTTCATATTATGCTGTGATCCAGATCAATATATTATGGTACAAATAGGAGAATATGAATTAAAAATAAGAAAATCAAATCAATATAATGATAATTCTTGTGATGTAATATTAGGAATAGATTTTACTGAACAATATTATCCTTTACATTATGTTTGAAAAAGAAATAATATTAACAACACCTTGTATTCATCAAGTTTGGAGAATAAGAGTAACTAAACCATATAGTAGAAGAGATAAAAAATTTCAAAAGAAAACAAAAGAATATGAAATACAATTCTTGCCAAATAAAAAACATTTATATAACAATGAAGTTATAAATTCAGTAAAAATACTAAATACTGCAAAAGAAGTAAAAAGAAAAACAATTGAACAAAGATTATTGAAAAATTATAATGATAATCCTTTAGTACATTAGGAAAAATCTAAACCTTTAGTAAAAATAGAATTAAAAGATTATAGCAAGAAAATAAATTGTAAACCTTATCCATGGACAGAAAGTGATAAAAAAGAATTTGTAATGCATATTAATGAAATGAGACAATATGATTTCATAAGATAGAGTAAATCTAAATATTCATCTCCTATAATGATTGTAGTTAAACATAGTAAAGAAAAAGAGGAAAGTCTAGATTATTCATAAATTATAAAAAAAATTAAATGAATTAGCAATAATAAATATATATCCAATCCAAAAAATAGATTTGTTATTTAACTTAATAAGAGGAAAAAATATATTTAGTAAGTTTGATTGTAAATCTAGATTTTTTCAAATAAAACTAGAAGAAAAAAGTAAAAAATATACTACTTTTAATACATCTGAAGGATTGTATGAACGGAATGTATTACCAATGGGATTTCATAATAGCCCTAGTATGTTTCAAGAATATGTAACAAAATTATTATTATCAATAAAAGATTTTTCTGTGATATATATAGATAATATTTTAATATACTCAAAAGATAAAGAAGAACATGAAAACACTTAGAAAAATTTATAACTTTGATAGAAGAAAAGGATTAAATATCTCACCAAAGAAATCTGAATTAAGAAAAGAAAGAATAGGATTCTTAGGTTAATATATAAATAATAATGGAATAGAATTACAAGAATACATTAGGAAAAAGATATTAGGATTTGATAAAATAAAAAACAAGAAAGAACTTCAATTATTTTTAAGATTAGTAAATCAAACCAGGAATTATATTCCAAACTTATCAAAACTAATAGCAAAAGTAAGTAAATTATATTCTAAACTTATCAACTAATAATTATATTTCATGCATTATTTTTATAGCATCCTTTTGTTTACTTATTTCGTATGTGTCTTTTGCTATTCCTCCAAATTCATTTAATAATATTTTTGATATTTTTCTATAATCATAGCATAATATTCTCTTCTATTACTATAATTCTTTTCTGATTTCCTAAATTTTTCTCTAAATTCTAGAGATTTACTTCTCCACCAGTTTTGTACATTTCCTAAAAATGTTACTTCTATTAGCATAGTTGCAGTTTCTATATCTACATTTTTTTCTATTAATGTTATTAATGTTACTTTTCCCTATTCTTCTATTATTTTACTATTGTCTAAATTATAGGCTAAATCTAGCCATATTCTTGAATTTGATATTTGTTTATCTTCATATTGTGCTAAAGGTATTGGTATAAATTCATTATTTTTTGGTGTATTAAAAGTAGTTGAAAAAGGTATATTATTACATTTTGTTTTATTTAGTTTTATAAAATCAGTTTCATAATCTACTTCTCTTTCATCTGATTCCATCACTTTTTCATCTCTTAGTTCTTATAATATTCTACTTGATTCTACATTCCTATTATTATAAGATGAGTCATCTAAATTTAGTGGTCTAAAGTCTTGAGGCATTCCATAGGGTCATTGTTCATGAATTACTAATTGAGAATTTTTCATATTAATAAAAGCTTCATTATAATTATTATTTATCAAATGTTTATATTCTTGTTTTATTTTTTTCCTAATTCTTCTCTTTCTTCATTTTCTAATAATTTTTCTAATTCCATTTTCAATTCTTCTGATTGACTTAGTTAATCTTCTTCTATTTCTTCTATTTCTTTAGCCATATTTATATTTACTTTTATTTATGTTGATTTTATTTTTCCTGTTGGTTTATAATTATAATTTTCTAACATTATTTCTACAGTTTTATTAGCTTCTTCAAATTCTTCTTCATTTATTTCATTTTCTCCTCTTAATTCTCTTTCTATTTCTAATTCCAACATTTTTGTTTTTTTTTTTTCTTTTCTTTTTGCATAATTCGTTCCACTTTCTCTATCAAATATTTCTAATTTTAATTTTTCTATTTGTGCATGTATGAACCATATATTATTGTTCATTATTTCTTGTCCTTTTCTTAAGTTTTCTGTTTTATTATAGTTTGTTTTATATTTTCATATGTATCTTGTTTTCTCAGTTTTTTAGTCATATAATTATCTTAAACTATTCTCATCATATTTACTTGCGACCATTCTTCTTCTATACTATTATGAGGATTTATTCTTAAGGCTTCCATTATTCTATAAATATTATGTTTTATTAAATTTTGTTCATTTCTTAATTGTTCTATATCATACTTTATTTCTTTTAATTGTTCATTACAATTCTTTTTTTGTTCATATACTTTTTGTTCTAAGGGTTTAGCATATTCTTTTAATCTTTGCATTTCTTGTCTAGGATTTTTGTTTTCTAATGTTATTTATACTTCTTCTAGTAACATTTGTGTTATTTGATCTATATTAAATAATTATTCTAATCCACTAATATTTTCATTTATATAACATCCTAATTGTTTCATTAGGAATGTATTTGTCTAGTTTCCTAGATTTATACTGTTGGATATGGAGGTGCAGTAGAAGATTAAAATTTTAAAGTCCCTATCCTGATATGAACTGAACGAACTCGTTTATGTCTAGGTAGATAGAAGAGTTACCTTTTAATTCTTTGAACTTAAGGCATGTTCTGTTCAAGAGTTTGGATCTCAAGATCTAATAATGAAGATCGGCTCCCTCTACCAATATCCACATGAATAGCTCTTTAACTCAAATAGCATGCTAGTGCTTCCAATGTCTATTCTTCTTTGAACGTTATTTTTCCTTTCTATAGGATGCTTCGTGGCTCTCAATTTTTTTTTTTTGCCATCAAAACTTTTCTAAATCTCTCATTCATCATAAAGGATGTCCCTATCTATATATAGTATATAGATAAGGGTTTTCATCTTCCACTTAAAAGCTCATGAAAATTTAATTAAATTTATCTCATAAATTTAATCTGTAATATCATATCTAATTCAAATTTATCTTCTAAATTTAAATTATAAAACTGACATGATATTCTCTCATATCATGTTAGTTATTAAATTTAATCTATTGTATAAAATTAAATTTAAAACTAACATAACATAACATAATATATATCACATATACATATTATATTATATATACATGAATATATATACATATATATTTTGAAAATATATACATATATATATATATGATATTATCTATATTTAATTTTATATATCCTATACATATATCATATATATATACATATATGGATATATATATATATTTCAAAAATATATATATATATAATTATAAATTTGAATTTTATATTTCATATAAATATATATATATATATAAATATTTATCAAATAAATATGCAAATATATATATATATATATATATAAAATTCATTCACCTTATATTACATTTATTAAATCTAGACATATTTCAAATTCAATAAACTTAGATATCATAACTCAAGTTGGGTTGTTCTTGTGTGCGACCCTATAGACCCATATGAAATTGGCAGTAGGCTAATTATTCTATTAGCCCACAAGTCATAAGTGGCCTCTAGAAAGTTGCAACTACCCAATTCACATGGGGATCGATGATTCGACGTAACCTATCATGCAACCATATCACATCCTTTTTGTCACGCGATATTTCAGTCAAGTATGAGACATAGAATTGTTGTTCACCTTTATCTGATTGTTACTTTCTCGATCTTTGAGTAGACTGACAATAGCAATGGAAAAACCCTTTTCATTATAGTATGGCCATTCATTTTCTCAATCTTACACATTAAGGGGCCTAGTAATATCTCTCACTTAAATATGAGGGATAAATTCCATCTTTCCTTTACATGAATGTCACTAAACTCAATCATAGCTTTTATGATCACCTAGTCAAAAGTGACTTTTGACTGACTTTTGACTAGGTTAAAGTTCAGTGGCCATCATATAGGAATCCATGATGATCTCAGGTCAAAGAGCTTAGTGATATAGTTACATATGAGATAAGCTTATGACTTGTACCATGCAGCTTTCTCATAGCAGGTCGGTTCAGCACCTTATATTCTTTCAAGTGCCTATGACTTTAATTTGTATCTCTATAATTAATCAAAGTCATACTAGTCTTGTTTCATCTATGATTCCTCAAAGATGACCCGACTAGGGACATTTAAGACAATCACTATAGTTTGTCCAGGGATACAGTTATCATATTGAATATACAATTGTTATGATAACAAAAAATAAATTCATTAAATAACAATGTGCATAGTACAATGATTGGCCTTGGGGCACAATTTCCAACATTCTCCCACTTGCACTAGGTAAAATCATTAATTTGTCTAATTTCCATTGTCCTGACATGACACTTATGCTTCACCTGTGCAAGAGGCTTTGTAAGAGGATCAGCAACATTATCTTCTCCTACTACTTTGCATATTTTTATATCACCTCTATCATTGATCTCTCTGATAAGGTGGAAACGCCTGAGTATTTGCTTGGTTTTTTAGTGTGACCTTGGCTCCTTGCTTTATGCAATTGCATCGCTATTGTCACAAAACAAGTTTATTGGATATGAGATGCTAGGCACCACTCCTAGTTTGGCAATTAACTTCCTGATCCAAATGGCTTCCTTAGCTACATCTGATGCTGTTATATACTTAGTTTTTGTTGTAGAATCAACTATTGTGCTCTGCTTTGAGCTCTTCCAGCTCATTGCCCCACCATTTAAGGTAAACACATATCCTAATTGTAATTTAAGGTCATCCTAGTGAGTTTGGAAGATTGTATTTGTGTAACCTATTACAACTAGCTCGTCATCCAATCCGCCATATATCAAGAATAAATCCTTAGTCCTTCTTAAGTACTTTAAGATATTATTGACAGCAGTCCAATGATCTTCTCCTGGATTTGCTTGGTATCTGCTGGTCATACTTAAGGCAAATAAAACATCCAGTCGAGTGCACAGCATGGCATACATGATAGATCTAATTGCCAAGGCATATGGAATGTTACTCATGTGATCTCATTGATTTGTATACTAAGACACTGGTCTTTGCTAAAATGAATGCTATGAGACATGGAGATGAAACCCCTCTTTGAATCTTGCATACTGAACCTATGCAGTATCTTGTCTATGTATGTGCTCTGACTTAGGCCTATCAGCTTTTTGGATCTATCTCTATAAATCTTAATCCCAAGGATGTAAGTGGCTTCACCTAAGTCCTTCATAGAAAAAGAATTTCCTGACCAAGACTTGACATTCTGCAAGGTAGGAATATGTAACACTTGCCCCGAGTGTTATCCAAAAATCACACAATTCAAATAAACTAAGTGTGGTTAAGGAGTTAATCCTAAAACCAACTTAGGAAACAAACCATTTAAATCACTAAGCAGATACACGATTGTAAAGTAAACATTCAAAAACCATTTAAAAAAAAATTTATAGGTTTTACCTATAGCGCACGAAAGCAAGCTAGGCAAAAGCAAGGTAAAAAGATGCTATCATGATAGCATTAAATTGCTGTTGGCACATATACATAATCACATCCTATTGGCACCCTAATCCTAAATACATTACAATAGATTTGCTCAAAAGAAAGGGATTGCAGTTCTTTACAATCCACAAACAACCCCTAGCTCTGCTCCTTTCCCCTTCCTCCACTGGTTCTTTCACCTGGACCTAGAAATATTGAAAAGAAAGGGGTGAGACAACCACAGTCTCAATAACAGAGAAATCTATATTGATTATTACAAAGTAAGCTATAATCGAATAAATGAATAATAAATTCAACATAGTATATAATTTGACCATTTAAAATGCATGAATGCATGACATAGGCTGGTATGGCCTTTCATGACCAACAGAATGCCCCCTGGCACTCTTTAACTTGTAGGTAAACCTTTTACCCACTTGTACCTCCATAGGAACAAAACATAATCTAAGGCATGATCTAATCCACCAAACCGCCTATGCTCCTTTGATGTGAATCCTGAGCAGTTAAAGCTAACTTCCTCCTAGAGCCAGCCCGACTTACTCTCCATGTGAGGGCTACCTTGGCCTAGGAACTCAACCTCACACTTCATATGTCGTATTCCCTCCCCCACTGAGAGGTGTCAAACACTCAATACACTAACCACTTTAGTGCACTGAGCCCACAATACATAAGGGAACACTGAGTACTGGCAGTGTGTCATAGAATATCAAAAGTCCACACCTTCTCATTGGTGAACTCCTACCGAGATCATGCCTTTTATTCGTGTCTACCTTTCTCAAGTATTGACCACTTCAACACTCTAATGTATTATAACATTTATAAATTTCCCTTAAATAGTTCTTTAGCCTATCTAAGGTACCTTACTTAGTTACACTTCCTTAAGTACAACTTCTATTCTTTATGATTACAATACATGCAAACAAATCTCGTTTCCATAAAAACATTATTGTTAAACAATTAGAAAAAACATATTTGCACTATAATTAAAGTAGTACACCATAACCCTTTATAAAGCACATTTAATCTTTTAAAACATGTAATGCATGATAGCTAATAATATTTATTCAAAAATAGCTAAAAACAAAGTAATAAGAAATATAAATTCCCCAATTACCTCAACCATTTGGTACCAAAAAGGTTCCTCTTGTATAAAATAGGACTTGGCTTGTTCCTTAACTTCTCAATAAGTTCCACCAACAACTCCCTACGACATATAAGTGATCCACATCACTTATCATGACAAATAGCATTAATGAAGACTATAATTCATGCCACATAACTTAAGTTAATGAGTCATAATCCATCCTAATGGTCCATATATTAAACCAACCATTCACATAGTATCACTTAACCACCAAAACCATTTATTAGCCATCACTAGGCTAATTTCTAATTTATATAATTTTTTATCAATTAAAAACTTTCACCATTAGCCCTTATAATGAAAACCAAACCTTAATTTAAATCTTATTAGGCTCAAATAGCAAAATTATAACTAAATCAATAGGCTTAAACCATTAAGGAGCAAAACTCAATCTAATTATCCACTCAAAACATTAGATTACTATATAGAAACTTAAAACATCCTCTCTAGGATCCAAAGAAATAAAACCTTACAAGAATAAAGTTTTTGGGATCAAAACCCAGAAATTCCCTCTCCCAAAAATTGAAGAAAATCAAGAGGAAAGGAAAAGGATTGATGTAGGGAGTTTACCTATTGTGTAGCGAGCTCGCAACGGTCGTAAAGCCTCCTAGATCCAAGCCTAACTCCCTCTTTTTCTCCTCTCTTCTTCCTCTCACTCTCTTGTGCATTTCTTTCCTTTTTGTTTTCTTGCTTCTAATTTTGTTTCTGCGTTCTATTTCCTCTTTAAAATACTGATATAAGACTTTATGAAAAATTACAAGAAAGGGCCCAACATTTTTTATTATAACATAAAAGCCCGGGTCAACTTTGGTAATTTTTCCTATAGAATAAAACCTAACTTTTGCTTAGTAAAATTCAAACTCTAGACCTCTATTAAATTATTATAAATTTTAATTTAATTATAGATATTTTATTTTATTTTTTTAAATAAATCCAAGTCTTAATATTTCGGGATGTTACAGAATGTCATTCCCAATGAATAGGATATCATCTACATATAGCACTAGAAATATAACTGTAATGCCATTAACCCTTTTATAAACAAAAGGTTCATCAATGTTTTGAATGAATCCAAACTCTTTGATTACTTCATCAAAACATTGGTTCTAGCTTCGAGATGCTTGCTTCAATCCATAAATGGATCTTTGAAGCTTACACACCTTTCTAGAGTCATCTGGACACACAAAACCTTCAGGTTGCGTCATGTATACTTCCTCAAGTAGACTTCCATTAAGGAATGCTGTTTTAACATCCATCTGCTATATTTCATAGTCTTAATATGCTGCAATGGCAAGGAGGATTCTAATTGATTTGGCCATTAGGACTGGTAAAAAGGTTTCATCATAGTCTACACCATAAGTTTGGGTGAATCCTTTTGCAACCAATCATGCCTTGAAGACATTTACTTTGCCATCCATGTCAATTTTCTCCTTAAAAACCCACTTGCACCTGATGGTTTTTAGTCCTTCAAATGGATCGATTAAGGTCCATACCTTATTATCGTACATAGATTGTATTTCAAACTTCATGGCATTTAGCCATTTCTTAGAATTTGGTCCCACTGTGGCTTCTTAGTAGGTGGTTGGTTCATTGTGTTCAATGAGCAACACATCATGACATTCATTAATCAAAATTCCATATCTCTGAGGATGATATTGTGTCCTATCAGACCTTCATGGGTCTTATATTATTTGAGTAGGCTTATTTACTTCTTGTGAGTCTTCTCGATTTTTCATTTGTGACTTTGTGCTATTTTATGGTTCTTGAATTTCTTCAAGATGTAACTTGCTCTCACTGGTTCTTTTAGAAATAAATTCTCTTTCTAGAAAGATACCATTTTGAATTACAAACACTTTATTATCGGTGGGATTGTAGACATAGTATCCCTTTGTTTCTTTAGGATACCCCATAAAAAGGCACTTTGTAGATTTGGATGCTAACTTGTCTAAGGCTTGTTTCTTAACATAAACTTCACTTCCCTAAATCTTGAGAAAAGACAACCTAAGTTTCTTTCCAGTCCATATCTCATATGGTGTCTTCTCAATTGCCTTAGATAGAACACGATTCAATATGAATGTAGCTGTTTTTAGTGCATGGCCCAAAAGGATGGTGGAAGATCTACTTGACTCATTATAGATCAAACCATATCTAATAGTGTCTGATTTCTTTGCTCAAAAACACCATTCCATTATGGTGTTACTAGAGGAGTTAATTGTCAGACTATCCCATAACTCTTGAGATGATCAATGAATTCTTGACTCAAATATTCATCTCCTTGATCAGATCGAAGAGTTTTAATAGTCTTTCCAAGTTGGTTTTGTACTTCATTTTGAAATTCTTTGAACATTTCAAAAGATTTAGATTTATGTTTCATTAGGTAGATGTATCCACATCTACTGTAGTCATCAATAAAGGTAATAAAGTATAAATTATTGGAAATTGTGCTTAGAGCCAATCATTGTACTATGCACATTGTTATTTAATGAATTTCTCTTTTGTTATCATAACAATTGCATATTCAATATGATAAATATATCCCTGGACAAACTATAGTGATTGTCCTAAATGTCTCTGGTCGGTTATCTTTGAGGGATCATAGATGAAACAAGACTGGTATGACTTTGATTAATTATAAAGATACAAATTAAAGTCATAGGCACTTGAAAGAGTACAAGGTGATGGACCGACTCGTTATAAGAAAGCTACATAGTAAAGTCATAAGCTTATCTCATATGTAACTATATCACTAAGCCCTTTGACCAAAGATCATCATGGATTCCTACATGATGACCACTAAACTTTGACCTTGTCAAAAGTCACCTTTGACCGGGTGATCATAAAGGCTATGATTGAGTTTAATGATATTCATGTAGAGGAATATGAGTGGTTAAGATGCAATTTGTCCCTTACATTAAGTGAGAGATATTATTGGGCCCCTCGATGAGTAAGACTAAGAAAATGCATGGTCATACTACAATGGAAAGGGTTTTTCCATTGCTACTGTCAGTCTACTCAGAAATCGAGAAGGTAATGGTCAGGTAAAGGAGAATGACAATTCCATGTCTCATACTTGACCGAAATATCGCGTGACAAAATGGATGTGATATGGTTGTATGATAGGTTACATTGGATCATTGATCCCCATGTGAATTGGGTAGTTTCAATGTCTTGTTAAAGATCACTTGTAACTTGTTTGCTAATAGCGTAATTAACCCACTACTAATTTCATATGGGCCTACAGGATCACACACAAGAATGGCCTAACTCGAGCTATAATGTCTAAGTTCGTTGGATCTGGAATATGTCTAAATTCAATGAATGTAATATAGGGTGAATGAATTTTTTATATATATATATATATATATTTGAATATTTATTTGATAAATATTTTTATATATTTTTTTGAAATATATATATTCAAAATATATATGTATATATATATTCGTATATATATATATAATATAATATGTATATGTGATATATATTATATTATATTATATTATCTTATGTTAGTTATAAATTTAATTTTATATGATAGATTAAATTTAATAACTAACATGATAAGAGAGAATATCATGTCAGTTTTATAATTTGAAATCATAAGATAAATTCGAACTAGATATGATATTATGGATTAAATTTATGAGATAAATTTAATTAAATTTTCGTGAGCTTTTAAGTGGAAGACAAAAACCCTTATCTATATACTATATATAGATAGGGATGTCCTTATGTAGAGAGAGAGAGTTAGAAAAGTTCTAATAGTAAAAACACTCTAAGAGCCACAAAACACCCTATAGAAAGGAAAATTAACATTCAAAGAAGAACAGATGCTGAGAGCGCTAGCACGCTGTTTGAGTTAGAGAGCTACTCGTGTGGATATCGGTAGAGGGAGCATATCTATGTTGTCAGCTCCTGAGATCTAAATGTGCATCAACTTCAAAGAATTGAAAAGGTAACTCTTCTATCCACCTTGACTTAAACGAGTTTGTTTGGTCCATATCTGGATAAGGACTATAAAATTTTAATCTTCTGCTATGCCTCCCTATCCAACACAAATAACCTCCTCTTGTAGTTGTACTTATTGGTCCACATAGATCTGTATGTATGAGTCCCAATAAGTAATTAGACCTCTCAATATGCCTAGTAAAAGGTGATTTTGTCATCTTTCCTAATAAATAAGATTCATAAGTGTCATAAGATTCAAAATCAAATGAGTTGAGAAGTCCATCTTGATGAAACTTAGAAATGCATTTCTCATTTATATGGCCGAGACGACAATGCCATAGGTACGTTAGATTCAAATCATTCAATTTGATCCTTTTGGTAGTTATGTTATAGATGTCTTCATTACTAGGATGTTCCAGATTTAAAAGATAATGACCAAAATGCAAATCACCATTAGCATAAAAAATGTCATTTTGATAAATAGAACATTTACCATTCCTAGTAATGGAAGTAAAACCTTCCTTATCTAAATAAGAAAGAGAAATAATGTTGCTACTCAAAGCAAGAATATAATAGCAATTGTTCAAAACTAGCAAAAGCCCACTGGGTAAAAGTAATTCATAAGTGCCGACAGCTAAAGCAGCAACTCTTGCTCTGTTTCCAACTCGTAGGTCCACTTTGCCCTTCATCAACTTTCTACTATTTCTGAGACCCTGCACATTTATACAAATGTGAGAACCACATATAATATCTAATACCTATATAGAAGAAGTAGAAAGGTGAATGTCTATAATATAAATACCTGAAGGAGTGGCCCCGCTATCCTTTTTCTTTTTTAGATCTTCCAGGTAGAGCTTGCAGTTCCTCTTCCAATGCCTGATTCATTGCAAAAGAAGTAAACTCCTTCCTTTAGAGGCTTTTGTCTTCTTAGCTGAAGGCTTGGTTTCGGGCTTGTTTGACTCTTTGTTCTTACCATCTGAGCCTTTACCTTTTCACTTGCCTTTGCCTTTACCTTTTCCTTTACCTTTTCCTTTCTTTTCCATACCCTTTCCTTTTTGAACCATCAAAATAGTGCTAGGCTTTTTCTTAATGTTTTGATCAGCAGTTTTAAACATCCCATGTAGTTCACAAATGGATTTCTCTATGTCATTCATGTTATTGTTCATAACAAACTGGTCATAACTTTTTGAGAGTGAGTTTAAGATCAAATCTGTAGTAAACTCCTGGCTTAGGGGAAATCTGAGCCTCTTAAGGTGATCAATATAGCTCTTCATCTTTAAAATATGAGTGCTAACTGATGCACCCTTAGCCATCTTACAGGAGTGTAAGGCCTTTGTGGTCTCATACCTCTCTTGCCTTACCTGTTGCTGGAACATTTTCTTAATATGTACAATCATCTCATAAGCCTCCATGTGTTCCAAATCTCTTTGAAGTTTTGGAACCATTGTAGCTAACATTAGACATCCTACATCCACCAACTCATTGGTGTGCTTTATGCAAGCATCCCTTTGATCTCTTGGAGTATTAGTCGCAGGCTCCTTAGGAATGGGTTCATCTAGGATATAAGCCTTTCTTTCTTGCTTGAGAACAATTCTCAAGTTCCTGAACCAGTCAAGAAATTGGTCCTATTGAGTTTGTCCTTCTCAAGGATTGATCATAACGATAGTGTAGCAGTGTTACTAGTCGACATGATTCTATAATAAAATACACAGTTAATTTTATATCTCCCACTAAAACTAACAACCCTTAAATTTAATTAGTGGGCTAAGACCCATATTTCACTTGAACTTAAGGTCGCTTTGGCAGGACGCTTAAAATTAAGCTATTTAGGTAGGTAACTCATTTACCAATTACATCACATGTAACTCTTAGATCTTTGTGGAATTCAATCATCATATGATCCAGCATGTTCAATCCCATCTAATGCCTTGAGATCTAAAACCATTTTGATAATCTCAATTAAGTCAGACTAATGAATCTTTGTGAGTAGCACCATTACTCACGCTTGTCTCACCAAGATAATCCAAATGTATCCACTTTGGTAGATCCTACATTTGAGTGATCTAGATTTTGACAAGTATTCATTAATTGATGGCATTATGACTTAAGTTTTTAATTAGAGGGTTCGATTTATTAATTTAATAATCGTGTAAAGTGAAAGCAGTTGTATCTCATACAAAATCATGCATACTATGATCTAATCAAAAGCATAATGTGACACAATATGAACTAAAAAAGGATTGTAATGAACAATTAAAAGAAATAAAGTATGATATAGAACAATTAAGAAATGAACAAAGTTTAATAAAATATAATATTTATAGAATAATGGAAACCTTAGGAATAAATCCTCATAATAGTATAGAAGAAGAATGGTCATAAGTAAATATGATGAGAATAGTTTAAGATAATTATATGACTAAAAAAATGAGAAAACAAGATATGCATGAAAATATAAAACAAACTGTGATAAAACAGAAAACTTAAGAAAAGGACAAGAAATAATGAACAATAATATATGGTTCGTACATGCACAAATAGAAAAATTAGAATTAGAAATATTTGATAGAGAAAGTGGAACGAATTATGCAAAAAGAAAAGAAAAAAAATAAAACAAAAATGTTAGAATTAGAAATAAAAAGAAAATTAAGAGGAGAAAATGAAATAAATGAAGAAGAATTTGAAGAAACTAATAGAGCTGTAGAAATAGTGTTAGGAAATTATAATTATAAACCAACAAGAAAAATAACATCAACACAAACAAAAGTAAATATAAATATGGCTAAAGCAATAGAAGAATTAGAAGAAGATGAACTAAGTCAATCAGAAGAATTGGAAATGGAATTAGAAAAATTATTAGAAAATGAATAAAATGAAGAAAGAGAAGAAATAGGAAAAAATAAAACAACAATATAAACATTTGATAAATAATAATTATAATGAACAACACCTTGTAATCATCAAGCTTCGGGAATAAGAGTAACTAAACCATATAGTAGAAGAGATAAAAAATTCAAAAAGAAAACAGAAGAATATGAAGTACAATTCTTGCCAAATAAAAAATCTTTGTATAATAATGAAGTTATGAATTCAATAAAAATATTAAATACTGTAAAAGAAATAAAAAATATTAAACAAAGATTATTAGAAAATTATAGTGATAATAATCCTTTAATACATTAGGAAAAATATAAATCTTTAGCAAAAATAGAATTAAAAGATTATAGTAAAGAAATAAACTGTAAACCTTATCCATGGACAGAAAGTGATAAAAAAAATTTGCAATGCATATTAATGCAATGAGATAATATGATTTAATAAGAGAGAGTAGATCTGAATATTCATCACTTGCAATGATTGTAGTTAAACATAGTGAAGAAAAAATAAGAAAATCTAGATTAGTCATAAATTATAAAAGATTAAATGAATTAGCAATAAAAAATAGATATCCAATCCAAAAATAGATTTGTTATTTAACTTAATAAGGGAAAAATATATTTAGTAAGTTTGATTGTAAATCTATAATTTTTCAAATAAAACTAGAAGAAGAAAGTAAAAAATATACTGTTTTTAGTACATATGAAGAATTGTATGAATGGAATGTATTGCTAATGGGATTCCATAATAGTTCTAGTATATTTCAACAATATGTAACAAAATTATTATTACCAATAAAAGATTTTGCTGTAATATATATAGATGATATTTTAATATTCTCAAAAGATAAAGAAAAACATGAAGAACACTTAGAAAAATTTATAACTTTGATAGAAGAAAAAACATTAAATATCTCACCAAAGAAAGCTAAGTTAAGAAAAGAAAGAATAGGATTTTTAGGTCAATATATAACTAATAATGGAATACAATTACAAGAACATATTATTAAAAAAGATATTAGAATTTGATGAAATAAAAAACAAGAAAGAACTTCAATCATTTTTAGGATTAGTAAATTAAGTTAGGAATTATATTCCAAACTTATCAAAACTAACAGCAAAAGTAAGTAAATTAGCTGAAGAAAAAATAGTATGGATATAGGATAAGTATAAAGAAAAAATAGTAAACCAAATAAAAACTTTATGTCAAAATCTACCCAAATTAACTACTGTAGTAAATAATGATGTAATATGGATAATTTATATAGATTATAGTGAAAATTATTGGGGAGCAGCTTTATATCACATCAATAATAAAGAAGAAGTAATAACCAGATATGCTAGTGGAAAATTTAATGGTTCTCAAACTAGATATCATTCTAATTGAAAAAAATTTTTAGTAATAGTAAAAGCTGTACAAAAGTTTGAATTATTTATTATAAATACTTGATTCATTAGAAGGACTGATAATACTCAAGTAAAACATTGGTTGACTAAAGGAATAAAAACAACTCAATTATGTAATAAGATGTTAATTAAATGGCAATCAGATATATCTTATTATGATTATGAGATTGAATATATCAAAGGTAAAAATAATCTTATTGTAGATTATTTGTCCAAATGGAGCCAAATAGAAAGGAGACAAGTATGATGACAAATAGTGGTGGTGGTGGTTCACCAACAGGACCAATAATGACCCTACTAGATCAAGTAACCATGAAGGTGAATATTCTAGAAATGAATATGAGCCTGATTACTGTACAACTAAATATAAGTATTCAATCATTATCTAAAATAGTAACTCATCTAAAAAATGAGGTGAATATTTTGACAAGTAAAGTGGAGGCCTTAGAGGAATCTAAGAAACCATTATCCCAATCCCCTGAAAGACAAGTAAAACAAGTAGTTGATGTCTCAACCTAGACATCTAATTCTCAATTCTAGCCTCATAGCCTAACTAGATTTGATCCAACAATTCCATTTACTGAAATAGTAAAAGAAACCCAAAAAGCCAAAGCCTAAATAGTAACTAGAACACCTCAAAATAGTCCTTTTACTTCTACCTTTTTAAGGAGAAGAAGTCCAAGCCCAATAACCTCACCATCCTTTAAAACCTTAGACCAATATAATTATTTTAAACTCATCATCAATAAAACTAACCATTTTCTCCTTCCAAGAACCAATAATATCAAATATGTGTCTCATTATTCCTTCAATAAAATTATTGTTTATCCAAACACTAACCTAGAACTTGTAAAAAGCCTTTTCAGTTATGGCTTTATCTACTCAATATATCCATCTAATGATATATTAGAAATATCTAGACTCCCTGATTCTATTAAGGATGTTGCCAAACATTATTTTGGAATTGTAACTCAATATCGAGTTTTTATCCGGTGTTACTTAACAATAGCTGAAATAACTCCTGACAAATTCTATCCTTCAATTAATTTGATTAAATTTAGGACAATAAGAAGACCTTTTGAGTATGACTAAGAAGAAAAAGAAGTTATTATGAGTGATAAAGATCTTCAACACAAGATCTCAATAATCAGAGCACAAGAAGTGAACATTATTTTTCAAGAACTCAATAGGACAACAATTACAGATGAAGCTCAGTGGACATATTTCACTGGACCCATGACATGTATTTTTTCAGTAGGAGGAAATAGTAAGAACTCAAGAAACTTTAATAATTAGTATGAAAGATTAAGAAATAATCAAATGGAAAATGATGAAGGAATAAAAAAGAAAATATGCCAAGTATTCTCAAAATATGCCATTCATAAGTGTAAATATTGTGAAGACAGAAGACAAAGTGAGAAAGATTATGAAGATCCATCTATTAACATCAATATTCTGGATTATTTCTGTCAATATGTAAAGTCAAGAAGAAGATGACAAAAAATTAGTTGACAAGACAAAAGTAGCTGGCCCATTATGAAGACAAAGAAATATGGCAGATAAAGTGGAAGAGAAAGTAAAAAATATAGCCGAAAGTTAGTTTGTCTCTTAGAATCATTGTAATTATTTCTTTACTGTTCCATTTAGTCAGAAGTGGGTTTGTTTTTTGTAATCATTAGAGTTACTTTTTATCTTCAATTAACCATGGTCATGTAATTAGAGTTGGTATGCCAGTTCTATATAAAGCCTTGTAATCTCAAAAGGCAAGACATGCTTACACACTTTCTAAATTCCAATTCTCTGTCTTGTAATCCTGAGTTTAGAATTCTCTGATCTCTTTCTCACCTTCAATAAAAGTATCTGTTTTAAATATTTCAATATTTGCAAGTATTGAACATTAAAAGGTATGTTTGAGTAATTTCTTTTTGGAGATTAAGGAGGGATTATTATCTAGTGCTTAATAAAGTTATGATTTCCACAATGATCCTATAAGGAGGATTACTAGTTATGTGTTGCTATGGCTATGCCTCTAGTAGGAAACAAAGGAAGGTTGTGCTATACTAGTTTGAAGAAAGTGGATTTGTGAAAGGTCTATAGCTAGGATTACAAGATTTTCGGCTTGTTAGTCTCAGTATGAAAGAGGACTGAGAATCTTTCATGTTCTACTGTGACCCGGATCAATATCGGTAAAACCCTGTAATAGCATATAGCTATATCAGATATATATCAGTCACGTTTCAATTATGATATTCATATATATATATATATCAGATATATATATCTATATACACACACTTATGAATATATATTTCAAAAATATATATACATATATATAAAATTATATTTTGAATTTTATATTTTATATAAATATATATTTATTAAATAAATATTCAAATATATATATATATATATATATGTAATTCATTCACCCTACATTACATTAATTGAATTAGACATATTTCAGATTCAATGAACTTGGACATTATAGCTTGAGTTGGGCTGTTCTTGTGTGCGAGCCCCTAGGCCTATATAAAGTTGGCAATAGGCTAATTATGCTATTACCCCACAAGTTACAAGCAGCCTCTAGCAAGACATTGCAACTACCTAATTCACATGGGGATCGATAATCCGATGTAACCTATCATGCAACTGTATCGCATCCCTTTTATCACATGATAACTGGGTTAAATGTGAGACATGTAATTGTCACTTTCGTTTACCTAACTATTACTTTATTGATCTTTGAGTGGACTGACTGTGGTAATGGAATAAACCCTTTCCATTGTAGTATGGCCATATATTTTCTCAGTCTTACTCATCAAGGGGCCCAATAATATCTCTCACTTAATGTGAGGGACAAATTCCATCTTGACCCCTCATATTCCTTTACATGAACATCACTAAACTCAATTATAGCCTTTATGATCACCTGGTCAATGGTGACTTTTGACTAGGTCAAAGTTCAGTGGTCATCATGTAGGAATCTATGATAATCTCAGGTCAAAGGGCTTAGTGATATAGTTACATATAAGATAAGCTTATAACTTGTGCCATGCAACTTTCTCATAACGGGTCAATCTAGCACCTTGTACTCTTTCAAGTGCCTATGACTTTGATTTGTATCTCTATAATTAATCAAAGTCATAATAGTCTTATTTCATCTATGATTCCTCATAGATGACTGACCAGGGACATTTAGGACAATCAATATAGTTTGTCTAAGGATATAGTTATCATAGTGAACATGCAATTGATATGATAACAAAAGAGAAATTCATTAAATAACAATGTGCATAGTACAATGATTGGCTTTAAGGCACAATTTCCAATAAGTGTTACATGTTTTATCTTACTTTCGGACTATGGTTTCTCCCAATACACACAATAGAGTGTCGTTGAGTCTAACATTGTATCACACAAACACTAAGGAGTCTAAATCTCCAACACCACACCTCAATAGGCACTAAGCAGATCATCTCCAACACCACACCTCAATAGGCACTAAGCAGATCATCTCCAACACTATAGCTCAAAAGGCATTATGGAAGTATAATTCTCCAACACCATACCCTGTCGGCCATTAAGGAGAATATGCCACATGGTGTTTCACTGCACTCCACATGAGTAAACTCCCACCCCTATGATCATTCTTTCTGAACCATTCATAGGTTCCACATCCATACATGTATCCTGAAAACATAGCATATATTTATGTAAAGTATGAAATCACATGTTCTTACTCATTTACTTGGTTAAAAGCTATTTTCATGCAACATTGACACAATGCTATAAAACATGCTTAGTTTAAAAGAATTTCATGTAATAAATAGCATACTTACACATAGTTACAATAAATAGCCAAACAGAGAAAGTTATTCGGTTACCTTAACCCTTATGTCACTAGAAAGGTTACTCATGAATTTCAACTACCATAATAGCTTGTCACAAGCTTCCTTTCTCGACTCAAATGCGTGATATGTCAATCTAAACACAATTTGCACAATTTAGTCAATTGGTCTAACCTGATCAAAAGTACATAATTACTACTTATGGCTATATTTAGCTATCTATTCTTTTTCATTTATCCATTCTAGGTCTATTACTACTCAATTACTACTTTACATCCCCTCAACTGGTCTCATTTTACTCAAACATGATTTTTACCTTAAAATCTCAATGAATTATGGCTAAATTGAGCCTACAGGTTCAAAGCTCTACCATTTAACTTTAAACCAGTCAGAAAGCTCTAATTTAACTCCCAAGAACCTTTTTATAACTATTGTGTAAGAATCAAAACCCTAAAATTTCATTGATTCAATTTTTTTATAACTCATATTCAGAGAAATTTGGGTAAAATGGAAGGTAAGGGTTATACATAGCTTACGTGCTAAGTTATTGATTAGAAGCACCTTTTGTGGCTCTGAAATAACTTGCCCTACCACACTAGCCCTTCTCATCTTCTCCCTTTTATGTGTTTTCTAATTTCTTACTCTAAAATTCATGAAATTTCATAACTTAAAAAGTCACTTTTTAGCCCATATGCCACGACGCATATAAAACTAGCCTAGGCGCATGGCATAATGAGAAAAATTCTCACTACATGCATATGCTTAGACCTAAAATGTGATCTTTCAACCCACACTTGTTCATACAACATCCTAATAAATCAAACTATCAAGTAATTATCCAAATTTCTAACCCCACAATAATTATCAATTTACCCTTGATTAATAGCTAATCACAGGATTACGAAATTCAAGATGTTACAGTTCTCCCCTCCTTTTAAGAATTTGGCCCTTAAAATTCATAAAACACTTAAAACACATACCTATGGAAACAGATCAGGATACTGTTGCCTCATCTTATCCTTTGTTTTCCTAGTAGCATCACCAAGAGCCATGCCTTACTAGAAAACCTTAATTAATCATATGGTTTTATTCCTCAATTTCTTCTCTTTCACATCTATGATCCGCTCTGGCTCAACCTTATAGGTCAAATTCTCCTGGAGCTCAATTTCCTTCAGTTCTATTATATGTGAGGGATTAAGTTGATACTTCTTGAGCTGTGATACATGAAACATGTCATGCACATTAGACAATTGTCATGGCAAAGCAATTCTACAAGCCATTGGTCCCATTCTTTCTAAAATCTTGAAAGGACTGATGAATCAAGGATTTAGCTTTGTTACTTTAATTGACCTCTCGATTCTCATCATTAATGTAACCCTTAGAAATACATAGTCACTCATTAGGAATTCTAATGGCCTTTTACGCATATTAGCTTAACTCTTTTGCCTATTTCTGTGCCATTAATAGCTTCTGCCTTATTAACTCAATCTTTTGAGTCATCTAATCCACAACATCGGGTCCCAACATACTCCTTTCACTCAATTCTATTAAACAAAGAGGTGATCTACACTTTCTTCTATACAATGCCTTATATGGTGCCATTTGAATACTAGAGTGGTAACTGTTGTTGTAAGCAAATTCAGCCAAAGGAAGATGGCTATCCTAACTACCTCTCAACTCTAATATACAGGCTCTCAACATATCCTCTAGCTGCTCTGTTTACCCTTCCATTTGTGGGTAATATGTCGTACTGAATCTTAACTCAATACCTATGGCATGCTACAAAGCTCCCCAAAACTTGGATGTAAATCTTAGATCTCTATTTGACATTATACTTATTGGCACACCATGCAACCTCACAACTCATTAAATATAGATCTCTGCCAACTTTTCTAAAGAATCGCTAATTCAAATTGCTGGGAAATGAGCCAATTTCATGAGTCTGTTGACTGTAACCTAAATGGCATCGTGCCCTGAATGAGTTCTTAGTAACGCAATTATGAAATCCATAGAAATGTTGTCCAATTTGTTAGGGATATCTAATGGTTGTAACATTCCTGCTGGTCTTTAATGCTCTATTTTACCTTTCTGACAGGTCAAACACTGAGTTACAGACTCAATCACATCTCTTAGATAGATTGTGTACTTACTACAATGAGCTTCACTCAAAATGACTTTCCTCATATTAGTATCGTCAGGCACATAAATCCTATCCTTGTAGACAACAAACCTATTGTAACATCTGAAAACTTTAAATCTAGAATAAATTGACCAATTAAGTGATAAATTAGTTAAAAAGAAGATTAATTAATTTGATTGTGTTTTTGAGTTGCTAATTGGCTTTTTGGATCATATTTGGCTCTAAATTGAGTTAGGATGGAAGTTAGATCAAATCGGGTGGCAACGAAAGGACCAAAAATGATATTTTACTCACTGCATCATGAGCTGTGGCTTGTGTGTTGCACATTGTGGTGCATGGCACAGCGTAGACAACATAAAAAAATGAAGATCGTTAGAAAAGGTAGTTTTATGGGGGAAAGACCTAGGACATGAAGGGAAGGCTTTGGGCACTGTTAGGGCATCAATTTAGGAGGATTTTGAAGCTAAATTGGGCCTTTAAACTCTTGAGTAAGTTTCCCACCCTTCTCTTATACCTTTTCATCTCATTTTCCATGGAATTTAGAAGTGAGAGAATATGCTCTGAATGGATTAAGCTATGGGTCTATGTTAAGATTTCAATTAACTCTAAAGATTTGATGTAAATTTCTTAACCTTAGATGAGTGGTAATATGAAGATACTTTGTTGTTTGATAAAATTTGGATCAAGCCCTCACTTGATTAGGAGGTTTTGAAGTGAGACAAGTTGAAATATTAAGTGTTACATTGTGATAATGTTAGAGGGAGGCTTAAGGGGGATGTGTGGACAAAGTATAATCTTGACAAGCCTTTTGGTTGAGAATGAGTGAGAACTAGGAGAATTGGGATGTTATTAATAACTAATAGTGCTTGTGTTAATTGAAAATTAACATATAGTACTTGTTGATGTAGATTTTAGTGTGGGAAAGCTTGCCTTGATAAAAGAGGAGATTTAGTACCACAATTAACCCTTTTTAGTAACAAAAGGGTTTAGGTAACTAGATAATTTGCATTATTTATTACCTTATATAAGTTATTCTCAAGTTGTTCTTCTATGATTTGTTATGTATATATGTATAAATTTTGCAAAAGTTAACTATTTTAGAAAATGAGTGGAGTATTGATTTGTGAAATTTTATGTTTTTGAAGTTAGTGGTAAATTTTGTTATATTTGCTTAGAAAGGGGTTTATGCATGGTCAAGTAGAGATATGTAGTGAAATATAACATGTTAGAGGGTGGGAGGTCACCCTAGTAGAGTTAGTGGAGATTAAGTCCATATGGCATTGCTAGCACCTTAGGATTCCAGGTGTAGCTCATATTTCTCCTTAGTGTTGAAAACGGCCATGGTGTTGGAGACTTGTCTCCTTAGTACCCAAAAGGGTATGGAGTTAGAGACCATGCTTCTTAGTATCTGTGGGATGCAGTGTTGGAGTAATGACACCCCAATTACTTGAAATAAGGGGAACCTATAATCCAGAAGTAGTTTAGAACACCTTGAATGGGTAGTCCTACCATGGATGGTGAGGTTAGGGACCATACATGTGGTTTCGTTCTATGAAATAGCCTACCAGTTTGGTCGGGAGTACTGGAGGATTGGATGATTAGTGATCATGCATTTAAATTTTGATGATTGTATATGGTGTGTTTATTATGCATGTTTTCAAGCTTGTTTATAACTTGTCATGTTAATTGATATTGTAGATTATCTTAGTCATTGAGATTTTTATCTCACCTTATAGTTATTATTTTAGAGGTTTTATTGCTGAGTTTGAGCAGGGGAAGGAATCGGGCAAGGATTAGCAAATTTACTGCATTACAAATAGTAAAGCCTGATTTCATTTGTGTGGTGTACATAAACTTAATGATATGATATTGTATGTTGCCAATTAGAAATACATGTCATTTTGATTGGTTGCACTTGTATGATACTATGATATTTTGTATTTTAGCCCATGTTGTATATGATATGAATATATGGTGATTTTTATGGTTGTGGGCTAAACTACTAATATAAGTCCAAGGAATGTTGTATATATGTGGTGATAATGTATATGTGATGTGTTATGTGGTAATAGAGGCCAAATGGTGTATTTGGTATTGATTTTGTGTTTTGGCTATATTAGGTGAAATTGGCATTTAGTGGTCAAATTTTATATTTGGTATGTTTTTGAGTGTTTAAATGCTCAATCAAGTGTATTTTGATCCATTGGACTTGGTTCAAGCCTTAAAATGGGTTAATGGTATAAGTTTTGAGTTTTGGGTACTTGGAGGCTTAAAAATTGTTTTAAAAACTAACTTTTGCACCCGAGTGTCTAAAATTCTCACATGGTGTCGAATTGTAACAAAACTTATACCATTGGTTAGCTTATTGAATAAGCTTCACATAGGCACTCCAATCGGATATCAGATGCAAAAATGGCATGTGTTTGAAGTTTATCCAAAAAAACTATCATGATAGCATTTTGTTGCCATGTCATAGATACGTGCGTCACGGCACATGGTACAGCAGCCAAATTGGCCTCTCTATGCCATATGCCGTGGCACATAGACCATGAACCATGGCGCATGCATCAAAATACTCAAAAATAATATTTTTGGCCTTGTTTTCAAGTGTTTTACTTCCCAAAACTTTTCTATATTTCCCATATCTTTATAAATTATTAAGTTTGAGCTCAAATTACTTATTTGAAGGGTTTTTATGGGATCACCAATATTCTAAAATTATTCCTAAAAGATTATTAGTTTTAACCCTTCTATATTTAATATGAGCTTAGGAGAAATCCTTGTTCCTAATTATTATTGTTTGTTGTGAGTTTATGGTGAATGTTGGTAATGTCAAGGCGGACATTACACCTATCATCACTGAAAATAAAATCAATGGCCTAATTCACTTCAATCTCTTCTCTAATCTTTAAGAGACATTCATCTTCTAGTTATGCTATTCTCAGTTGTCTCCAGAAATCATTATTGACCTTCGTAGAATAGGCACTAACTATTGCCTTAAGTAGTGCACCCTGTTGTGACTTAACAAACAATTCGATTAATCTATACTCTTTTACCATAAGACTTGCACAGTCTTTCAAATCAATGCATCAGTAACCATATTTGCTTTAATAGGATGGTATTTCAATTCAAAATTGTAGTCTTTAAGAAGCTCTATCCATCTCCTCTGCTTTATTTTTAGCTCCTTCTGATCCACCAGGTATTTTAGACTCTTATGGTTGCTAAACACAATGAACACTACACCATACAGGTAATGGCACCAAATCTTTAGAGAAAACACCATGGCTATAAGTTCTAACTCATGCACAGGATAGTTGTCTTCATGCGATCTCAATTGTCAACAAGCATAAGCTATAACCTGACTATTTTGCATTAAGACACAACCAAGACCTCTTAACAATGCATTTGTGTATGCCTTGTAGGGTAACTTTAGATTAAGTATAATTAACACTGGTTCTGTGCTCAATCTCTCTTTTTGCTTCTGAAATGCCACTTTACACCGGTCATCCTAAATGTAAGGATGATCTTTCCTCATTAACTTTGTCAAAGAGGAAGTTATCATGGAAAATCCCTAGATAAATCATCAATAATATCTAGCCAATGCTAGAAAACTACGTATCTCCTTGGCTAAACTAGGATGTTCCCATTTTAATACTACATCAACCTTATGCAATCCATAGATATCGCATCTGCAAACACCATGTGTCTCAAAAATCAGACTGCACTCAGCCAAAATTCACACTTACTAAGCTTGGCATACAACTTCTTATCCTTTAAAATCTAGAGCACCATCCTCAAATGCTTCACATGTTGCTCTTCATCCTTCGAGTAGATCAAAATGTCATTTATAAAGACTACCACAAACTAATCTAAATATGGCCTAAATATTCAATTCATATAGTCTATGACCATTGCAGGCACATTAGTCAAACTAAATGGCATAACCAGGAATTCATAAAATCCATCTTAAAAAAGATTGAGGCACTAGCCAATTAATCTAAAAGATCATTTATCCTTAGTAAAGGATACTTGTTCTTCACAGTTACCTTCTTCAACTGCTGGTAATTAATGCAAAGATATAGACTACCATCCTTCTTGCTTACAAACAATAATGGTGACCCCCAGGATGATACACTCAGTCTGATAAACCCTTTGTCTAGTAAGTCTTCAATTTGCTTCTTTAACTCAGCCAATTTTGATAGCGACATTCTATATAGGGCCTTTGATATCGATTCAATTCTAGAAACTAAATTAATTGAGAACTTTACTTCTCTTTTAAGAGGTAATCTTGTCCCTTCATCTAAAAATACCTCAAGGAACTCATTCACTACCCCAATCTTCTCGATTCCACCATTATACACGACACTAGAGGCAAAGAATACCATATAGGCATCACAACATTCCTGGATCAACTTCTCCACACTTACTACTAATAAGAACTTAGGTTGTTATAAAGAAGCCATTGTTGCACACAACACTGGTAATCAAACCACCTTTTTGGCATAATTAAGCATAACATTATTTGCTGCTAGCCAATTTATGCAAATAATCACATCTATTCCTTTCATAAGAATACAAATCAAATCGATATTAGAAACTTTGTTCTTAAATTGAATCTCTACTTCCTGATAAGCTCTACTTATAATACCATACGATCTAAAAGGCATTGTTACTTTAATAAGCATAGGTAATTCTTGAAAAGATAAACTTAGTCTATTAACATATTCCTCAAACATAAAGGAATGAGTGGTGTTAGAATCAAATAATGCCTCTACTTTGTGACGACAAATAGAAATCATACCTCTAATCAAGTTTGGAGACAATCTAGCCTCTTCCTGCATAACTGTAAACACTCAACCAGGAATAGTGGTACACTACTTAGTTTCCTCAACTCTACCCTCTAGGAACTACCTCGCTATATGCCCTGACTTGCCACACTTGAAGCAAGCCTAATATATTCTCAAATGAGATCGACCATAAATGTTGCACTGGGGTGTCCTTCCAGTACTTAGAGTTAGTACTAGAACATTCGATGCTTGCCTTAAAAACTATGGAGGCCTAATTGTCACACTTATACTTCTCTAAACTGATCCCCTTTGCACAGATCAAGACTGAGACCCTCTAATGAAACCTCTCCTTACTAAAGAACTAGAACTACCAGCATTGTACCCAAGCCTCTTTGAGATTTTGCCCGTTATACCTAAAGGGGATGAGATATCATACTATCTCGTCTCCTCTTAGCATCTATCTCTTTGCCTCTCCTAGTAGCAACCTCAACTGATGACACATTTCCTTATAAGTTGTCACATCTAACAAAGCTATCTGCTAGTAATAGTCGAGTTTCATCTTTTCCAGTAACCTCTCAACTTTCTACTTTGTATCACTAATGCACTGGTGGTATGTGGAATAAGCTGATAGGTCATTAAACCCTCTTATGAACTCTTCCTTATCTAGGTCTCCTTGCATGAACACATGAAGTTCTTCCTCTTTTTCAATCCTTAAGGAAATTGGAAAGTACTGGTTAAAGGAAATCTTCTTGAATTCATCCCAACTTAATCAAATACCACCGGTCAGTCTCATAAATTCACATCACCTCTTGGCAGTACTAACTAGCTGTACCGTAGCTAGAATAACTTTATACTCAGGGGTACAGATTACAACCTCAAAGATTGTTTCTAGCTGCTCAATCCACAGTTCTACTTTCCCCTCTCTCATACTGCCATCAAATGTAGGCAAGTTAAACTTAATGAAAGTCTTCAAAGCTTGATCAATTAATGGATCAGTGCCAGGAACTTCTTGCCTACTATTCAAACCCTAAGATGGTCTAGGTCTACTTTGTGCTTCCTCATGCATCGGAATATCTTGAGTCTCAACTCTCTCTTCTTGTTCTCTACCTCTCAGGATTGTATCATGATCCTTAACTGTTTGGCTTATATCTACCACTATATCTTTGAGCTCTTCAAGTAGCTCATCCCTTCTATCTCTCTGTGGTTGAACTAGTTGAACTTTTAGCTCTCGTTCCTCCTCAACTACTCATCTAGACACAAAACTTCTGGCACGAGTATCTTTCCTCATATTGTACTATTTTCTTCCCTCCTAATGATGAAAATAAGAAAGATAAAGGACATCAGAGAAAGATTCGTGTAATGAACAATTGTAATTTTTCATATCTCTAAATGAATACATCAAACAATTTCAACAATCAGGTCTCGAAACTCAAGGAACTAATACCAAAATGTAACATTCCCCTATATCCTCCAAATATAGGAGAAAATTAACTAAATCACCATACTAAAATCACCATAGTAATAAAAAAATTTGTTTGAAAAGCTTGAGCCTAAGACTCTTTTTGCAAAATTAACAAAATCATAACACATCAGAGAATTATACAGTAGAAGAAAATCACATGCATTCATAACTATTATTGTACCATCATAAAATACAAAGTCAGGTCAACCATAGGCAATAAACTATGGCATATGGTACAGAATCACAAGCCCACACTTTCACTGTGCCATGTGTAACATCCTAAAACTTCAAATTTAGAAAAATAGATTAATTAAAGGATAAATTAGTTAAAAATATGATTAATTTATTTAATTATATTTTGAGTGGCTAATTGGATTTTTGGGTTATATTTGGCTCTAAATTAAGATAAGATAAGATGAAAGTCGGATCAAGTCGGGAGGCATCAATATTGCTCGTTGCGCCGTGAGCCACAGCTTATGTGGCGTGCACTGTGGCACACGGCACAGTAGGCAACTTAAATTCTTAGAAATCATCAGAAATGGACAGTTTTTGGTAGAGCACGAAGGGGGCAACTTTAAGCACTGCTAGAGCATCAATTTAAGAGGATTTTGAAGATGATTTGAGCCTTCAAACCCTTGGGTAAGTTTCCTACCCTTCTCCTCTACCTTTTCATCTCATTTTCCATGGGATTTGGAAGAGTGAGAATTTGGTCTGATGGGATTAAGCCATGAGTCAATGTTTTAAAGGTTTCTATTGACTCTAAAGGTTTAATTTAGGTTTATGGATCTTGGATATGTGGTAATATGAAGCTACTTTGTTGTTTAATGGGAGTTGGATCAAGCTTTATCTTGATCATAGGGTGTTGAAGTGTGATAAGTTGAGATATTGAGTTTTATATTGTGATTGAGTTAGAAGGAGACTTGAAGGGATGAAGTGAACAAATTCTAATCTTGATAAGTCTATTTGTTGAGAATTTGAGTGAGGTGTGGGAGAATTAGGAGGTTATTATTAGCTAATGGTACTTGTGTTAATTGAAAATTAATATATAGTACTTGTTGATGTAGATTGTGGTGTAGGAAGACTTACCTTGACACAAGAAGAAATTTAGTACCACGGGTAACCCTTTTAGTAACAAAGAGGTTGAGGTAACTAGATAATTTACATTGTTTATTACCTTGTATGAGTTATTCTCAAGTTGATTTTCTATGATTTGTTGAGTATATATGCATAAATTCTTTAAAGGTTAACTATTTTAGAAAAAGTGGAGTATTGGTTTGTAAAATTCTATATTTTTGAAGTAAATGGATAGATTTTGTTATACTTGTTTGAAAAGTTGTTTATGCATGGTCAAGTGAAGATATGTAGTAAAGTGTGACATATTAGAGGGTGGGAGGTCACTCTAGTAGAGACAGTGAAGATTAAGTCCATATGGCATTGCTGGCACCTCAAGACATCAGGTGCAGCATTTACTCTCTTTAGTGCCCAAAAAATGGGTGCGATATTGGAGAGTTACTCTCATTAGTACCCAAAAGGGTACGGAGTTAGTATTTCGGAAGTGGTTTAGGACACCTTGGCTAGGTAGTCCTACCATGGATGGTGAGCTTCAGGACCATACATGTGGTTTGGTTCTGTGAAATAGCCTACTGGTTCGGTTGGGAGTGTTGGAGGACCGGATGGTTAGGGATCATGCACACAAATTTATGGTGATCTTATATGATGTGATCATGTTACTTATTTTAATGCTTTTTTATAACTTGACTTGTTAATCAATAATGTAGATTATCTTAGTTACTGAGATTTTTATCTCACCCCGTGGATTATCATTTTATAGGTTCTACCCCTGAGACTAGGTAGGGAAAGGAATTGGGCAAGGACTAGTAGATTTGCTACATCGAATAGTAATGCCCGATTTTGGTTTGAGTGGTGTACACAAACTTATTATATGATATTATATGTTGCCAACTAGGAATGCATATCATTTTGATTGATTGCACTTGTTTCATACTATGTTGTTGTGTATTTTAGCCCAATATGGTATATGATGTGAATATGTGGGAATTTTTGTGATGATGGGATAAAATACCAATACAAGTACAAGGAATGTTTTATCTAAAAGGTGATAATGTATTGGTAGTGTATTATGTAGCAATAGAGGCCAAATAGTGCTTGTAGTGGTAATTGTGCATTTTGGCCATATTGGGCAAAATGGCCATTAAGTGGCTAAATTTTGTGTTTGGTATGTTTTTGTATGTTTGATTGGTCACTCAAGTGTATTTTAGTCCATTGGACTTGGTTCAAGCCTCACAATGGGTTAATGGTATTAGTTATGAGTTTTGGGTACTTGGATGGCTGAAAATTTTCTTTAAAAACTGAATTTTGCATCCTAGTGTCTAAAATTCTCATACGGTGTCGGATCATAACAAAACTTGTACCATTAGTTAGCTTATTGAATAAGCTTCGTGTGGGTGCTTGAATCACTCCAATCGAACATAGGATGTGAAAATGGCACGCATTTGAAGTTCATTCAGAAAAGCTGTCATGGACACATGCGTCGCGGCACATTTCGCACAAGCCGCGGCTCATGGTACAATGAGAAAACATGGCATTCTGTGCCACAAGCCGTGGCGCACGGACCATGAGCCACGGCGCATGGACCAAAACACTCAAAAATGACATTTTTGGCCCTGTTTTGAAGTGGTTTGCTTTCCAAAACCTCTCCATGCTTCCAAAGCCTATATAAATCATTAAGTTTGCTCAAACTATCAATTTAAAGGGTTTTTATGAGATCCCAAATATTCCTCAATTATTTTTAAAATATTTTTAGTTTTTAACCCTTATATATATAATGTGAGATTAGGAGCAAATCCTTGCTCCTAATTATGATTGGTTGTTATGATTGTGTGGTGAATTTTGGTAATGTCAATATGGACATTACACCACGAGCTGCAGGGCGTCAGTCTGAATTTTTTGCTGTCACTTGACAGCAAAAATGATGAACATTCGGCCTATGTTGTTTCCATATATGACGTCTAATTGGAGTGATACAAGTGCTCATACGAAGCTTATCTAATAAGCTAGCTAATGAGACAAGTTTGGAAATGATCTGACAGCTAATCAAAATTTGGACAAATAGGTGCAAAAAGTCACTTTTTACAAAAATTTCAAGCATCGAAGCGCTCAAATCGATCCCTAAATCCTATTAGACTATCCTAGGCCTTGAACTAAGCCTACAAGAAGTAAGTACAGATCACCTTTTTGTTGGATAGAATTAAGTGAGAGGAGTATGTTAGGACTAGACATTATGGATCAGATGAATTAAAAGATTGAGTTAATAAGAAAAAAGTTATTCATGGCTCAAAGTAGGCAAAAGAGTTACGCAGATAGGAACAAAAGACTATTAGTGTTCTTGGTAGGAAACCATGTGTTTTTGAGAGTTATGCTAGTGATGGGAATTAGGAGATCAATTAGAGCCAAGAAATTGACTCCTTGATTCATTAGTCCAATTGAGACTTTAAAGAGAATTGGACTAGTTGCTTATAAGATAGCTTTGCCACTTCAATTATTTTGGTGTGCATGATGTGTTTCATGTGTCGTAACTTAAGAAGTACTAACTAAACCCCCCGCATCTGATAGAACCATAAGAGTTTAAGCTCCAGGAGAATTTAACCCATAATGCTGAGCCAAAGTAGATTATAGATGTGAAAGAGAAGCAATTAAAAAAAACTATACAGTTGGTTAAAGTCTTTTAGTGAGGCATGGCTCCTGGTGATTCTCCTTAGGAGACAAAGGATAGAATGAGGAAACAGTATCCCTATTTGTTTCCATAAGTACTTGTTTATGTTTTATGAATTTTGGGGACAAAATTCTTTAAAAAGGGGAGAATTGTAACATCCTAATTTTCTAATCATGTGATTTATTATTAATCAGGGCTAAAATGGTAACTAGTAAGTGATTAGAGATTTAGATGATTAGTTGATGATTTGTGTCCTTTGAATGTTGAATATGTTTATGTGCCATGCACTGTAGATTGTGCTGCATAGGTCGCAGCACATGGACCAGAAAGTGACTCCTTAAGTTGTGAATGTTGGGTGATTTTCAGGAGGGAGAATCTGAAAACACACAAAAGGAGAAGAGATATAGTTGAGGTCTACGAGGGCAAGCTATTTCAGAGTGGTGGGAGGTACTTCTGATCAGTAACTTAGCAGGTAAGCTATGTATAACCCTTACCTTTAATTCTACCTAGATTTCTCTGAATATGAGTTACAAAGAAATTAAATCAGTGAAATTTTAAGGTTTTAATTCTTGCCTAATAGTAATAAAAAGGTTCTCAGGAGTTAACTTAGATCTTTGCAGTTGGTTTAAAGTTAAACAATAGAGCTTTGAACCCATAGGGTTAATTTGGCCTTAATTCAAAGAGACTTTAGGATGAAAATCATGTTTGACTAAAATAACATCAGTTTAAGTGATATAAAGTAGTAATTGAGTAGTAATGGACCTAGAATGGATAAATAAAAAAGAATATATGGCTAAATATAGAAATAAGTAGTAAAAATGTACTTTTGGTCAAATTGAACTAAATGCCTAAACTGTACAAATGTGTTCAGATTGGCATATTGAGTGGATGAGTTAATGAAGGAAGCTTGTGATAAGCTGTTGTAATAGTTAAAATCCACGAGTAACCTTTCTAGTAATGGAAGGGTTGATGTAACTAAATAACTTTCTTTGTTTGACAATTTGTTATAACTGTGTGTGAGTAATGCTATGTAATGCATGAAATAATTTTTGACTAAATATGATTTACAACATTTTGTGAATGTTGCATGAAATGGCTTTTGATTGAATAAAAGTATTAAAAAATGTGATTTCATATGGTATGTTGATATATATACGTATATGCTATGTGTGAAAAAGTATATAAAGTGGTGATTAAAAACCTGTTCATGATTATAAGGGTGGGAGTTCACTCGAGTATGAAATATGGTAATTAGACCATATGGCATATTCTTATTAGTGCCTGACGGGGTGTGGTGTTGGAGAATTGTTCCTCCTTAGTGCCTTTCGAGGTGTGGTGTTAGAGATGATCTCCTTAGTGCCCATTGAGGTGTGGTGTTAGAGATTTAAACTCCTTAATGTCTTTGTGATACAGTGTTTGAGTCAACGACACCCCATTGTGTTTTTTGGGGGAAACCATAGTGCAGAAGTGAGATAGAACACCTTTACCTAGGTGATTCTATCATTAAAGGTAAGCTTAGGGCCAATGAAAGTATACATTGATCTAAGGCCAGCCTATGGTTTTATGTCGGGGTGATTTGGAGATTCGGTCGGTAGTGATCATGTTATGTGATACTATATGCTGTTTAGTGAAAAAGTGAAGAAAAGTAGTAAAATAAGTGTAAAAGTGGTGAAATAATTGATATAAGTGATATTTGAAATGAAACATTTGATTATATTATGATTAAGGGTATATTATGCTTTACTTTCATATAGTTACATGTAGTAGTTAGTAAGAGTGAGTTATTATGTTACTGAGATTTTTATCTCACCCCTATGGTTATAGGACATAGCGGTAATCAAGGGAAGGGAAAAGAGTTTAGACCGATATAATGGTGTCGTGGTTGTGTGAAAGCTCTGAGTTTGTGTAATGAACCAATTTAGTGTGAATTTTGTATATAAGTTGCCATAAGGATTGCGTGCTTGTTTTAAGTAGTGAAATAGAGAGGTTGTAGAGATTTGTGGTCAGCATTATGAATTTTTGTGAATCTTATCCTATGTGTGAAATTATGATAAAATGAGTAATTCAGGTCTAAGATTGAATTGTGATTATGTTGTGGATGTGGTTATATGTGAATATGTGTTGAGAAAAGGCCAAGTTGTTCCAAATGGTAACAAATTGTGAAAAGTTGAGAAATGTAGAAACTGACCGTTGAGGGGTTAAATTTTAACATAAGTATATATATGTGATATATTATGGTTAATCAGGGGTATTAGGTACTTTTAGATTTAATTTAAGGCCTTGTGTGGTTTAATGAGAGAAAGGGATTGATTTGAGTGCTTGGATGGGCAGAATTTTTTAAAAAAGTGACTTTTTACACTTGGTTGTCCAAATTTTGATCGGACCATTAGATCATGTCCAAGCCTGTCTCAATAGCTAGTTTATGAGATAAGCTTCATATAGGCTCTTGAATCACTGCGATCGAACTTGTATGTGGAAACGATGCACTCTGGAAGTTTATTTTTTTACTGTCAAAATGACAGCAATAATTTTAGACTGGCGCGCCGCAGCCCATTGTGTCTCATGCCTCGATGTAACATCCAAAAATTTTAAATTTGGAATAAATTGATTAATTAAGGGATAAAGTAGTTAACAAAACAATTAATTAATTTAATTATGATTTGGGTTGCTAATTAGCTTTTTTGGTCATATTTGGCTTGAAATTGAGTTAGGATGGAAATTGGATCAAATAGGGTGGCATTGGGGGGAGCAAAATTAACATTTTGCTCACTGCGTCGTGAGTCGCGGCTTGTATGTTGTGCACTGCGGCGCACGGCACAGCATAGACAGCATAAAAAATGAAGATTAGTAGAAGAAAGGTAGTTTTATGGGGAAAAGACCTAGGACATGAAAGGAAAGGCTTTAGGCACTATTAAGGCATCATTTTGGGAAGATTTTGAAGCTAAATTGGGCCTTCAAACTCTTACGCAAGTTTCCCACCCTTCTCTTATACCTTTTCATCTCATTTTCTATAGAATTTGAAAGTAGGAGAATTTGCTCTGAATGGATTAAGCTGTGGGTCTATGTTTTAAAGATTTAAATTGATTTTAAAGGTTTGATTTCAGTTTCTTAACCTTGGATAAGTGGTAATATGAAGTTACTTTGTTGTTTGGTGAAAGTTGGATCAAGCGATAACTTGATCATAGGGTTTTAAAGTGTAATAAGTTGAGATATTAAGTGTTATATTGTGATAGAGTAAGAGGGAGGCTTGAGGGGATTGTGTGAGCAAATTATAATCTTGACAAGCTTCTTTGTTGAAAATATGAGTTAGAAGTAAGATATTTGGGATGTTATTGATAGCTAATAGTGCTTATGTTAATTTTCAATTAACATATAATACTTGTTGATATAGATTGTGGTGTGAGAAAACTTGCCTTAACATAAGAAGAGATTTAGTACCACAGGTAACCCTTTTAGTAACAAAAGTGTTAAGGTAACTAGATAATTTGCATTATTTATTACCTTGTATAAGTTATTCTTAAGTTGTCCTTATATGATTTGTTATGTATATATGTATAAATTTTGTAAAAGTTTACTATTTTAGAAAATGAGTGGAGTATTGATTTGTAAAATATCATGTTTTTGAAGTAAGTGGTAAGATTCATTATGTTGATTTAGAAAGTGATTTATGCATGGTCAAGTGGAGATATGTAGTAAAATGTGGCATATTAGAGGGTGGAAGGTCACCCTAGTGAAGTTAAAGGGGATTAAGTCTATATGACATTGCTGGTACCTCGAGATGCCAGGTGCAAATCATATTTCTTCTTAGTTCTCGAAAAAGGGTGTGACGTTGGAGATTTACTGTCCTTAGTACCTAGAAGTGCGTGAAGTTAAAGACTATGCTCCTTAGCATCCGTAGGATGCAGTGTTGGAGTAATGACACCCCAATTACTTGTAATAGGGGGAAACTGTAGTCTAGAAGTGGTTTAGGACACCTTGGCTGGGTAGTCCTACCATGGATGGTGAGCTTGGGGACCATACATGTGGTGTGGTTCCATGAAGTAGCTTATTTGTTCGGTCAGGAGTATTGGAAGACCAGATGATTAGTGATCATGTATTTGATTTATGGTGAATGTATATGGTATGTTTGTTGTGCATGTTTTAAAGCTTGTTTATAACTTGACATGTTAATCGATATCGTAGATTATTTTAGTTACTAAGATTTTTATCTTACCCAATGGTTACCATTTTATAGGTTCTATCGCTAAGTCTGAGCAAGGGAAGGAATCGGGCAAGGGCTAGCATACTTGCTACATTATCATTATAAAGCTTGATTTTATTTTAAGTTGTGTACATAAACTTGTAAGGATGATAACATGTGTTGCCAACTAAGAATGCAAGTCATTTTGATTGGTTACACTTGTATTATACTATGTTATTTTGTATTTTAGCCTAATATTGTATATGATGTGAATATGTAGTAATTTTTATGGTGATGGCCTAAAATACTAATACAAGTGCAAGAAATGTTATATACATGTGGTGATAATGTATATGTGGTGTATTATGTGGCAATGGAGGCCAAATGATGTATATGGTAATGATTTTATGTTTTGGCCATATTAGTTGAAATGGGTATGAAGTGGCCAAATTTTGTGTTTGATATATTTTTGTGTGTTTAAATTTTTAATTAGGTGTATTTTGGTCCATTGGACTTTATTTAAGCCTTAAAATGAGTTAATGGTATAAGTTTTGAGTTTTGAGTACTTGGATGCTTGAAAATCACTTTAAAAATTAACTTTTGCATTTGAGTGTCTAAAATTCTCATATAGTGTTGGATCATAACAAAACTTGTACCATTAGTTATCTTATTGAATAAGCTTTGCATGGGCACTTGAATCATTCCAATTGAATATCATATGCAAAAATGGCGTGCGCTTGAAGTTCATCCGAAAAAGCTATCATGACAGCATTTTGCATGGCAACATGTTATCATGACAGGACACATGTGCTACAGCACATTGGCCTAAGCCATGATGCACGGTATAGTGGCCAAATTGGCCTTTCTGTGCCACATGCCGTGGTGCATTGACCACGAGCTACAGTGCATATACCAAAATACTCAAAAATGACATTTTGGCCTTGTTTTCAAGTGTTTGCTTCCCAAAACTTTTCCATGTTTCCAATACCTTTATAAATCATTAAGTTTGAGCTCAAATAATAAATTTGAAGGGTTTTTATGGAATCCCAGATATTCTAAAATTATTTCTAAAAGATTATTTGTTTTAACCTTTATATATATAATGTAAGCTTAGGAGCAATCCTTGCTCCTAATTATGATTGTTTCTTATGATTGTATGGTGAATTTTAGTAATGTCAAGGCAGACATTACATGCAATGCATGTCACAGAAAGTTAGGCTTGTGGCTCTGTACAATATGTCACGGCACACATACTGCATGCCGTGGTGCATGGCCTATTTTCCAACTTAATTTTGAGGTTTTTAATGCATGCAAGGATTGAGATAAATGTATATGATTTATTTTCGTTGCATATTACTCTAATGTATTGTGGTTTTGATGATTTTGCAAACAAGTCTTTGGCCAAAGCTTTTTAAACAAAATAATTGATTACTGATTTGTGTGATTAAAGTAGTAATTCTATTAATCTTCTCCTGTATTTAAAGGATATAGGAGGAGGTTACAGGTATTGTTTCTTGTGATAACGGTACACATCTTAAAGGGGTTAACTCTAAAGAATTTTCTCTACTCAAGCTTGATGTCCAAGAGGTTCCTAAGCTATTAGAGCAAAATTCTACACTTGAAACCTTTAAGGCCGTACATTCTATTGGCATATTTAAGGAGGATATGTCCTTTAATGAAAACTTCAACAAGGAAGTGAAAATAACTGAAAATGGCAAAGAGTTTAGAATTCAATGAAATGATTGTACAAAAGCCCGATGCTAATATAGATGGTAATGGTTTTAGAGTTTATGAATTTAATTGTGAGTTGGCTTTGTTTCATAGTACCTATTCTACTCCCTAGTCACTTGTTCTTGTTCAAATGATACTCCATATGTTATTTGTTTAGAAATTGATTCCTTTATCTTTAAAGAGAATAGCACTTCTTTGGACCCAAATATACTTGAGGAAGGTTCTTTTGTTGATTTCATAGGTTTACAAGGTGATATGATTGAGAATCCTTATTCATTTGGAGAAATTATTATTGAAGAGGAAGAGGCTATGGATATCCTAGGAGAAGATCAAGAAGCTCATGTTTTGGATTTTCAAGATTTTCCTCACACTCATAAAGAGCTTGTTCTTGACTCTTTAAAGGATATCCTTTCATGTGATCTTGCACTGGACAAAGAAAGGGAGTTATTTCATTTGAATTATTTTGATAGTACATTGTATCATTCCTTAATTGAATTATTTGCTTATGATGATTTATTTAAGTCTCCTATTGAGCAAGGTCATTATTTCATTGCTTATTTTCTAGGGCCTTTGCCAATTGAGCCTAAACCTTCGGATGGCCTCAAAGGAGAATTCAACCAATGCTCTTGGAAGGAGCTCAATTTCACAATTAGAGATTCCAACTTTTATTTCAAACCTACATGACTGGCTTTAAGGTTGTATCTCTCTAATTTACACTCTTTATTTGCTTCGACTACTTACTTAGCACATATGTTGAGCACTTTCTAGTATATGCCTCCTGACACTTGTGCACACAGGTGGATCACTTGATTCTTACTTGTGACTGTGCTTTATGGTATCCATTTTGAGGTTTAGGTGTGAGGGAGATATGACCCTTTCCATTAGGTTTAGAATTAGGTTTGTTTTCTTTGTTTGTTTTTCAAAACCAAAGGATTTTTTGTTCTTGAATTAAGTGTTTGGTTTAGGTCTAGTGTTTCAAAAAAATTTCGTCTTGTATTTTTCATGCATTCTTTTGTGAAAACTTTGTCTAAAAACATGTCTATGCATATATTGAGGACAATGCATGATTTAAGTGTGGGGAGAGAAAAACATTTGATTTTTTATTTAAAAAGTTTGAAAAAATATAAAAAAATTGTTTTGTTTTGTCTTGGATTATTTAAGAAACTTATTTTGGATTTTTGAAACTTAAACTCTTGAACTAATGTTACCTTAGATGTTTTACCTTGTTAAACAACGTTTCTTTTAGATTGTGTGGAATTCATTAGAGAGGTAAAAGCCCTAGTTGAAAGAAACCTAAACACTTTTGTGTGGTTTGTATTTAGCATTCGCCCTCTAGAACTTGCTTTTAATCTTAATCAAGGCTACATCATTGCATTTGTTGTAAGGAAGATGATAATGGCATTCATTAAAAATAGCCAATAGACTTAAAAGGCTAACCTTAATGGATTGATCACCCTTTTTGTTAGCCCTTTGAGTTTTTTGTTTATTTTATTCATTTGTTAAATACTATCTCTATTTTACCATAGATTGCATGTATTGTTTTCAAAGTGTGTTTTAACATTCTCATCTTTCTTTAGTTTAGCTTAGTGGATATAACTCATTTTCCCATTTTTTATTCTTCCATCATTCCATTTCATTCAAAGAACAAGTGCATTATTCTCCTATTACTTGATACTTGAGATGACTATGAACGTGAAAAATAAAAGACGAAAAAAAAAAAAGAAGAAGAAAGGGAAACAAATGAATGATGAGAGAACAGAAAAAAAAAAGAAAAAAGAAGAAAGAAAAGACAGAGTTTGAATAAAAAAGATTAATACTTGGGTTATAAGTCACATATTTTGTCAATTGTTTTTCATATCCATTCCACTTACATTTTTAGCCATTTGTCACTTTCTACCTACTTAGTGAAGTCTTAGAAAGATTTGAATGTTGTTGTATATTTACATTGTGTCTAAGACTTAATTCCTTAAGCCAAATCCTAGATTTTACATGCAAATCCAAGAATCCATTTCACAGCCACATCCCATCCTATTAAAGTCCATTTGATCCTTGAAAACATTTTCATATTAGTAGTGGAGGGGTAGAGGGATTACAAGCTTATGGTTGGGAATTTTTGTTAAAGACTTTGAGTGAAATTGTTGAATCCTAGACACTTGAGTGCTTGAGTACATACACTAACCTTGTGAGGCTCTCTCATGAAATTGCATCTTTTTAATGGTTTGCTTGTGGTTGATAAGATATTTTAACTAGAGCAGCAACATCTCTTGAGTTTTTGTAAAAAATTTCCTTGACTTGTTACTTGATTACCCTTGACAAGTTGTTTTGTTTTACTTTGTCCTTGTTTTGGGATTTTGAAAAAGTTTGTTTTTAGTTTTAAATTTTTCCCAGAGTGTAAAAGATAAGTGTGGGAAAATTGATAAGTTACATTTATTCCACATTTTTCCTTATTATTATTGACCAAAAATTATGTTATATTTATCCAAATAGCACACTTATTGCATTAATTGTGAAAAATTGCTATGGTGAAAGATGAGAAAGGAGAGCTTTTCCCGACTAAAGTCTAAAATGCTTGAAAGTATGCATAAATTATAGGAAACTTAATATATTCACTGGGAAAGATCATTTTCCTTTGCCTTTTATTGATCAAATGCTTGAAAGGTTAGCTTCTAAGTCTTATTATTGCTTCCTAGATAGGTTCAGTGGGTATTTCTAGATTCTTGTGGCTCCTTGTGATCAAGACAAGACTACCTTTACATAGCCCTTTGGTACTTTTGCCTATAGGAGGGTGCCTTTTGGTATTTGTAATGTGCCTAAAACCTTCTAAATATGCATGATGCCAATCTTTTGTGATTTCATTGAAAATTGCATGGAGGTTTTTATGAATGATTTTACAATGTATGGTGAGTCCTTTGAGTCATTCTTGCATTCTTTGGATAAAATGCTTGGTAGGTGCATTGAAAAGAAACTTGTGCTTAACTTTGAAAAGTGCCATTTCATGGTAGATAAGGGCATTGTCTTGGGTCATTTGATTTCTTCCAAGGGCATAGAGGTGGATAAGGCCAAAGTAAATGTTATTACTTTAATACCATATCCCATTTGTTTGAAAATTTGAGATCGGGACATGCTAGGTTTTATTGAAAATTTATCAAGGTGTTTAGTGAAATTGCTTTGCCCATGTCTAAGCTCTTGCAAAAAGACATTAATTTTGTTTTTGATGATGCTTGCAAAAAGAGTTTTGACATTTTGAAAAGCATGCTCATTTCCCCTCCCATTCTTGAAGCCCTAAATTAATCTTTGCATTTTGAATTGTCATGTGATGCTTCCAATTTTGCTATAAGATCTATGCAAGATTTCTTATGTGATTGCTTATGCATCTAGGACCCTTGATTCATCTTAAGTTAATTACACTACAACTAAGAAGGAGTTATTTGCCATTGTGTCTGCACTTGATAAGTTTAGATCATATCTTCTTAACTCTAAAGTTGTTATGTACACTGACCATATTACTATGAGATACTTGTTTAGAAAGAAAGATTCTAAGCCTCATTTCATTTGATGGGTGATTTTGATGCAAGACTTTGATTTGGAGATAAGGGATAGGAGTGGTTCTACTAACCAAGTGGCGGATCATTTATTTACGTTACCTTATTTGGAAGCTATTATGGTAAACTCTAACCCTACTCTTCATTGTGATTCATTTCTTGATGAAGCTTTGTGTGTTATTTCACCTAATCTTTCATGGTATACTTCTTTTGCAAACTATATTGAGTGTGAGGCCTTGCTTCCTTGTGCTTCATGATTTTCTATTGAGAAGTTGAAAAGAGAGTCTAGGTTTTACATTTGGCAGTCACCTTTGATGTGGAAGATTTGTAGTGATAAAGTGATTAGGAGGTGTGTTGATGATGTTGATGTGCTTTCCATTCTTGATTTTTGTCACTCTTATGCATGTGGTGGTCACTTTAGCTCAAATAAGACAACTACGAAGGATTTAGATTGTGGATTGAATTGGCCTAGCTTGTTTAAAGACTTTTATGAATTTTGCAAAGCTTACTTGAAATGTTAAAAGTTTGATAGTTGGGTTAAGAGGCATGAAATGCCTTCATTTTGCTTTGTGAGATTTTTGATGTTTGGGGTATTAACTCTATGGTTATGTGCCATGGCATGTGACACAGAGCCACATGCCTTGACATGCGCCGTGAAGTGAAACGCCATGCACCACAATATGCATAACAGTTTCTGCAGTTGTCATTTGACAACTCAAATGAAGAACTTTCAGTGCGTACCGATTTCACATACAATGTCTAATCGGAATGATTTAAGTTCCCATATGAAGTTTATCTCATAAGCTAACTAATGAGATAGATTTGGACACGATCTAACAATCCTTAAAATTTAGACATTTGGATGCAAAAATCTCTTTTTTCTAAAAATTTCACATATTCAAGCGCTCAAACCACTACTATTATCTCATTAGACCATTCTAGACCTTGAACCAAGTCTAAAAAGATCTAACACACCTAATTGAACATATTTTATCACATATACCCACATATATCTTAATTTGGCCATTTAACAACCCATTTCACAAATATAAAATTTTCACCTAATGGTACAACAATGCACTTTAGACCATAATCACCATATTTTCTCTCTAAAATCATATATCCTTATTCACAACAAGTTCACCATTAAATCTTAGCCCATACAATTCATTTCACCACATATTTTCACATATAGGCTGAGATTCCTAAGTTTACCAAAATCTTAACACTTTACAACTTATAATCATTCAAAACATGCATATAAATCCCCATGGCAACTTATATATATGCAATATTCATACTAATTTAGTTCATTACATAAACTCAAGAGTTTTCATAGTAGTGGCACCACTATGCCAATCTAGACTCTTTTCCTTTTCTCGGCTCACTACTATGACCTGTAAAAATGTAACTAAAGGGTGAGATGATAATCTTAGTGTTAGAATAACTTTCTACCAATAACTATCACATGTAACCATAGGAAAGTATAGCATATTATATAATTAAACATAAGATATACTATATGTTTCACTTTAAACCTCATCAATATATATCATTTCACCATAATTCATAGCTTTTTATCACTTTTCTAACATAAGCATGATCTTTACCAACCAAACCTTTAAATCACCCCGACTTAAAACCATAAGCTCATCTTAAACCAATATGCACTCTCATTTGCCTTGAGCTCACCTTTAATAGTAGAATCACCCAATTAAAGGTGTTCTATCTCACTTTTGAACTATGATTTCTCCCAATACACACAATAGGGTGTCATTGATTCTAACACCGCATCACATTGATACTAAGGAGTCCAAATCTCCAACACTGCACCTTAATGGATATTGAGGAGATAATCTCCAACACCGTACCTTAAAAGGCATCAAAGAGATATAATTCTCCAATACTGCACCCCGTCAGGCACTAAGAAGAATAATGTCATATAATCTTTCTCTACATCTCTATAAGGGTGAACTCCCAACCCTATGATCATGCTTTCATATAAATCACTACATTTCCATACTATACCGAACCATATACCAATATATATATCTATATTTTGCAAAGCATTCAAAGTCATAAACTCAGTTCTTTACAAATCAATGTTGGAAAACATTTAGTTGGAAAACATGCTTATTCTTAAATCATTTCATGCAGTAATACTCATACTTTCAAACAGTTACAATAGATAATCATACAGAGAAAGTTGATTACCTCAACCCTTCTATCATTAGAAAGGTTACCCGTGGTACTTTCTCAATTACTACTTGTCTCTACCAAGTTCTCTTCACACTCACGCGAAGATTTGCTTATCTACACACAATTGGCACAATGAGTCAATTGGTTCAATTGACCAAAAACACTTATTTACTACTTTAAGCTATAATTGGCCATTCATTCCTTATCACTTAGCCAATCTAAGTTTATTACCACTCAACTATTATTTTACATCACCTCAAATGATCCCATTTTGTTTAAACACAATTTCCACCCATATTTCCATTGAATTAGGGCAAAATTAAGTTTATAGGTTCAAAGCTCTATCATTTAACTCTAAACTAGTTATAAAGCTCTAATTTAACTTTTGAAAACTTTTCTATTACTATAGGGCAAGAAACAAACCCCTAAAATTTTGCCAATTCAATTTCTCTATAACTTACACTAACAGAAATTAGGGTAGAATGGAAGGTAAGGGTCACACAAAGCTTACTCAATAAGTTATTGATCAAAAATGCCTTCCAATGCTTTGAAATCCTTTGCCTTAGCCAACCTTTACTTCTTCTCTTCTCTCTTCACATGTTTCTTTTCTTTCCTTTCTACCTTCACCAACTGATCTATGACTTTCAGGGTTATTTTCTAGTACATGAGCCGTGGTGCAGGCAGACTTGTGTCGTGACGCATGGCATAGTAAAAAGAATCCTCACTGTTCGCACATGCTTTACTCTAAAATATGACTCTTTTACCCTTATTTGTTCAATTTACATCTAAAAGGAACTAATCATCCAACAACCATCTAAACTTCTAATCATTCAATAATTACTACTTTACCCTTAATTAATAGCTAATCACAGAATTAAGAAATTAGGATGTTACAATGAGGAACCTACAGAAGAAGAAGAGGTAAATCTCTGCGTGATGGCCAAAAGTAACCTTGATCAGGTAAATCACTCAGACTTTATTTTGAATTTGACTTTACTTTTAAAGAATTAAAAATTGATTTTGAAGAATTACACAATGAATCTTTTTTGCTCATGAAAATCTTGCTCAAGTTAAAGGAAACTTGCTATTTCTGAAGAAGAAAACATGACTCTTAAATTTGAAAATGTTTTGAAAAAGAATGTTTCTATTTTGCAAAAAGAAACTCATTGTGTAGATTATTCTCTTCATATTTTTTGAGAAAGAAGATTTGAAAAATAGTCTATCAAAATTTGTTAAGGGTAAAGATAATCTGAATAAAATTTTGAGCCAACAAAGAAGTATCTTTAATAAAGTTAGTATAGGATACAAGCCTAAACAAAAACGAAAGTATTATAAGGACTTCTTTGCTCCTACCACTATGACTAACTCACCCAAATTCACTTATTCTTACTGCAAAATGAAAGGACACATTACTAAGTCATGTATTTATAGGAAGCAAAGGTGAGTGAAAATATGAAGTGGGTTTCAAAGGGCTTTACTAACCCATCAGAACCCAAATAGATTTAGGTACCTAAAAAAACCTGACATTTGTGTAGGTTACAAGGAGAGTCACAAATGAAAAATGTATCTAGACAATTCTCCTCTAAGCATATGACTAGTGATAGCTCCATTTTCCTATACATGCTAGAATTTAGAGATATTGGGACTGTCACTTTTAGAAATAATAAAAAAGGCATAATTCTTGATTTAGGTAGGGTTGGTAAGAATTCTTCTAACTCTTCATGTATTAATAATGTTTATTTAGTTGATGATTAGGACATAACCTCTTAAGCATAAGTCAATTATGTGACAAAGTTTATGTGGTTATATCAAATGCTGTGAGTTTTATTGTGAGAGATGAACGAATAGGAAAAACCATCTTAGAAGGAAAAAGAGTTCATAATGTATACTCAATCAATCTGTGTGATGATGATACACTAAATACAAAATGTCTAATCTCTGTGAATGGTGAAATCTGGCTTTAGCACAAGAGATTAGCCTATGTTAATGTGAAACAATTGGACAATCTGGTAAAGAAGGATCTTGCCATTGGGCCACCAAAGATCAAATTTGAAGCTGACAAGCTATATAATGCTTGTATGGAGGGAAAGCAAAACAAGACTACATTTCATAGCAAAAAGGTAGTTTCTACCTCAAGACCTCTTGAGTTGCTTCAAATGGACATAATTAGTCTTTCAAGGGTAAAAAGCCTAGGGGGTAATCACTATACTTTTGTTATTATTGATGATTATTCTAGATTCACATGGACTATCTTCATGTCTCACAAAAATCAAACCTTTGATTATTTTATGGCATTTGTAGCCAAATTAAGTTCAAAATGAAAAGAGTTTGAAAATTGTGAAGATAAGGAGTGACCATTGTGGAGAATTTGACAATTTCAACTTTATTGAGTTTTATGAAGACCAAGGAATAAGTCATGAATTCTCAACTCCTAGAACTTCTCAACAAAATAGAGTAGTAGAGAGAAAGAATAGAACCTTGGAGGAGATGGCAAGGACTATGTTGGATGAAAAGAAACTCCCAAAATATTTATAGGTAGATGCCATGAGCATGCTTGTTACATCATAAATAGAGCGCATGTACGACCCATTTTGATTAAGACACCTTATAAGCTCTACAATAGAAGGAAGACTAATATCTCACATCTGTATGTATTTGGCTGTAAGTGCTTTATACTTAATAATGGTAAGGATAATCTAGATAAGTTTGACTTTAAGAGTAATGAAGCTATATTTCTTGGTTATTCTAATAGAAGCAAAGCTAAAGTCTTTAATAAGAGAACCTTATTTATTGAAGAGTCAATTCATGTTAGATTTGATGAATCCTTATTAGATGAGAACAGGGAAGAAGAAACCATAAGGCTATGTTTGGTAGCATTGAATTGGCAAGGTAGAAATGGAATTAGAGATGGAATCCTAATTTAAGCATAATTGGTATGCAAGAGTTGCAATTCCTAAGAATCCTAATTCCATCAAAAATACTAGAATCCAATTCCATCATATTAACCATGGAATTGCTTCAATTCCCTTGAATTCAATTTGTGGTCCCCACTATCCTCATCTTTTTTGTCCATTTATAACAAGGTAAGTCTTTTTAATTTTGAGAAAAAGGGCAATTTGGTCTTTTCTTATTTTAAGTACATATACAAATTAATATTATATTAGAATTCCATCTTCATACCAAACACACTTTTAAAACTCAATTCTATTTCGATTCTGATTCAGATTTCAATTCCAATTCTGATTCCATTAAAAATTCTTCCATCGTACCAAACGAGGCCTAAATCTTCCTCTTGATAGTATCTCACTGAATGAAAGAGAGAAAAATCAAACCAATAATGATACCATGACTAATGATCAAAATAGACAAATAAATGATCTTTCAAAAGGTTGGAGATATAGTAAGTCACATCCTATTGAAAAAGTCATTAGAGAAGTTAGTGATAAAATTATAACAAGAGGTTCAATTAGAGAAATATGCCATGTTAGTGCATTTCTTTATAACATTGAACCTTCTAGTAATAAAGAAGCCTTATCTAATGAATATTGGCTTATAGCAATGCAAGAAGAGTTAAACCAGTTTGAGAGAAATCAAGTTTGGGACTTAGTACCTAAACCTAGTGATCATCTTATAACAAGGATGACATGGGTCTTCAAAAGCAAGCTTGATGAAACTAGTATTGTGGTACAAAATAAGGCCAGACTAGTAGTTAAAGGTTATAATCAAGAAGAGAGTATTGATTATGATGAAACCTTTGATCCTGTTATTAGACTTTTACTTGCTTTGGTATACATTAAGGATTTTAAAATTTATCAAATGGATGTCAAAATTTCTTTCTTGAATGGAATAATCAATGAAGAAGTATATATAGAGCAATCTCCAGGATTTGAGGATCCATCAATGTCAAATCATGTCTACAAATTGAAGAAGGCATTGTATGGACTAAAGCAAGCACTAAGATCTTGGTGTGACGGGTTAAGTATCTTCTTACTTAGTAATAACTTCAAAAGAGGAATGGTGGATAAAACTCTATTCTATCAAACTAAAGGTAGTGATATCTTAGTAGTTCAAATATATGTTGATGATATTATTTTTAGAGCTACTAATGAAATTCTTTGTGAGAAATTTGCTAAGATTATGCAAGGTGTATTCAAGATGTCTATGATGGGGGGAGCTATGTAATGCCCACAATAACATTACCATACTATCCTCCACATAAACTACTAATTAAAATAAAACCTCTTTGAAAACATTAGGATCCCAATATAAAAATTTTGAAAATCTATTATAAAAACTATTTATGTCATTAAAAATAATGCAAAGTGGAAGTATTAGATATAAACACATCAAAGTGTAACTCAAAACCTCTTAATTTACACAAAAAGTGGGCCATGCACTATAGCTTATGCCACATGTACCGCAGCATGTGGTACAAAGGCCACATCATTACTCTTTGTGTCATGCACCGTAGTATGTAGTCCTTTGTTGACACATGTGCCATGGCGCATGTATTAGAATCTATTGTTAGATTTCAGATTCTTATACAAAAATCAAAAGTGCATAATTTTTTCATTCAATATCCGATTGGGATGATTTAAGTACCCACATGAAGCTTGTTTTAAAATCTAACCAATGACGTTGGTTTTGTCTGAATCTGATATTCCATTTGAAAGTTGGACACTCAAGTGTATTTTGACCATTTTAAGTCAAAATTTGCCATTTGAGTAATCACCATTTGAAACCACAAGTCATTAGCCAACTTTAGGGCCTTGACCATGTCCAAATGGATAAACAACACTTGATTGACCAATCATACACACAATATAACATGCATACACACAATTGGCCTATAAACTACCCATTACACATAACTTGGGCAAATTCACATTTCTTCATATTCATTCTCATATAAGGCCAAATTTGTCAATACGCCTAAACATATTCATAGACACATCCATTAGCCCACTACATCATTTCCACTACATACACATATACACATACAATAGGCTAGATTACCAAAACTTCAGCCATATTTAAAACCAAACATGCATATGTTCAACTATACTTCCATATGGCAACTTATATACACATGCTACACTATTTACAACTACATTCATTATACCATCTTACAATGGGCTTTGTAGAAGATTCTTTATCCTTAGGCCAAATCCTTTCCCTTTGCACTACTAGTACTAGAACCTGAAAAATATAAATAACCACAAGTGAGATCAAAATTTCAATAACTAATATAGCTCATTAAATGTTTATTAGCACAAATAACCATGCCAAGGAACAAAAACCAAAAGCATAGCATATATATTTATCACAATATAGCTTTGCTCATAACTTTTCTCATATAAATCTTTTTCACACATTTTCACATACTAGCATGATCATCTATCCCTAATCGTCTAAAGCTAAAGTTAATGACTTTATCGACTAAAAGTGCCAATTACAGCAATTTAACACCTAATCACTACTATTTCTACTATTCATACTCATTCACATGTACTATAATTGATTACCACTTGATTCAAGCTTTCACTCCCTCACAATCAAATTCTCTCTCACTACTCTCTTTAGATTAGGTTAATTTGAGCTTATAGTTTTAAAACTTTATCATTCCAATTCTAACCAGTCATAAAGTACAAGTTTAGTCCCAGAGGACTTTTCCATTTCTATAGGATAAGAAATCATTTCCTTAAAACTTCTGAATTTAATTTCTCAATAGTTAAAAATAAGACAAAACAGCATAGAATTAGAGGTTAATGCAGTATGAGACTTACATGAAAATTAATAGGTCTGAAACATCATCCTTTCTCCTGGAATTGCTTGCCCTAGTAGAGCTTGGCTCCTTCTCCATGCCTGACCCCCTTCTCTTTTTTGTCCTTCTATTTTCATGAGCTAGACACATTCTTACTTATCAAAACTCTACTCCGTACATCGCGACACAGCCATCCTTAGCCAAGGTGCATGGCATAGTGAGGGTAATCCTTACTATGTTCATGCGCTCTACTTCAGGACTTCATTATTTTGCTTATATTTGCTCATATAACATATCCTAATCTCACATTAAATCACTAATTTAATCCCTAATTAGTGGTAATATAGAAATAAAAAATCTAGGATGTTACAAGCTAAATTTATTTCTTGGATTTCAAATCAAGAAAATGAGAGATGGAATCTTCATATGCCAAACCAAATACACTCATGAGCTATTGAGGAAGTTTAGGTTCAAGAATTCCAACCCAATAAATATTCCAATGAGTACTTCAATCAAGATAGATGAGGATAAAAAGAGAAAAAGGAAGATTAAGCAAAATTTAGGAAAATGATTGGATCATTGCTATACCTTGTTGGACAGGGAGGCGTAGCAGAAGATTAAAATTTTATAGTCCCTATCCTGATATAGACCGAACGAACTCGTTTAAGTCAAGGTGGGTAGAAGAGTTACCTTTTTAATTCTTTAAAGTTGACGCACATTTGGATCTCAAGAGCTGACAACGTAGATCAGCTCCCTCTATCGGTATCCACACGAATAGCTCTCTAACTTGAACAGCGTGTTAGCACTCTTAGCGTCCGTTCTTCTTTAAACATTAATTTTCCTTTCTATAGGGTGTTTCGTGGCTCTCAGAGTATTTTTGCCGTTAGAACTTTTCTAACTCTCTCTCTTTGCCTTCATAAGGACGTCCTTATCTATATATAGTATATAGATAAGGGTTTTTATTTTTCACTTAAAAGCTCACAAAAATTTAATTAAATTTATCTTATAAATTCAATCCATAATATCATATCTAATTCGAATTTATCTTATAAATTCAAATTATAAAACTAACATGATATTCTCTCTTATCATGTTAGTTATTAAATTTAATCTATCATATAAAATTAAATTTAAAACTAACATAAGATAATATAATATAATATATATATATCACATATACATATTATATTATATATATATGAATATATATATACATATATATTCAAAATATATATGTATATATATTATATTATCTATATTTAATTTTATATATCATATACATATATCATATATATATATATATATATCTGATATATATATACATATATGGATATATATATATATATATTTTGAATTTTATAGTTCATATAAATATATATATATATAAATATTTATGAAATAAATATTCAAATATATATATATATATATAATTCATTCACCCTATATTACATTCATTGAATCTAGACATATTCCAGATTTAATGAACTTGGACATTATAGCTCGAGTTGGGCCGTTCTTGTGTGCGACCATGTAGGCCTATATGAAATTGGTAGTGGGCTAATTATGCTATTAGCCCACAAGTTTCAGGTAGCCTCTAGCAAGACATTACAACTACTCAATTCACATGGGGATCGATGATCTAATGTAACCTATTATGCAACCATATCACATCCTTGTAATGTGATAGAACACATTTGTTACCCACTTTTATTTTTCAATTAGGACTCATTTATTAATTATTTATCACCTTCAAGTGTACACATTGCATTAGATTTGAAATTTTGCCTAAGCTTCTAGGTTTAGTGCATTAGGGGTATTTTGGTCCCAAAAATGAACTTTTGAGAAAATGTAAAAGAAAAATTGACAAAGTCCATTTTATATCTAGTTGATGAGTGGTGAAATTAGATTTTTAAAATTCATTTTAGTTTGGGAGTAACTAAATAAAAAGTCAACATTTTCTTAAGTGTCTTAGTTTGACATAGTTTCCAATTTTCCTTTGTGTGAAAATTTTTATATAATTTTGGGTAGCCTAAAACTTGGTTATTTTAATTAATTCTCCCTTCTAATTATGAATTTAATTCTAGAAATTAATTATATTTTATTATATCACATGCAATTTAATTGAATTATGTGATTTATGTGACATAGGTAGTATGTGACTTGTGCATCAATTTGAAAATTGAGGTCAACACTCCTTAAGGTCAATGGCTGATCATTTTCACATGAATCATGATTATTTTGAGAGATTAAATCAGTTTAAATGATGTGGATGACATGTGGGAAATTAGGCACACATTGAAATTAGTTGCTTATCCTCAAAATTAAACTAAAGATAACCCTATGCAATATAGGGTCAACCCTAGGTTATCTCCCAAAGAATGGTCCTAGTCTAATTAAAAGTTATCTAGTGAAATAAATCACCAAAAATTGTAGGAATTTAATTATCTAATTATCTAAACTAATTACCTAATGATTAAAATGCTAAATAAAGTAAGTGAAATGCACTTCCCTTTTGATAAGAGTGAAACCCTAGATATTAGTTGATTTTGGACTCATTATCTTCTCATGATTAGGCTAAGTTTAGCTTCCCTTTCCTCTTGACTAAAGCTGTCATAACTTAAGAAAATTATCCTAAACCAATTAACCTAATTAGCTAACCTTCTTAGGTCTTAGATTAAATTCCTTAATTCAATTAACCAATTGGTGAAGAAATTAGCCAAGTGATTCACTCAAAATCCTCCCTCAACAGCCATGGTCAAACACATCAATTGAGCAACCACAAGATTATGTCAAGCTACTCAACAACACAAGCATTAACACCACAAGATTATGCAATATTAACACAAGTAATTCACTAATTGAAAAACACAAGATTATGTGCCAAAAAAAGACTGGCAAAATTCAGTCATGGCTGTCCAAGGAAGAAATTAAATGAAACAATCCTCTTTCTTTACATCAACATCAAATTCAAATTAAAATTTACAAGTTAAGATCATTAAACCCTAGATTAAGGAATCTAACCATCTAGTAAAAAAATAAGAGGATAGGAAACAAAAGAACTTAGCCAATTTAAAGCTCAAGACTCATCTTCCATCTTCATCTCTCTAGGATTCCACCAAAGAAATTAGCCAATCTTCATCATATTCAAGAACCCTAGTGATTGCTTATGAAGGCCAAACTCCATAGCTCTTGAATGATGGAAATGAGCTTCAATCCTTATGAAAATGGAAGGGATGGAACGAAAATGAAGAGAGAAGAAGAATGGTATGAGTTTTGTGGAGGTTTAATGGCTGAAAATGGAGGTTAGGGTGCTGGAAAATGAAGAACAAAAGAGAGAAAATGAAGAACACTATGAACAAGAGAGAGAAAATGTTAAAGATGAATGAGATGAGTGTTGGATCCAAAAATGAGGTGTATGGACGTGCTCCTAAGTGTTTCCCATCAGCTGAATACTCAATTAAGAAAAAGGAAAAGAAATTAAAATGGAAAAGGGAGCCTTGTCACACTTGTAAGGTGGTAACCTCCTATTGGTTGGTAGATGATTCCAATATGTGTGTAATTTCTCATATGTCATCCACATCATTTAAGCTAATTTAATCCCTTAAAATAATCATAATTCACGTGCAAACCATTAGCCATTAACCTTAAGGAGTGTTGACCTTAATTGCCCAATTAATGCACAAGTCACATGCCACCTATGTCACATAAATCACATAATTCAATTAAATAGCATGTGATATAATAAAATATAATTAATGTCCAGAATTAAATTCATAATTAGAAGGGAGAATTTATTAAATTAACTAAGTTTTAGGCTACACAAAATTATATAAAATTTTTTACATAAAGGCAAACCGAAAACTAGGTCAAACTAAGACATTTAAGAAATTGTTGACTTTTTTATTTAATTACTCCCAAACTAAAATGAATTTTAAAAATCTAATTTCACTACTCATCAAATGGACATAAAATTCAATTTTTCTTGTACATTTTCTCAAAAGTTTATTTTTTGGACCAAAATACCCCTAATGTACTAAACCTAGAAGCTTAGGCAAAATTCCAAATCTAATGCAATGTGTGCATTTGAAGGTGATAAATCATTAATAAAAGGGTCCTAACTGAAAAATAAAAGTGGGTAACAAATGTGTTCTATTAGTATTCAGCTAATGGGAAACACTTAAGAGCACATCCATTCAGCCCCAATTCAGATCCAATACTCATCTTATTCATCTTCCACATTTTCTCTCTCTTGTTCATGGTGTTCTTCATTTTCTCTCTTTTTTTTCTTCATTTTCCAGCACCCTAACCTCCATTTTCAGCCACTAAACCTCCACAAAACTCATACCATTCTTCTTCTCTCTTCATTTTCGTTCCATTCCTTCTATTTTCACAAGGATTGAAGCTCATTTCCATCATTTAAGAGCTATGGAGTTTGGCCTTCACAAGCAATTACTAGGGTTCTTGAATATGATGAAGATTGGCTAATTTCTTTGGTGAAATCCTAGAGAGATGAAGATGGAGGATGAGTCTTGAGCTTCAAATTGGCTAAGTTCTTTTGTTTCCTATCCTCTTCTCTTTTTACTAGATGGTTAGATTCCTTAATCTAGGGTTTAATCATCTTAGCTTGTAAATTCTAATTTGAATTTGATGTTGATGTAAAGAGAGAGGATTGGTTCATTTAATTTCTTCCTTGGATAGCCATGACTGAATTTTACCACTCTTTGTTTGGCACATAATCTTGTGTTTTTCAATTAGTGAATTAGTTGTGTTAATATTGCATAATCTTGTGGTGTTAATGCTTGTGTTGTTGAGTAGCTTGACATAATCTTATGGCTACTCACATTGTTGTTTTGACCGTGGCTGTTGAGAGGAGATTTTGAGTAAATCACTTGGCTAATTTTTACACCAATTGGTTAATTGAAATAGGGACTTTAATCTAAGACCTAGGGAAGTTAGCTAATTAGGTTAATTGGCTTAGGATAATTTTCTTAAGTCATGACAACTTTAGTCAAGACGAAAGAGAAGCTAAACTTAGCCTAATCATGAGAAGATAATGAGTTCAAAATCAACTAATCTCTAGGGTTCCACCCTTATGAGAAGGGAAGTGCATTTCACTCAGTTTATTTAGTATTTTAATCATTAGGTAATTAGTTTAGATAATTAGGTAACTAAATTCCTACAACTTTAGGTGATTTATTCTACTAGATAACTTTTAATTAGACTAAGACTAATCATGAGAAGATAATGAGTTCAAAATTAACTAATCTCTAGGGTTCTACCCTTGTGAAAAGGGAAGTGCATTTTACTCACTTTATTTAGCATATTAATCATTGAGTAATTAGTTTAGATAATTAGGTAACTAAATTCCTATAATTTTGGGTGATTTATTCCACTAGATAACTTTTAATTAGACTAAGACCATTCATTGGGAGTGACCTAGGGTTGACCCTATATTGCATTAAGGTTATCTTTAGTTTAATTTTGAGGATAAGCGAGTAATTCCTATCATAATGTCCGCCTTGACATTACCAACATTCACCACAAAATCACAACAACAATGATAATTAGGAGCAATCCTTGCTCCTAAGCTCACATTAAATATAGAAGGGTTAAAATTAATAATCTTTTAGAAATAATTTTGGAATATTTAGGATCCCATAAGAACCCTTCAAATAAGTAGTTTGAGCTCAAACTTAATGATTTATAAAGATATGAAAAGTATGGAAAAGTTTTGGGAACCAAAACACTTGAAAATAGGGCCAAAAATATCATTTTGAGTATTTTAGTACGTGCTTTGTGGCTCGTGGTCCATGCATCATGGCATGTGACATAAAGAGGCCAATATGGCTGCTGTACCGTGCACTGCAGTGCTCGTATCCTTGTCATGACAGCAAAAATGTTGTCATGATAGCTTTTCAAGATGAATTTCAAACATGTGCAATTTTTGCATCCGATGTCTGATTGGAGTGATTAAGTGTCCACGAGAAGCTTGTTCAATAAGCTAACTAATGGTATAAGTTTTGTTACAATCTGACACCATATGAGAATTTTAGACACTCGGATGTAAAAGTCAGTTTTTAAATCAACTTTCATGCATCCAAGTAGTCAAAACTCAAAACTTATACCCTTAACCCATTTGAGGCTTAAACCAAGTTCAATGGATCAAAATATACCTGATTAAGCATTTAAATGCACAAAAACATACAAAATACAAAATTTGGCCACCTAATGCCAATTTCACCCAATATGGCCAAAACACAAAATTAATACCACATACACCTTTTGGCCTCTATTACCATCTAATACACCACATATACATTATCACCATGTGTATACAACATTTTTTGCACTTGTATTAGTATTTTAGCCTATCACCACAAAAATTATAACATCCAAAAACTTTAAATCTAAAAAAAATTGACTAATTAAGGGATAAATTAGTTTAAAAATATGATTAATTAATTTAAATATGTTTTTGGGTTGCTAATTGGATTTTTGGGTCATATTTGGCTCTAAATTGAGTTAGGATGGAAGTCGGATCAAATCGGGTGGCATCGGGGGGAGCAAAATTAACTTGTTGCTTGCTGTATCATGAGCCATGGCTTGCGTGGCGTGCACTATGGTGCACAGCATAGCAGATAGATTAAATGTTCGAAAATGATCAGAAAAAGTCATTTTTTGTGGTGGGAAACTTAGAGCACGAAGGGGGCAACTTTGGTCACTACTAGGGCATTAATTTGGAAGGATTTTAAAGATAATTTGAGCCTTCAAACTCTTGAGTAAGTTTCCTACCTTTCTCCTCTACCTTTCATCTCATTTTTCATGGGATTTGGAGGAGGGAGAATTTTCTCTAATTAGATTAAGCCATAAGTCTATGTTTTGAAGGTTTCTATTGACTCTAAAGGGTTGATTTAGGTTTATTAATATTAGATATGTGGTAATATGAAGCTACTTTATTGTCTGGTGAAATTTGGATCAAGCCCTAAATTGATCATGGGGTTTTTAAGTGTGATAAGTTGAGATATTAAGTGTTATGTTGTGATAGAGTTAGAGGAAGGCTTAAAGGGATTGTGTGAACAAATTGTAATCTTAACAAGCCTCTTTGTTGAGAATATGAGTGAGAAGTGAGAGAATTGGAAGGTTATTGATAGTTAATAGTGCTTGTGTTAATTAAAAATTAACATATAGTACTTGATGTAGATTGTGGTGTGGGAAGACTTACCTTGAGACAAAAAGAAATTTAGTACCACGGGTAACCTTTTTAGTAACAAAAGGATTGAGGTAATTAGATAATTTGCATTATTTATTACCTTGTATAAGTTATTCTCAAGTTGCTTTTCTATGATTTGTTGTGTATATATGTATAAATTTTGTAAAGGTTAACTATTTTAAAAAATAAGTGGAGTATCGGTTTGTGAAATTTCATATTTTTGAAGTAAGTGGTAAGATTTGTTATATTTGTTTAAAAAAGTGGTTTATGCATGGTCAAGTGGATATATGTAGTGAAACGTGGCATATTAGAGGGTGAGAGGTCACCCTGGTAGAGTTAGTAAAGATTAAGTCTATATGGCACTGCTGGCACCTCGAGACGCCAGGTGCAACATTTACTCTCCTGAAAATAGGTGCAGTGTTGGAGACTTACTCTCCTTAGTACCCAAACGGGTGCGAGGTTGGAGAATATGCTCCTTAGCAGGTGCAGTGTTGGAGTAACGACACCCCAATTACTTGTAATAGGGGGAACTAGTTATCCAAAAGTGGTTTAGGACACCTTAGCTGGGTAGTCCTACCATGGATGGTGAGCTTAGGGACCATATATGTGGTTTGGTTTCGTGAAATAGCCTACCGATTTGGTCGGGAGTATTGGAGGACCGGATGGTTAGGGATCATATATGTAACTTATGGTGATTATATAAGATATGGTTATGTTATTTATTTTAATGCTTGTTTATAACTTGGCATGTTAATGAATAATGTATATTATTTTAGTTACTGAGATTTTTATCTCACCCCGTGGTTATCATTTTACAAGTCCTACCAGTGAGACTGAGCCAGGGAGGGAATTGGACAAGGGCTAGCATACTTGCTACATTCTTATTGTAAAACCTGATTTTGATTTGAGTCATGTACATAAATTTATATGGATGAGATTATATGTTGCCAGCTAGGAATGCATATCATTTTGATTAGTTGCACTTGTTTCATACTACGTTGTTTTGTATTTTAGCCCAATATTGTATATGTGACAATTTTTGTGGTGATGGACTAAAATACTATTACAAGTGCAATGAATGTTTTATCTATGTAGTGACAATATATATGTAGTGAATTATGTGGCAATAGAGGCCAAATAGTGCATGTAGTGTTGATTGTGTATTTTGGCCATATTGAGTGAAAGGGCCATTGAGTGGCCAAATTTTGTGTTTGGTATGTTTTTGTGTGTTTGAATGCTCAATCAAGTGTATTTTGGTCCATTTGAGTTGGTTTAAGCCTCACAATGGGTTAATGGTATAAGTTATGAGTTTTGGGCATTTGAATGGTTGAAAATCACTTTAAAAACTGACTTTTGTATCTGAGTATTTAAAATTCTCATACAGTGTCAGATCATAATAAAACTTGTACCATTAGTTAGCTTATTGAATAAGCTTCGCGTGGATATTTGAATCACTCCAATCGGACATCGGATTTGAAAATGGCGTGCATTTGAAGTTCATCCAAAAAAGCCATCATGACAGTATTGCTGTCATGGACACGTGCGCTGCGGTGCATTTTGCGCAAGCCGTGGCACATGGTACAGTGAGAAAACTTGCCTTTCTGTGCTACATGCCAAAGCACATGGACCATGAGTTGCGGCGTATGGACCAAAACACTCAAAAATGACATTTTTGGCCCTATTTTGAAGTGTTTTGCTTTCCAAAATTTTTCCATGCTTCTAATACCTATATAAATCATTAAGTTTGAGCTCAAACTATCAATTTGAAAGGTTTTTATGGGATCCTAAACATTCCATAATTATTTTTAGAAGATTATTAGTTTTAACCCTCATATAGTTAATGTGAGCTTAGAAGTAATCATTGCTCCTAATTATGATTGTTTGTTGTGATTGTGTGGTGAATTTTGGTAATGTCAAGGTGGACATTACAAAAATCACCATATATTCACATCATATACAACATTAGGCTAAAATACAAAATATTATAGTATAACAAGTGCAACCAATCAAAATAGCATGCATTCTTAGTTGGCAACATATAATATCATATCACAAGTTTATGTACACCACTCAAACAAAATCAAGCATTACTATTCATAATGTAGGAAATCTGCTAATCCTTGCCCGATTTCTTCCCCTGCTTAAACTCAGTGGTAAAATCTATAAAATAATAACCATAGGATGAGATAAAAATCTCAATAATTAAGAGAATTTACAATATTGATTAACATGCCAAGTTATAAATAAGCTTTAAAACATGCATAAAAAACACGCCATATACAATCACCACAATTCAAATGCATGATCACTAATCATTAACTCTTCCATTACTCCCGACCTAATCGGTAGGCTATTTCATGGAACCAAACTCCCAAGCTCACCATCCATGGTAGGATTACCCTGCCAAGGTGTCCTAAACCAATTTAGAACTACAGGTTCCCCCTATTATAAGTAATTGGGGTGTCGTTACTCTAACACCACATCCTACGGATGTTAACGAGCATAGTCTCCAACTCTGCACCTTTTTTTGGGTACTAAGGAGAAACACGAGCTGCACCTGGCATCCCAAGGTGCTAGCAGTGTTATATAGACTTAATTTTTAGTAACTCCACTAGGGTGACCTCCTACCCTCTAATGTGCCACATTTTACTACATATCTCAACTTGACCATACATAAACTACTTTCTAAACTAATATAATGAATCTTACTACTTGCTTTAACATGACATTTTACAAATCAATACTTTATCATTTTTTAAAATACTTAACTTTTACAAAATTTATACATATATACATAACAAATCATACTAGAACAAATTGAGAATAACATGTACAAGGTAATAAATGATGTAAATTATCCAGTTACCTTAACCCTTTTGTTACTAAAAGGGTTACCAGTGGTATTAAATCACTTCTTGTGTCAAGTCAAGATTTTCCCACACCACAATCTATATTAACAAGTACTATATGTTAATTTTCATTAACACAAGCACTATTAGCTATCAATAACATTTCAATTCTCTCACTTCCTACTCATATTCTCAACAAAGAGGCTTGTCAAGATTACACTTTATCCACACATTCCCCTTAAGCCTCCCTCTAACTCTATCACAACATAACACTTAATATCTTAACTTGTCTCACTTCAAAACCCCATAATCAAGCTAGGGCTTGATCCAACTTTCACCAAACAACAAAGAAGCTTCATATTATTACTTGTCCAAGGTTAAGAAACTTAAACAAACCTTTAGAGTTAATTGAAATCTTTAAAATATAGACTCATAGCTTAATCCATTTAGAACAAATTTTCTCACTTCTAAATCCTATAGAAAATGAGATGAAAAGGTAGAGGATAAGGTGAGAAACTTACTCAAGTGTTTAAAGGCCCAATTTAGCTTCAAAATCCTCCCAAAATGAAGCCCTAGCAGTGCCTAAAGTTTTCCCTTTCATGTCTTAGGTCTTTCCCCCACAAAACTACCTTTTCTAATGATTTTCATATTTTAAGCTGTTTGTACTTTGCCATGCACTGCAGCACACAACGTACAAGCTGCAGCACATGATGTAATGAGTAAAAAGCCATTTTTTTTGCCCCTAATACCACATAATTTGATCCAACTTCCATCCTAACTCAATTTAGAGCCAAATATGACCCAAGAAGCTAAGTAGCAACCTAAAAATATAATTAAATTAATTGATCATTTGTTTAACTAATTTATCCCTTAATTAGCTATTTATTCTAGATTTAAAGTTTTTGAATGTTACAATCATGGATTCTTACATGATATCTACTGAACTTTGACCTAGTCAAAAGTCACCTTTGACTAGGTGATCATAAAGGCTATTATTGAGTTTAAGGATATTCATATAGAGGAATATGAGTGGTCAAGATGAAATTTATCCCTTACATTAGGTGTGAGATATTACTAGGCCCCTTGATGAGTAAGATTGAGAAAATGTATGGTTATACTTCAAACGGAATATTATATTTAAATGAAACTAGTGTCATTGGTTAGATTATGAAACAAGCTTCGTGTGGACACTTGAACCACCCCAATTGAACATTGGATGCAAAAACAGTGCACATCCCAAGTTTGCACCAAAAACTACTGTATGACAACAAAATCAGGTATGTGCGTCAAGGTGCATGTAGCCACATGCTACGACACATTACACAGAGTGGGCAGCAATGGTCTCTGTGCCACATACTACAGTGTATGTGGCACGAGCTGTGGCACATGGCCCCTGTTTTGACCTAATTTGATTAAAAAAGCACATGTTTTCTTAATCTTTAATGCACTTTTGCATATTGCTTCCGTTGTGTAGGGGTTTTATAACTCAAGTAATTTTTATGAAATGATTTTGAAAATTTTGTATATAGGATCCCAAAGTTTTCAAGTTAATTATTTTGATTAGTTGTTTACGTGGAGGGTTGTATAGTAATGTTGCTGAGGGCATTACATAAAATAGCTCAATTGAATCCTTTTGAATTCATTTATACACTATCTATAGTCATTGACCCTATAGGCTACTCAATTGACCATATCTACCTCTTAACTCATTTATTTGCCCAATTTTGCCATTTCAACCTAACTTTTAGGCTATTTTGAGCTCAAACTCTTAAAGCTCAACCATTTAACTCCATACTAGTCATAAAATCTTAGTTTTGTATTCGATAGCTCTTTTTAGACCTTTTTTTTAGATTCCAACACTTTAAAACTTCATGATTTGATTTCTCAACTAATGAAATTTAATGAAAATGGGGTAGAAATGAAGTTTAGGATTACGTGATACTTACCTGATAAGTCACTAATCGAATCAAACTCCCAAGCTCCAGATATTGCTTTCCTTAATAGAGCTGACCTTCTCCACCCCCTCAAATGCATTTTTCACACTTTTCCTTTTGATTTCATGAGCTATTCATGTCAATTTTAAGTGATTCTCGTAATGCCCTCACTAACATTACCATATGACCCTTTACTGCAATCTACTAACTAAGATAAAACCTTTGAAAACATTAGGATCCCAATATAAAACTTTTAAAAATTTCTTATAGAAATCATTTACATTATTTAAAATAATGTATAGTGGAAGTATTAGATATAAACACCTCAAAGAACATCTTAAAATCTCATAGTTTACATAAAAAGTGTGCCATGTATTGCGGCTCATGCCATATGCACCACAACATGTGGCACAGAGACCTCAACGTCATTCTTTATATTGTGCGCATAGCATGTTGCCTTTCGTTATCACATGTGCCACGGCACACGTATCGAAATCTACTATCAAATTGTAGATTCTAATGCAAACTTTAAAAGTGTGTCGTTTTCACATCCAATGTCCGATTGGGATGGTTCAAGCATCCACACAAAGCTTATTTCAAAATCTAAGCAATGACATAGGTTTATTTAAATATGATATCCTATTTGAAAATTAGATACTAAATGTATTTTGATCATTTTAAGTTAAAATTTACTACTCGAGCATCACCAATTGAAACCACAAATCATTGGATAACTTTAGGGCCTTAACCACGTCCAAATAGACAATATACACCTAATTGACCAATTATACTTGTAATATAAAACACATACACACTTTTAACATGTAAATTGTGATAGATCACATTTGTTACCCAGTTTTATTTGTCAATTAGGACCTTTTTATTAATAATTTATCACCTTCAAGTATATATTGCATTAGATTTGGAATTTGGCTTAAGCTTCTAGGTTTAGTGCACTAGGGATTTTTTGATCCAAAAAAAAACTTCGAAGAAAATGTACAAGAAAAATTAACAAAGTTCATTTTATGTCCAATTGATGAGTGGTCAAATTATTTTTTTTAAATTCATTTTAGTTTGGGAGTAATTAAATAAAACAGTCAACACTTTCTTAAGTGTCTTAGTTTGACCTAATTTTCGGTTTGCCTTTGTGTGAAAATTTTTATATAGTTTTGTATAGCCTTGAACTTGGTTATTTTAATAAATTATCCCTTCTAATTATAAATTTAATTTTGGACATTAATTGGATTTTATGTCACATGCTGTTTAATTGAATTATGTGATTTGTGTGACATAGGTGGCATGTGACTTGTGCATCAATTGGGCAATTCAAGTCAACACTCCTTAAGGTCAAAGTTGATAGTTTGCATATGAATTAGGCTTTATTTAGGGATTAAATCAGCTTGAAAATGTGAATGACACATGAGAAATTACACACACATTGGAATCATCTACCAACCAATAGAAGGTTGCCACCTTGCAAGTATGACAAGGCTCTTATTTTCCTTTTTATGTTATTTTCTTATTTTTTAAATTAGGATCAGCTGATGGGAAACACCTTGAGCACACCATACAGCTCCCCAATTGAGATCCAACACCCATTTACTCATCTCCAACATTTTCTCTCACTTGTTCATAATGTTCTTCATTTTATCTCAATTCTCTCCCCATACTTCCACTCTCTCTCCCCCATATCTCTCAATCCAACCATTAAAATTTAACCAAACCACCACTATTCTCTTCTTCTCTTCCTCCTCTACAGAACCTAATAGCCTTTATAAGTATCAAAACTTGTTTGATTTAGGCAAAATTCATGGGAAAAAGAGCTAGAAGTTTAGATCTTCAACTTGGAGATTACTTAAAGATGCAAGGCTAGATTCTTGAAGGAGCTATTATGAGGAGGAGGAAACCTTGAGTTTGTATTATTTTCTAGTTGGATTTGAATTTCTTCTCTCTACTTTTCTCTCTTTAGAATTAAAAATTTGTATGACTCTTTGATCTTGTAATTTCAAGTGATGATTCATATGATTGAGAGATGCTTGTTGCTGCTAAAGTTTTGTTACTTTGTGCTCTAAATTTTGGCCTCTTCAAGTTGATTCATAATCTTGGTTAGCTTGATGAGTTTAACATGTTTTCTTGTTTGTCATAATCTTGCCAACTTGAATGCATGTGAATATCTTCATGAATCATAATCTTGAGCATGTTGATTCTATCATTTGTGCTTGACCTAATTGACTTATATTTGTAACACTTTAGTTAGGCTTAATGCTAGCTTTGCTTTGGCTTACTCTAAGACCATAATCTTAGATTGGAGTTGGTCAAGGTATTAGCTAAGTCTTGATTAATATAACTAAGTTATTAAAACCAAAGAGAAGAGAGAAGAAACCAAACTAGCTAGGTTGTAATCAAACAAGGATAGGTGACCAATTCCACATAGAAGTTCCTACTTTTAATAGGTTTTCAGTCATTCACTTTAAAATTAGATTTAATAGCTTAATTAGTTTTGAGTTTAAATCTGTCCCAAATGCCTTTTAACTTGTAACATACTTCAAATCTAAATTTCCAACTAAGCCTCCTCATAAAGATCGACCTAGGTTCACACTAGTACTACATTAGTGTAGCTTAGTATTATTTTGTTAGGGTAGCAACAACCTTATTCAAAATGCCCATAACCCATAACTTAGGCAAATTCTCATTTTTTTCAATCTCATCCATATGTATGGCCAAATTCTCCACATATCAAGCATTATCATATTCTCAGATACTCACATTCATCCACTAGCCCACATTGCCATTTCAGCATGTACACATATGTACTCCAGGTCAGTGGGCTAGAACTCAAAATCACACATATACATCACAGTCATAGATTTATGCACAAGTATTATTTCTTATGGTAACTTATACTCATAACATTACTTGTATACACATTCATTATGCCAATCTTTACAAGGCTTTATCAAGAAATCTGTATTCTTCGCCTAGTTCCTTTCCCTTCACACCACTAGTACCAGAACCTGAAAAATGTAAATAACCATAGGGTGAGATAAAAATCTTAGCAACCAATATTGTTCATTTAATGTCTATTACTAAAAATAACCATATCAAAGTAACAAAACTAAAGTAATAGCCATTATATATTAAAGTATGTAGGAATTTCCTTTTTTCAAAGCATTTCCATATAAATACACACTAGCATGATCATCTACCCACTAAACCTCTAATGCTCCTCGACACAAAACTATAAGCTCTACTGGAGCTATTGCTTATTGACCTGAGTACACTTTTGGTGGTAGAAACACTTGGCCAAAGGTAATCTATCTAACCTGTAGACTATGGTTTCCCTCTTCACATACTTGTGATAGAGGTGTCATTAACTCGTAACTGCACCTTAATGGGTACTAGGGAGTTGCTAAACTACTTGAATGTCCCATGGTAACAGTCTTAATATAATCATATACCAAATTACCCATGGTAATAGCTTGTATAATGCTATATTGGATATCCCATAATGTCAGCCTAACTACATGGAGTTTTCACTCACATCTTCACACACACACATCTCCACATATCCTAGATGAACTCCCATACCCTATGATCATGCTTTTTACACAATTTATCTCAATTCCATACTTTCATATATATATATATATGAAATCATCAAACTTTCCTTTCACAAATCTAATTTCATACTAAAATCATTAACAATGCAAAATCATGCACAAAAACTAATAAAACCATAATTTGACAATTATACCATCCATTACTTCTACACAGTTATAATAGTTAATAAAGATAATAAACTATATGCTTACCTTAACTCTTCTGTTTAATAGAAAGGATTACTCATGTTCCATAACCCTATTTGAGCTCCATTTATTCTCTTTCTAGCTTAGATCAAATTGTGCCTATAGCTTTAAAACTTTATTGTCCCGACTCAAATCAGTCACAAAGTACTATTTTAGTCCCAGAGGACCTTTCTATTACTATAGGGTAAGAAATCAACTCCTTAAAACTTTTAAATTCAATTTCTCAATAGTTAAAACTAAGTGAAAACAGGGTAGAATCGGAGGTTAAGGCAGTATGAGACTTGTCCAATAAGTAACAAGTCAGAAACGTCATACTTTCTCTTAGAAATCATTGCCCTAGCAAATGTTGGCCTCTTTTCCATGCCTTATCTCTTCTCTCTTGATCCCTTTTCTATTTTCACGAGCTAGACACATTCTCACTTATCAGAGTTATGTACCATGCACCGCGGTATAGTTATCCTCCATCGCGGCGCGTGGCACAGTGACGATAATCCTCACTATGCTCACACACTTTACTTTGGGAATTTATTCTTCTACTCATACCTGATCATATGACATCTTAATAAGTCAATATAGCATTCCACTATCTAGAATCCTAATCTCACATTGAATTGCTAATTCATTCTATAATCATTCATTAATGCAGGATTAGAATTTTGAGATGTTACAATTCTTACATAATGCACCGTGGCATATACATCTCCTACTGCAACGCGTGGCATAGTGAGGTCAATCTCACTTGTGCTCATGCGTTATGTCCCGAGCTGCCACTTTACTCTCCAATCCTATTAATACCATAACCAATCAACATAAAACATCAACTTGACATCTAAATCACAATCAATCTACTAATTACTAATTTACTTCTGATTAGTAACTAGTTTTCCTTGATTGAAATTCAAGATATTATAATTCTCCCTTCCTTTAAAGGAATTTTGTTCCTAAAATTCAACAAAAATATAATCTTACCTTAGGAAAACAAATGAGGGTACTGCTTCCTCATATTGTCCTCCATCTCTCACATTGTGTCACCAGGAGCTATTCCTTGCTAAAACACCTTAACCAATTAAATAGTCTTGCTTCACAATTGCTTCTCTTTGACATCTACTACCCATTCCCGTTTAATTTGATAGGTAAGATTCTCTTGAAGCTCTACTTGATCAAGTTCAATCACATGTGACGGATCTGGTTGATAATTTTTCAATTGCGATACATGAAACATATCGTGTATCCCAAATAATGGCAGAGGTAAAGTAATTCTATACGTTATTGGACCTACTCTACTTAAAATCTAATATGGTCCCATATATTAAGGCAACAACTTCTTAGCTCGTATAGACCTACCAATACCAGTTAATGGCAAAACTATGAGAAATACATGATATTGCACTTCAAATTCTAACAGCTAACGCTATTTATCAACATAACTCTTTTAATAGCTCTAGGTAGTAAGAAGTTTTTGCTAAATAACTCTAATCTTTTTGTGGTCTGATCCACAATATTTAGACCAATCAAACTTCTTTGATGCAATTCAACCCAACACAAGGGTTATTGACACTTTCTCCCATACAATGCCTCGTACATTGCCCTTTGAATACTTAAATGAAAGCTATTGTTGTAGGTAAACTCAGCCAAAGGTAAATGGCTATCTTAGCTGCCTTTCCATTCCAAGGCATACGATCGAAGCTTGTCCTCTATAATTTTTATTGTGCGCTTGATCTACCTATTAGTTAGTGGGTCATAAGAGGTACTGAACCTCAACTCAATCACCATTGCCTTCTACAACACTCCCTATAACCTCGAAGTAAATTAGGGATCTTTATCTAATACTTTATCTTTGGGTACACCATGTAATCTTACCACCTCTCTCACATATACTTCTGCATAATTTTCCACATTGTAAGTGGTTTTAACTGACAAGAAGTACATTGACTTCATCAACCAATCCACAATAATCCACACAGAGTCACATCCTGCCCGAATCCTCAATAGACTAGACACAAAGTTGTCTAGTCTAAAGGTTGAAGCATCCGAGATGGTCTTTGATACTCAATCTTCACTTTCTGACATGTGAGATACCGGCTCATGAACTCAATAACATCACTCTTCATACCTTGCCTTCACTAATGCTTTCTCATGTCATGGTACATCTTAGTCACACCAGGGTGCATCGTATATCTGCTCCATTAAGCTTCCTTCTAATCTCTTCATCCACATGTATACAAATTCAGTCTTTGTACATGATGAACTCATCATCACTGAACTAGGAAAGAGTAGTACGACCCACTTCTATATCTTCTCGTATGCTCGATAAAAACTTGTCTTTTAATTAAGCTTCCCTTATCTCTTTCCAAAATTCATTGGAAATAGTCATTGAGTAAATCACATTTAGGGTGTAATCTAATACTTCAAGCTGCACTTCTAGTAAAGACAAAAAAATTGGTGTTCTTGAACTATTAATCCAGCCATATGCAATTGTTTTTGACTTAAACCATCAGCCATAACATTGGCTTTCCCTAGATGGTACTTAAACTTGAAGTTTAATTTTGTAGGAATTCCATCCATCACCTTTGTCTCATATTGAGCTCTTTTTGATCCATAAGATATTTCAAACTCTAGTGATCACTGTGCATATTAAACTCTACTCTATAGAGATAAGGTCACCAAATCTTAAGTGCAAACACTACAGCTGCTAACTTTAAGTCATGTGTTGGATAATTCTCCTCATGAGGCCACAACTATGTAAATGCATAAGCCACAACTCAATCTTCTTGCATTAACACACATCCCAGAGCTTTTAAAGAAGCATCTATGTAAACATCATAAGGCAACCATGGATCAGGAATAATCTACATTAGCACCAAGGTCAGCTTTTCTTTAAGCTTCACAAAAGCAGATTCATACCTTTCATTATAAATAAAAGGCTAATCCTGCAACATCCTGAATTTTTAATCCTGTATTAATGAATGATTAAGAATAGATTAGTGATTTAAGGTGGGAATAGGATTTTGAGTAGTGAAGTGTTATTTTGACTCATTAGGATATTATATGAATAGATATGATTAGAAGAGTGGAGTCCCAAAGCAAAGCATGTGAGCATAGTGAGGATTTCCCTCACTATGCAACATGCTATAGTAGGGGATAGATGCGTTGCGGCACATGGAACAAAAATCAGATTAATATAGACATGTCTAACTCATGAAACAGAAGGGAGAAATGCGGGAGGTGTGCTCAAATGTGAAGAAGAGCAAGGGCTATGCTAGGGCAAGCTAAATCAGGAGTAAGGATGGTGTCTTCGACTTGTTACTTATTGGGTAAGTCACATACTACCTTAACCTCTGAATCTACCCTATTTTCTCTTAGTTTTAACCAATGAGAAAGTGAATTCGGGAGTTTTAAGGAGTTTATTTCTTAACCTATAGTAATAAAAAGGTTCTTTAGAATTAAACTAGTATGTTGTGACTGGTTAGAGTCAAAATGATAAAGCTTTGGAGTTGTAGGCAAGAATTTCCCTAATCTAGAGAGAGTAGTGAGAGAAAATTGCTAGAAAATGTTAAAGTTTGGAATGATGGGTAATCAGTGGTAATGTGTGTAATCGAGTGTGAAATGTGGAATTGATAGCAATTAAGTGTTTAAATGTGATAATTGGCACTTTTGGTTAATAGAGGAATTGACTTTGAATGCTAATTCTGTGTAGATTCTAGTGTGTGATGCACGAATTACAAGAAAGGAGCTTAAATAGGGTTGAAGTTACATGGGTAACCCTTTCTATCGAGCAAAAGGGTTAAGGTAACTATATAATTTATTATGTTTATTAACTATTATAACTGTGCAGAAGTGAATATCAAATGATAAATTGTGAATCTGTGAGTTTTATACATGATTATTATTGAAATGGTTTTTAGCATGAACTTTACAGTGTGAAATGAATTTAAAAAGTGATTGATTACATATATGATATGGAAGTATATATGTTGTGGGAATGTGTATAAGTAGTGGAGTGAAAGAGCATAATCATAGGGGGTAGGAGTTCACCTAGGATATGTGGGGATATATGTGTGTGGAGTTATGTGAGTAAAAAATTCATATGGTCGAGCTGGCACCATGGGACATCTAATGCAGCATTATACGAGCTGGTACTATGGGTAATCCGGTACAGCACATTATGAGACTGTTACCATGAGACATTCGAGCAGTTTGACAACTCCCTAGTACTCAATAGGGTACAATTAGGAGTCAATGATGCCTTTATCACAAGTGTGTGAAGAGGAAAAACCATAGTCTGTAGGTAGGTTAGATTACCTTTGGCCGGATGTTTCTACCACCAAAAGTGTGCTCGGGTCAATAAGTAGTTGATCTAGGAGAGCCTATAGTTTCATGTCGGGGAACATTAGAGATTCGGTGGCTAGATGATCATGCTAGTGTATATTTATGTAGAATTGTTTTAAAAAGAGGAATCATTTCATATTTTGATATGTGTGTGTGTGATATTACTTTATTTTGTTACTTTGGCATGGTTATCTGTGGAAATAAGCATTTAATGAACTATATTGGTTACTGATATTTTTATCTTACTTGTGGTTATTTACATTTTTCAGGCTCTGGTGTTAGTGTTCAAAGGAGAAAGACATTGTCAAAGTTGAGATCTTTCACTAAGCCTTTGTAAGGTTTTAGTGTAATGAATTTGGTTGTTTCTAGTCTTGTAAATGTATAAGTTGCCATAGGATTTGTACATATGTATAAAGATATGATTGTTGTATGTTTTGTGATTTTGAGCTCCCTAGCCCTTATATATGTGTGAATGATAAAATGACTGGATGGGTTAGTGGATGAATATATAATTATGTGTGAATATGAGATGGGTGGAGATTATAAATAGTGATTTGGCCGTATATGAGATTAAAGAAATGAAAATGTGAACTTGGCCCAAAGGGTGAAATGGGCGATTTATAGGCAAAATTTGTTTATGTGTGTCATATTGTGAATGTGTATGGTCAATTAGGTGTGTATTGTCCATTTAGACTTGGTAAAGGCCTAAAAAGTGGCTAATGACATTTGGTTTCAAATTGAGACACTTAAGTAGTAAAATTTTAGCAGAAACTAATCAAAATGCACTTGGGTGTTCAATTTTTGATAGAGATATTGGATTGAGATGAATCTAGTGTTATTAGTTAGATTTCAAAATAAGCTTTGTGTGAACACTTGAACCATCCCAATTGGACCTCATATGTGAAAATGGTGCGCATCTGAATTTCATATCAGAAACTGCCATTTGACAACAAATTCAGGTGTGTGCGCTGTGACGCATCTACTTTTATGTCGCGGCACATGGCACAGAGTGGGCGACTATGGCCTTTGTGCCACATGCCTTAGCCCATGTGGCACGAGCCATGGTGCATGATGCCAAATTTTACTTTGTTTTTCAGTGATGCATATATTTTTCCTAATCCCAAATTATACTTGAGTGTTGTGCAATAATTTCTGAAAATTTTTGGATCCCAATGCTTTCAATATTTACAACTTAAATGATTGGATTAGTTAGATTGTAGTGGAGTGCATGGTGATGTCAGTGAGGGCAATATAGATCCTTTCTCGTCAATTGAGTTAAAAGAATAGCAAAATGCAAGAATCCCTAAATAAACCTTTTGCAATAACCAACCAAACCAAAAAAACTTCACACCTCAGTTATTGAACTTGGCTATTCCTACTTCAATAACGCATTTACTTTGTGAGGATCTACTGAAATACCCTCAACTAACACCCCATGTTAGAGGAGTCTCACCTCCCATAGCCAAAATTCACATTTACTCAACTTGGCATACAAATGATTATCCCTCAAAATCCTTAGAACAGTCCTCAGATGCCTTGTGTGCTCTTCCTCATTCTTGAAATATATTAGTATGTTGTCTAACAACACGATAACAAACTGATTCAAGAGGGGACAAAATATACAGTTCATATAGTCCATGAAAACCGCAGGCACATTTGTCAACCTGAACGGCATCACCAAGAACTCAAAGTGACTATATCAAGTACAAAATTCCATCTTAGGCATATCCTCGACACTAACCCTTAATTGATGGTACCCGGATCATAAGTCGATCTTAGAAAACACCGATAAAGACAAATTAAATATTAGATGAAAAAATAGTGCACTCTGAAAGTTTGGAGTGATGTCATGATAGCAATATGCTATCATGATAGGAGGTATGTGCCATGGTGCAATACTTGTTAAGGGATTCGTCCCTCTGTGCTATCCATTGCGGCAGGTGTGGCTTATGCCATAATGGACGAGCCAGATTTTGGAAAAATTTCCAAATTGTATTAGCTTGTTTTTAAGTGCTATTTGATTTCCATGATTTCATATCATATTTGATTGATTTTAAACCATAGTTTAAGCTTAAAAAATACTTTAAAAGGTTTATCTTAGGATCCCAATGTTTTAAATTAATTACTTTTAAACCTTTAGGTTGTGATAATTTTTACTTGAGATTTTATTTAATCCTAGTTATCATAATGGCATGTGAGTGTGTTGTCATAGTAATGTCAAGGCAAACATTTCACATTTCAGATTCAATAAACTTAGACATTATAGCTTGAGTTGGGCTATTTGTAATGTCCACCTTGACATTACCAAAATTCACCAGAAAATCACAACAAACAATCATAATTAGGAGCAAGGATTGCTCCTAAGCTCACATTATATATATAAGGGTTAAACTAATAATCTTTTAAAAATAACTGTGGAATGTTTAGGATCCCATAAAAACCTTTCAAATTTATAGTTTGAGCTCAAACTTAATGATTTATAAAGGTATGGAAAATATGAAAAAGTTTTGGGAAGCAAAACACTTCAAAACAGGACCAAAAATGTCATTTTTGAGTGTCTTGGTCCATGCGCCGTAGCATGTGGCATAGAAAGGAAAGTTTTCTTGCTGTACCATGTGCCGCAGCTTGCGTAAAATGTGTCGTGGCGCACATGTCCATGACAGCAATGCTGTCATAACAGCTTTTCTGGGTGAACTTTAAACGGGCACCATTTTCACATCCGATATCCGATTGGAGTGATTCAAGCACCCACCCAAAGCCTATTCAATAAGCTAACTAATAGTATAACTTTTGTTATGATCCGACACCGTATGAGAATTTTAGATGCTCAAATGTAAAAGTCAGTTTTTAAAATGATTTTTAAACATCCAAGTACCCAGAACTCATAACTTATACCATTAACCCATTGTGAGGCTTGAACCATGTCCAATGGACCAAAATACACTTGATTGAGCATTTAAACACATAAAAACATATTAAACACAAAATTTGGCCATTTAATGGCCATTTCACCTAATATGGCCAAAATACACAATCAACACTACATGCACTATTTGGCCTCTATTGCCACATAATATACTACATATATATTGCCATGACATAGATAAAACATTCCTTGCATTTATATTAGTATTTTAGCCTATCACCATAAAAATTGCCACACATTCACATCATATACAATATTGGGCTAAAATACAAAATAACATAGTGTGAAACAAGTATAACTAATCAAAATGATATGCATTCCTAATTGGCAACATATAATCTCATCCATATAAGTTTATGTACACGACTCAAAATAAAATTAGGCTTTACAATGAGATTGTAGCTAGTATGCTAGCCTTTGCCCGATTCCTTCCCTAGCTTAGTCTCAATGGTAGGCCCTGTAAAATGATAACCATGGAGTGAGATAAAAATCTCAATAACTAAGATAATCTACATTATTGATTAACATGCCAAGTTAAAAACAAGCTTTAAATCAAGTAAAATAAACATACCATATAAAATCACCACAAGTTACATGCATGATCCCTAACCATCTAGTCCCCCAATACTCCTAACCGAACCGGTAAGCTATTTCACAAAACCAAACCACACTTATGGTCCCCAAGCTCACCATCCATGGTAGGACTACCCGGCCAAGGTGTTCTAAACCACTTTTGGACTACTGGTTCCCCTTATTACAGTAATTGGGGTGTCGTTACTCCAACACCGCATCCTGTGGATGCTAAGGAGCATATTCTCCAACTCCGCACTTTTTTGGGTACTAAGGAGAGTAAGTCTCCAACATTGCACTGATTTTTAGGCACTAAGGAGAGTAATTGCTGTACCTGGCGTCCTGAGATACCAGTAGTGCCATATGGACTTAAGCTTCACTAACTCCACTAGGGTGACCTTCCACCCTCTAATATGCCACATTTTACTACATATCTTCACTTGACCATGCATAAAATACTTTCTAAACCTATATAATCAATGTTACTACTTACATCAAAAACTTAACATTTTACAAATTAATACTCTACTCATTATCTAAAATAGTTAACTTTTACAAAATTCATACATATATACATAACAAATCATGTAAGAACAACTTGAGAATAACTTATACAAGGTAATAAATAATGTAAATTATCTAGTTACCTCAACCCTTTTGTTTCTAAAAGGGTTACCCGTGGTACTAAATCTCTTCTTGTCTCAAGGTAAGTCTTCCTACACCATAATCTATGTCAAGTACTATATGTTAATTTTCAATTAACACAAGCACTATTAGCTACCAATAACCTCCTAATTCTCCCACTTCTCACTCATATTCTCAACAAAGAGTCTTGTTAAGATTAGAATTTATTCACATAATCCCTTTAAGCTTCCCTTTAACTCTCTCACAACATAACACTTAATATCTTAACTTATCACACTTCAAAACCCGATAATCAAGTTAGGGCTTGATCCAACTTTCACCAACAACAAAGTAGCTTCATATTACTACATATCTAAGATTAATAAACCTAAATCAAACCTTTAGAGTCAATAGAAACTTTCAAAATATAGACTCATGGTTTAATCCATTTAGAGCAAATTCTCCCACTTTTAAATCCCATGTAAGATGAAAAGGTAGAGGAGAAAGGTAGGAAACTTACTCAAGAGTTTGAAGGCTCAATTTATCTTCAAAATCCTCCCAAATTAATGCCCTAGCAATGTCCAAAGTTGTCCCCTTCATGTTTTAGGTTTTCCACCACAAAAATTATCATTTTTTGATCATTTTTAAAATTTTAAGTTGCCTGTTGTGTCGTGTGCTGCAGTACATGCCACATAAGCTGTAGCACACGACGCAGCGAGCAAAATGTTGATTTTTCTCCCTCGATGCCACCTGACTTGATCCGACTTTCATCCTAACTCAATTTAGAGCCAAATATGACCTAAAAATTCAATTAGCAACTTAAAAACATAATTAAATAAATTAATCATATTTTTAACTAATTTATCCCTTAATTAATCAATTTTTCCATATTTGAAGTTTTTGGATGTTACACTGTTCTTGTATTCGACCCTATAAGCTGATATGAAGTTAGTAGTCGGTCAATTACGCTACTAGTCCATAAGTCACAAGTGGTCTCTAGCAAGACATTATGACTATCGAATTCATAAAAGGATCGATGATCTGATGTAACTTATCATATAACTGTATCACATCCCTTTTGTCATACGACATGAAATTGTTATTCTCCTTTACTTGACCATTACTTTCTTGATCTCTAAGTGGATTAACTATATTAATAGAAAAACCATTTCTATTATAGTATGGCCATACATTTTATCAGTCTTAGTCATAGAGGGGCCTAGTAATATCTCTCAATTAATATGAGAGACAAATTCTATCTTGACTACTTATATTCCTTTGCATGAATATTAATAAACTCAATCATAACCTTTATAATCACACGGTTAAAGGTGACTTTTGACCAGGTCAAAGTTCAGTGGTGATCATGTAAAAATTCATGATGATCTTATGTCAAAGGGATTAGTGACACACTTTGATTTATATCTCTATAATTAATCAAAGTCATACTAGTCTTGTTTCATTTATGATGCCTTATAGATGATCGACCAAGGACATTTAGAAAAATCAATATAGTTTATCCAAGGATACGGTTATCATAGTGAACATGCAATTAATATGATAATAAAAGAGAGATTCATTAAATAACAGTGTTTATAGTACAATGATTAGTCTTAGGGCACAATTTCCAATAGTTTACACACACCTATTTCACTGACTCTAGAATTAGGTTTAGTTACTTAATTAGTTTTGAGTTTAAATGTAAATCCCTCAATGGCATTACCATACAACCTTCTACACAATCTGTAAATCTATTTGAAATCATTTGCTTGGAAAGCTTAGGATCCCAAATAAGACATTTCTAAATCCATTTCATAAAATATTTGAGTTGTAAAACACTACACAGTAGATGTATCAGGCATAAGCACATTAAAGAACAACTCAAAACATCACAATTCATACAAAAACTAGGCTATGCTATGGCATGTGGCATAGAGGCATAAGCACCATGCTCTATATTGTGCACCGTGGAATGTGTTGCCACACATCGACACATGCGCCATAGCACACATATTAAAATCTACTGTTAAATTGTAAATTTTGATATGAACTTAGATGTGCTCCATTTTTTCACATCCGATGTCCAATTGGGATGATTCAAGTGCCCACATGAAGATTTCTCTATAATCTAACTGGTTTCATTTAAATTCAATATTCCATTCATAAATTGGACAACCAAGTGTATTTTGAGAGTTTTATGTTCAAATTTACCACTTAAGCATTTCTAAATGAAACCATATGTCATTAGCCCCTTCTAGGGCCTTGATTACATCCAAATGAACAAACAACACCAGATTAAATAGTTATATACACTATATAATGCACGTACACTCATTTGGCCTGGAAATAGAACCAATGAAGAGGTTATGAAGAAAAGTAAAATCAAATATGGTTTGATTGGAGAAGGCAGCAAATTACCTTCTCGATCATCAAAGAGGCTCAAAACTCCAAGAAAATCCAAGGAGCCTACTTCTACATCATAGCCTACTACAACTGATTAGTAAGAAGAAGTTCTGTTCAGAATTGGCAAAGACTTTTCTAATCATGGTAGCAATATGCCTCCATATGAAGTTTTAGAGGCAAATATTAGAGATGGAAATCTTTTTAGTTGAGCATCAATCCAAATTCAATCAGTTCTTCTCTTCTATTGTGGTGTTTTGCACTAAATATGATTCTTTTATCAAATCTCATAACTTTGATATAAATGAATATTTGAGTGACTACAAAGGCTTGTTGGAGCTTAACCTCTCATACTCAACTAAAGTAGTGAAGGCCTTTTATGCTAGGTTCGAATGGGATAAGCAAAAGAAGACTTATAAGGCCAATGTCTGAGGGTGTCCTATATAGTATATACTTCACTTCAAAGAGCTTAGGACATATACTTGGTCTTGAAGCAAAAGGTCTAGAGCTTCAAGAGTTTGATTATGCTAATCAAAGAAATTCTCCCAGATAACACATGAATGAAGAGAAATATAAAGCAATTATGATGACAGAAGATGTACTTGAAGAGGCTTTAAAACTTGGTTTCATCTTCAGACTAACTTCATTCCCTTTCAAGCATCAAATGCTAGCATATGTTGTGGTAAGTTCTTTCTTAACAAGAGGACAGCCTTCAACACTTGTACTAAGTTTGAGACTGAGTTACTCACCAAAATGATCAAGAACCAAAAGATCAATATGTGTCACTATATATTGACTAAGATGCTACATATTTCTAAAGTTGACAACAAGAGGAAGAAGGAACAAAAGAAAGACTAAAATATTTACTTTGCATCAGTTGTATTAGCTATTTTAAAAAGATTTTGAGTCAAATACACTAAAGGAGCAGTGCTGGAGTTAGAAGAATTTAAGGATACTACTCTCTACCAAATGAAGTTTAAGCTGGAAGGGAACATTTTTTGTTCCAAAGGAGGAAGAAGATCTCGCTGATCCTATTTCAGCAAGGAAGAAAAAGAAGTTATACAAGAAAGCTGCTGCTAAAACATCAGAGGCTGTTGGAGCTTCTTCATCTCAGCCCCCTCTTTGGATGCCTACTCCACCTAACATATCAAATGTTATCCTATATAATAATAGAATTGATGGAAAGCTTGACCAAGCAATAGTGCATCTCAAAATGACATCAAGGGACTTGGTGACATGATGCTATATTTAAATGGCAAGCTAGATAAAATCATGGATCACCTTGGGATCTTAGAGACATAAGGAGGAACTTTTAGACAAGAAGATGAGGTTGGTCATTCAAGATTTAGAGAAGGTTTGGTGCACATAGTGGATTTATCCTCAACCACTAAAACATACTCTGATCCACCTTACTCTCCATTTAGAATGCCCTCACTAGTGGATCTTTCTTCTTAAGAGCAAGAAAATCTTATTTCTCAAAGAGATCAAGGATCTTCCATCCATCTTCACCTAGAACACTAGCCTATATACTCCTAGCCTAAATATTAAAGCCATCATGATACTTCAAAGCCTATTCATCCTTTTAATGGCATGCCACATCCTTATATTCCCTCTCCACTAAAATCCTCAAACACAGCCAAAATTGCAGAAACTCTTTCCTTTGAGGAACTATTTAAGGACATTGATGATATGAGTCTTACTAAACTTATTAGTAAACTTACTCAAAATATTGGAGAGCCTGCCACACCTTCATCCCTGCCAATGCCTATAACCTCTCTTGCCATCTTCTCTGCTTACTTAGTAACAAAAACTTTTTAGAGGAAGAAATCTATCCCTAAACATAGACAAACCAAACCTTTCCTTTGCCAAACTATTGAGGAACCAATCAGTGAAGAACCTAAGGATCAAGGAACGAACATTAGCTTCAGTACCATCAAGCTCTTATACCTCTTGAAGGGCAAGTTGAAGATGCTAATCCAAAATCATCCCTATCATCTAAGTATGTTAAAGCTTGCATACAATGGCCTTCTTATGTATGGTTTTTCATAGAAAAAGTTTGCATAGTTTGTAGGTCACTCATAAGTTTTTGCATATTAGGCACACTGATAGCTAAATCATGAGAGTGAGAAGAAGTGCTTCATGTGTGATTAAGCTTTTGTGTTATATGTTGCCTTATGCTTTGTCTCTACATATAAAACTATGTGTGAAAGGCTTTATTGTCCATGCAAGTTTAAGCACCTATGCTTCATTGTATTATGAAAAACTGTAAAACCACATGTGAGACTGATAGTAGCCACACATAATTTAGCACTTGTTGAACAATTACACTTTGTTTTGTTGAGTCTTAAAACTTCTCAAGTCAAGCTAAAACTGTTCACATGTATGATCTTTGATTCACAAATCCATATCTTTTGATCATGCAAAATCTTTCTTAAGTTGTGCTTTGTTCTACGTGTGAATATGCATCAGACAACTTTATGCATTAATGCTTGTAATTGCATGCGTGATATGTTTCTGGTTCCACATGAGTTTTAACCACAGTGAATGGCTTTAGCATTCTGCAAGCCATTTCACGCGTGGGAGAGTAAGGGTTCCACACATGATTTGTCATAAAGAACTGATGATAGTTCATTATCTGCAAATCCACATGTGAGAGCAAGTAGTGTACTCGTAATTTTTAGCACCATGATATATTATTATATTCATAAAAGTGCTAAACCATGTGAGAAAGTAATATGGTACCATGCGAGTTTTAGCATCTATAATTGAGTGTATATTCATGAGTGCTAAACTACATGAGAGAGTAATAAAGTACCGCTCATGATTAAGCACACAGAACTGAATGGTTACTCAAAAGTGTAAAACCATACATGAGAAGACAAGGTGTTCATGTAACATCATGAATTTATTAATCTTAAGTTTAGAGGTTAATCTAGGGTGAAATGGAAGTTAGTGTGGGATTAGAGATTTAGATGATTAATTGGTATTTTGACTTGTTTGTATGTTGTGTGAGCAGATATGGGTAAGAGGAGTGTGTTTTGGGTCAAAACAAGTGTGTGTGGTGAGAATAAATCTCACTGTGCCACGCGCTGCGGCTTGTGCTGTGGCACATAGACCAGAAATTTCCTTCATAAGTCATGAAATTTCAAAAATTTTAGAGAAGTGAAATTGAGAAACATATGATATAGAGAGAGGAGAAGGGCTAAGAAGTTACATCAAGCCATTTTAGAGCGGTGGAAGGTGATTCAAATCGGTAACTTGCCAGGTAAGCTACGTATAACTCTTACCTTATATTCTACACAAATTTCTCTAAAAATAAATTAGAGGGAAATTGAATCAATGGAATTTGAGGGGTCTGATTCTTGCCCAATAGTAATAAAAATGTTCTTGGAAGTTAAATTAGAGTTTTGTGACTATTTTAGAGCTAAACGGTAGAGCTTTCAACCTATAGGCTCAATTTTAGCCCTTAGAGAGAGAAAGTTAGGCCAAAAATTTAATTTGAGTAAAATAAGACCGGTTGAGGTGATATAAAGTAGTCATTAAGTAGTCATGGACTTAGAATGGATAAATGGAAAAGAATTACGGATGAATATAGCCCTAAGTAGTAAAAATGAGTTTTTGGTCAAAATAGACCAAATGATTAAAATGTGCCAAATGTGTTCAGATTAGCATATTGGATGTGTGAGTAGAGAAAGGAAGCCTGAGATAAGCTTATGTGATAGTTGAAATCCACAGGTAACCTTTCTAGTGACAAAAGGGTTGAGGTAACTGAATAACTTCCTTTGTTTGACTGTTCATTATAACTACATGTTAGTATGCTAAGTAGTGCATCGAACGATTTTAAACTAAGCATGTCTTATAGCATTGAGTAACGTTGTGTGTAATGGCTTTTAGGTTGAAATAAGCATGAAAATGTGTGTTTTGTAATGTAAAGCATTAATTGTATATATTATGTGCAAGAAAGTGTGAAATGGTAAATAGGAATCTTAAATGGTTTAGGAAAGCATGATTATAAGGGTAGAAGTTCACCCAAGTGTAGGAGATGATAAAGACCATATGGCAAGGTTTCCTTAATACCCGGTAGGGTGCGGTATTAGAAACAATTCTCCTTAGTGCCTTGAAAGGTGCAATGTTAGAAAAGATCTCCTTAGTGCCTATTGAGGTACAGTATTAAAGATGAGAGACTCCTTAGTATCTTTGTGATGCAGTGTTGGAGTCAACGATGCCCCATCGTGTGTATTAGGGGAAACCATAGTCCATATTATACGTTAAAACATTTTTGGCTGGGTGATTTTACCACTGCAGGTGAGCTCAAGGCTATTGAGAGTATACATTGGTCTAAGATGAGCCTATGGTTTCATGTCAGGGTGATTTGGAGGTTCAGTTGGTGGAGATCATGCTAATATGTTATGTGATATGATAAAATATGTTGAGATAACATGGAATCCTTTGTGATTGAGGACAAGTTGAGAAAGGAAATGAGATATGTGATATAAATGCTACTTTATGAGGTTTTAATGATATACTATGTTTACTTCCATATTATTACATGAGATAGTCAATAGGAGTGAGTTATTTTATTACCCAGATTTTTATCTCACCCCTGTGGTTACATGTTTATAGGATCGGAAGTGATCAGGGTAAGGGAAGAGAGTGTAGACCAACTTGAGTATGAAGCCATGTACTCTGAGTTTGTGTAATGAACTGAATTGAGATTGTGTGTGTGTGTGTGTGTGTGTAAGTGAGTTGCCATAGGGTTGCATGCATGTATTGAATTGAAATTTTGTAAAATCAAGCCTGAATATGTGTATATGTGTTGTTTGAAAAACAAAAGGGTTATGATTTGAGTATATTATTTTAAAATGATCTTGTGTTGGTAAATCTTAAGCCAAGGGACAAATTTTAATGAAATGAGTAATTTGGGGGCTAAGATTGTATTGTGATTATGATTGTATATGTATGGGATGAGAAATAGCCAATTGGGCTAAGTTATGCCAAGAAATGGCAAAGTATGTGAAGTTAGTGAATTGTGAAAATTGCCCATAGAAAGGTCAAATTGCGATATATGAGTATCATTATGATTAATTGAGGTCAATCAGGTATATTAGATCCTTTTAGACTTAGTTCAAGGCCTAGTATGGTCTAATGAGAGTAAGGGATCAATTTGAGTGCTTGGGTGTGCAAAATTTTTAGAAAAAGTGACTTTTTTCACCCAAGTGTCTCAATTTTGATTAGACTGTTAGATCGTTAAACTTATTTCATTAGTTATTATATGAGCTAAGCTTCGTGTGGGTACTTCAATCACTCCGATCAGATGCTGTATGTGAAAACGGTGCAAATCAAAAGTTCATCATTTTTGCTATCAAAATGACAGCAAAAATTTGGACAAGCTCACTGCGGCACATAGTGACACATGCCACATGCTGCGGCACACGGACCAAATCTTAGTTTTATTTTGTAATGAAATGCATGCCATTGGGATAAGAATGATGGTGGGTTATGTCCATCACATATTAGAAGAGTGTATGATCTACTTCCATTGTATATTTCTCTGATTGTATTGTGAATTGATCGATTTTACAAAATAAGTCTTTAGCCAAAGCTTTTGAAATGAAATTTGATTGTTGTAATTGATGTGAGGCAGTGGTAACACCATAATCTTCTCTTCTATTGATTAGTTATAAGAGGAGGTTACAGTTCATGTATGAGAAGACAAGGTGTTCACGCGTGATCTTTCGTATTCAGTTTTGTGAAACTTCCTTAATGCAAATTTACGCATGATTATACCAATCACTCACAAGAAAATGCACCAATAAATAGAATCATTGTTCCAACGGTCTATTAACTTTCAAAAACTATATAAATAATTCATTTTAAACCAAAACAAGAAAAAAATGATCTTTGAGCAAACAATTTATCATTTGTGCATTTAAGGAGCTTTCAAATTGTGATTTTATTATTGCATTCATTCATTATTCTTGAAAAGAATTGTTAATAGCACTCAAAGGTTTATAAGCTTTCATTTTTGTTCTCATCTACTCTTTAAGAGTGTTCTCTATAAAAAGCTTTTGTTATCATCTTTGCAATCTTGAAAAGAAATTTTTCAAGTATTGTAACAACTTACTGAATTGTAGTAAGGTGTATTAAGTGAATCAAGACAAGATTAGTCTTGAGAGTTGTACTGTGGTGACAAGCACTCATTAAAGCTTGTGATTTTAGTTGAAAATCTCAAGTGTGATCTTAAGGACTGGATATACGTCAAGTTTGTGGCTAAACCAATATAAATCTTGAGCATGTCATCTTCTTCTTTCACTCTTTAGCTCTTTACTGCTTTTCAAGTTTTTAAAAGCTTTTAATGTCACCCGATTCACCCCCCTTTTGGGTGCCAGGCTATCCTAACAATTGTTGATGAATCCTTGGTAATTAATGTATATGTTTCTTATTCTATTTGTGATTATGAGCATGAATGTGATGCATATGTTGAAAGTATTGTGCCTTGCATGGATGAAACTCAAGACATTTCTTGTGATGTTGTTGACAGTGCACATGCACTTGTTTCTTCTAATCATGATGTGCTGGAGAAAGGTTGTTTGCCTTCTTTTATAGGTGAACAAGGTAATGTGGCCAAACCATCTCTTGATTTTAAGGAGGAACAAGGCAAAGCTAAAATGCACAAGGAAATAGAATTAGCTCAAGATGAAATGGAGGTTCAAATTTGAGGAAATGATGGTGCAAAGCCTAATAATAATATGGATAGTAATGATTTTAATCTTAATGAATTTCATGATAAATTGGCTTTATTTCAAAGTACTTATTCTAACTCTTTTGTCAATTGTTGTTGTTCAAATGATGCTCCTTGCTCTATTTGCTTAGAAATTGATTCCTTTGTCTTTGAAAAAAATAACACTTCTTTGAACTCAAATGTGCTTGAAGAAAGGTCTTGTGTTAATTTTGTAAGTACATGTGTGGTTATGGCCAACATTAATGAGAAACTTGGAGGAATTATGATAGAACACATTTGTTACCCACTTTTATTTGTCGATTAGGACCATTTTATTAATGATTTATCACCTTCAAGTGCACACATTGCATTAGATTTGGAACTTTGCCTAAGTTTCTAAGATCAGTGCACTAGGGGCATTTTGGTCTAAAAAATGAACTTTTGAGAAAATGTACAAGAAAAATTGACAAAGTGCATTTTATGTCCAGTTGATGAATGGTGAAATTATATTTTTAAAATTCATTTTAGTTTGGGAGTAATTAAATAAAAAAGTCAACACTTTCTCAAGTGTCTTAGTTTGTCCTAGTTTTTGGTTTGCCTTTGTGTGAAAATTTTTATATAATTTTGTGCAGCCTGAAACTTGGTTAATTTAATAAATTCTCCCTTCTAATTATGAATTTAATTCCGGACATGAATTAGATTTTATTATATCATATGCTATTTAATTAAATTATGTGATTTATGTGACATAGGTGGCATGTGACTTGTGCATCAATTGGGCAATTGAGGTCAACACTCCTTGAGGACAATGGCTGATGGTTTGCACGTGAATTATGATTATTTTGAGGGATTAGATTAGCTAAAATGATGTGGATGACACATGGAAAATTAGGCACACATTGGAATCATCTATAAACCAATAGGAAGTTGCCACCTTGCAAGTGTGACAAGGCTCCCATTTACATTTTAATTTCTTTTTCCTTATTTTAATTAAGCTTCAGCTGATGGGAGACACCAAGGAGCACGCCATTTTAAGTCCTAAATGGGATCCAACACATATCTCATTCATCTTCCACATTCTCTCTCTCTTGTTCATAGTGTTCTTCATTTTCTCTCTTTTGTTCTTCATTTTCCAGCACCCTAACCTCCATTTTTCAGCCACCAAACCTCCACAAAACTCATACCATTCTTCTCCTCTCTTCATTTTCGTTCCATCCCTTCCATTTTCATAAGGATTGAAGCTCATTTTAATCATTCAAGAGCTATGGAGTTTGGCCTTCACAAGCAATCACTAGGGTTCTTGAAGATGAAGATTGGCTAAGTTTCTTTGTGGAATCCTAGAGAGATGAAGATGGAGGATGAGTCTTGAGCTTCAAATTGGCTAAGTTCTTTTGTTTCCTATCCTCTTCTCTTTTTACTAGATGGTTAGATTCCTTAATCTAGGGTTTAATCATCTTAGCTTATAAATTCTAATTTGAATTTGATGTTGATGTAAAGAGAAAGGATTGTTTCATTTAATTTCTTACTTGGAGAGCCATGACTGAATTTTGCCACTCTTTGTTTGGCACATAATCTTGTGTTTTTCAATTAGTGAATTTCTTATGTTAATATTGCATAATCTTATGGTGTTAATGCTTGTGTTGTTGAGTAGCTTGACATAATCTTGTGGTTGCTCAATTTATGTGTTTGACCATGGCTGTTGAGAGAGGATTTTGAATGAATCACTTGGCTAATGTCTTCACCAATTGGTTAATTGAACTAGGGACTTTAATCTAAGACCTAGGGAGGTTAGCTAGTTAGGTTGATTGGCTTAGGATAATTTTCTTAAGTCATGACAGCTTTAGTCAAGAGGAAAGGGAAGCTAAACTTAGCCTAATCATGAGAAGATAATGAGTCCAAAATCAACTAATCTCTAGGGTTCCATTATTGTAAAAAGGGAAGTTCATTTCACTCACTTTCACTAGCATTTTAATTACTTGCATATTAGGTAATTAGTTTAGATAATTAGCTAGATAACTAAATTCCTACAAACTTTGGTTAATTTATTTCACTAGATAACTTTCAATTAGACTTAAAACCATTCCTTGGGAGATGACCTAGGGTTGGCCCTATATTGCATTAGGGTTAGCTTTACTGTAATTTTGAGGATAAGCGACTAATTTCCTATCAAAATTTTGGCGCCGTTGCCGGGGAATGGTTTAAGTTTAATTCTAAGGTTGTTTAGTACTTAATTTACATTTTTAGTGTTCCTAGAAAATCTTTTGAAAAATTATAAAAATTTGTTTTTTTGTGTCTTTTTTAGTGTTTTTTTGTGTGTTTTGAGTGTTTTTATTCTGTTTTGAAAAAAGAAAAAACAATTTAGTGCAATTTTCGTTGGTTTGGTGTAGAGCTGAAAATACTCTGTTTCTAGTGTCTCTGTCTGAAATTGAAAAATTAACTGGGAATGAATCTGAGGGAATTTGAACGTGGAATTTATTTCATTGAAAGCTCTATATCCTAGCTTCACTTTAAAATTGGTTTGGTCAATTTTGGACGTGGGAAGTGTCCTGTGGAAATTTTATAATCTAACGAGGTCCAGGGAGCCATTACAGAGGATTCCCAAAACCTTGTTTCAACTTTGAGTTAGCATATCTTCGTCTTTGTGCGTTCAAATTGATTGATTCCAGTTTCATTTTTCTTATCACTGTCTTATCTTTGTTTCTTGTGTTTAGGATTTTCTTCAATTTTTTCATTTTCCTATTTGAAAGTTTGTTAGAAGCATCTAGGACCCTAGATTCAGCTCAGGTTAATTACACCACAACTGAGAAAGAGTTGTTTGCTATTGTTTTTGCACTTGATAAATTTAGATCATATCTTCTTAACTCTAAAGTTGTTGTGTACACTGACCATGCTGCTGTGAGGTACTTGTTTAAGAAGACAGATTCTAAGCCTCGCTTGATTCGATGGGTGATCTTAATGCAAGAATTTGATGTGGAGATAAGGGATAGGAGTAGTTCTACCAATCAAGTAGCGGATCATTTGTCTAGACTACCTCATTTAAAAGCTACTATGGTAAACTCTAACCCTACTATTCCTTGTGATTCATTTCCTGATGAGGCATTGTGTGCCATTTCATCTAAGCCTCCATAGTATGCCTCTTTTGCTAACTATATTGAGTGTAGAGTCTTGCCTCCTTGTGCTTCACGTTTTGCCATTGAAAAATTGAAAAGAGAGTCTAGATTTTACATTTGGGAACCACCTTTGATGTGGAAGATTTATAGTGATAAAGTGATTAGGAGGTGTGTTGATGATGTTGATGTGCCTTCTGTTCTTGAATTTTGTCACTCTCATGCATGTGTTTAGCTCAAATAAGACAGCTAGGAAGGTTTTAGATTGTGGATTGTATTGGCCTAGCTTGTTTAAAGACTCTTATGAATTTTGTAAAGCATGCTTGAAATGTCAAAAGGTTAGTAGTTGGGGTAAGAGACATGAAATGCCTCAACAACCCATTTTATTTTGTGAGATTTTTTATGTTTGGGGCATTGACTTCATGGGTCCCTTTCCACCATCCTTTAGTTTTGAGTACATATTACTTGGTGATGATTATGTTTCAAAGTGGATTGAAGCCATTCCTACTAGAACTTGTGATGCTAAGATTGTTTTGAAGTTTCTCAAATCTAATATTTTTTGTAGGTATGGAGTTCCTAAGGCCTTGGTAAGTGACCAAGGATCCTACTTTTGCAATAAGATGATGAAGGCTCTCTTGGCTAAATATAGGGTGCATCATAAAATCTCTACACCATATCATCCCCAAACTAATGGCCAAGCCGAAGTATCAAATAGAGAAGTCAAGAAAATCCTAACCAAGGTGGTGAACACAAATAGGAAGGATTGGTCTTTACACTTGGAGGATGCTTTGTGGGCTTATCGGACCGCTTATAAGACTCCCATTGGCATGTCTCCTTTTTGATTGGTGTATGGAAAGGCTTGCCACCTCCCTGTGGAGATAGAGCATAGGGCCTATTGGGCCATCAAGAAACTAAACTTGGATTTCCATCTTTCGGCTAAGGAGAGATTTCTTCAAATGCAAGAACTTGAGGAGCTTAGGTTGGATGCCTATGAGTCTTCTAGAATCTATAAGGAGAAAACAAGGATCCTTCATGACAAGCTAATCTTGAGGAAAAAGTTTCAAGAAGGAGATCAAGTCCTCTTGTTCCAAATAAGGTTTATTCATAAGCATGCCAAGTTGAAGTCTAAGTGGGAGGGACCATATCTAGTGACCAAGGTGTTTCCCTATGGGGTTTTGCAACTCTTGAATAAAGCCACGGGTTCCACTATGCAAATCAATGGTCACCTATGCAAGCTCTACAAAGATGCCAAATCACTTTAAAAGGAGGAGGACTTCTCTCAACATGTTTTTGAACCACCATGATAAGGTTGTATCTCTCTAACCTTAAGCTTTTACCTTCCTTTAATTGATATATTTAATGATAGGTATAGTTCAAGTGTGGGGGAGATGAACCTAGTAGGAAAATTAGAGTTTATTTGCTTTATTTGACTTCTTTGTTTTGTGTTTTAGTTTGAAAAATAAAATATCTGCACCACACTTTTGTTATGCATTCATTATTGATCTCACCTTATTTTTTCACTAGTCTATACATACATTGAGGACAATGCATGATTTAAGTGTGGGGGAGAGAAATAAACATTTTGTTTTGTTTGTTTGGTTTTGTTCGGTTTTGCAAATAAAAAAATTCAAAAAAAAATTTCTTTGTTTTGTTTTGTTTGAGGTTACTTAATTACCTAGCTCTTGAATGGATATTTTGATTCTTGAGATGTGGTAATTTTTAGGATTGAATAGGTGTGAAGTGAACATTCTTTTACCTTGAATTAATGGATTAGAGTGGCATATTACCCATTCATGGGAGAGGCTAAACACTCATGTGTGATTAATTCCTTAGTGATGTTACCCTCTAGAATTTGTTTCACTTCTTAATTAAGACCATATATCTTACACTTGTTTGATAGGAGATGAGAGATGGCATTCATAAAAATAGCCAAGAGCCAAATAGCCAACCTATTATTATTTATTATCCTTTGTCAGCCACTTTGAGCCTTTGGTTTGATTCTTAAAAAAAAAATATTCACCCTATTTTTTCCCAAGGAATGCATGTTACACTTTTATATGTCTTTTTAATATTCATTGCATGTCTTAGATCAAATGAGTGGATGCCTATTATCATTTCTCTATCCATTACTTCTATTGTTTTTAAAGAGTTAGGGGCAACCAAAAAAAAAACAACAAAGATAGATTTGAAAAAAAAAAATATAGTCAAAAAGAAAAGAAATAAAGTTGCTAGAAAAAGAAAAAAAAAGAAGAAAAAAAAAAGAAAAGAAAGAAAAAAAATAAAAATAAAAATAAAAAGTTGCCTAGCTCATCCATTCCATTTGTTTTATTATTTCTTATCATTTCTTTTCATCATCATTGTGTTAAGGTGTTCACTCAATTGAGTTAGGTTATGCTTTGCATATTAAGGGGATATATCTTGATTTAGCATTATTTTGATGCTAACCCTATTTTTTTTTATATACATGCATTTCTTAGACATCCTTTCATTACCTATATCACAACCTAATAAAGTCCATTTGATTCTTGATTGCAAGTGCTATTTAGTGATGGAGATGTAGAAGGGTTACAAATTCATAGTAGGGTTTATCCTAAGAAATTTTGAGTGAAATTTAATACCTTATACACTTTGAATGATGAGAGCAAACACTTAACCTAGAGAGGCTTACTCTTTGACATTGATTCTTGGTAAGGGTTTGTTTGTGATGTGCATAATTCTTTCGTAATTATTGCCACATTGATTGATAATTTGTAGAAGTTCATGAGCTAGTATTTTAGTGACTTGAAACAATGTTTTTCTCTTATTTCTTTGTCTTATAGTTTCTTTTGGGACCTTTTTCACTTGATTTTGCCCGGAGTGCAAAAGCTAAGTGTGGGGGAATTGATAGAACACATTTGTTACCCACTTTTATTTGTCAATTAGGACCATTTTATTAATGATTTATCACCTTCAAGTGCACACATTGCATTAGATTTGAAACTTTGCCTAAGTTTCTAAGATCAGTGCTAGGGGCATTTTGGTCCAAAAAATGAACTTTTGAGAAAATGTACAAGAAAAATTGACAAAGTGCATTTTATGTCCAGTTGATGAATGGTGAAATTATATTTTTAAAATTCATTTTAGTTTGGGAGTAATTAAATAAAAAAGTCAACACTTTCTTAAGTGTCTTAGTTTGTCCTAGTTTTTGGTTTGCCTTTGTGTGAAAATTTTTATCTAATTTTGTGCAGCCTGAAACTTGGTTAATTTAATAAATTCTCCCTTCTAATTATGAATTTAATTCTGGACATGAATTAGATTTTATTATATCATATGCTATTTAATTAAATTATGTGATTTATGTGACATAGGTGGCATGTGACTCGTGCATCAATTGGGCAATTGAGGTCAACACTCCTTGAGGACAATGGCTGATGGTTTGCACGTGAATTATGATTATTTTGAGGGATTAGATCAGCTAAAATGATGTGGATGACACATGAGAAATTAGGCACATATTGGAATCATCTACAAACCAATAGGAAGTTGCCACCTTGCAAGTGTGACAAGGCTCCCATTTACATTTTAATTTCTTTTTCCTTATTTTAATTAAGCTTCAGCTGATGGGAGACACCAAGGAGCACGCCATTTTAAGTTCCAAATGGGATCCAACATATATCTCATTCATCTTCCACATTCTCTCTCTCTTGTTCATAGTGTTCTTCATTTTCTCTCTTTTGTTCTTCATTTTCCAGCACCCTAACCTCCATTTTCAGCCACCAAACCTCCACAAAACTCATGCCATTCTTCTCCTCTCTTCATTTTCGTTCCATCCCTTTCATTTTCACAAGGATTGAAGCTCATTTTCATCATTCAAGAGCTATGGAGTTTGGCCTTCACAAGCAATCACTAGGGTTCTTGAAGATGAAGATTGGCTAAGTTTCTTTGTGGAATCCTAGAGAGATGAAGATGGAGGATGAGTCTTGAGCTTCAAATTGGCTAAGTTCTTTTGTTTCCTATCCTCTTCTCCTTTTACTAGATGGTTAGATTCCTTAATCTAGGGTTTAATCATCTTAGCTTATAAATTCTAATTTAAATTTGATGTTAATGTAAAGAGAGAGGATTGTTTCATTTAATTTCTTCCTTGGACAGCCATGACTGAATTTTGCCACTCTTTGTTTGGCACATAATCTTGTTTTTTTTCAATTAGTGAATTTCTTGTGTTAATATTGCATAATCTTGTGGTGTTAATGCTTGTGTTGTTGAGTAGCTTGACATAATCTTGTGGTTGCTCAATTTATGTGTTTGACCATGGCTGTTGAGAGAGGATTTTGAATGAATCACTTGGCTAATGTCTTCACCAATTGGTTAATTGAACTAAGGACTTTAATCTAAGACCTAGGGAGGTTAGCTAGTTAGGTTGATTGGCTTAGGATAATTTTCTTAAGTCATGACAGCTTTAGTCAAGAGGAAAGGAAAGCTAAACTTAGCCTAATCATGATAAGATAATGAGTCCAAAATCAACTAATCTCTAGGGTTCCATTATTGTAAAAAGGGAAGTTCATTTCACTCACTTTCACTAGCATTTTAATTACTTGCATATTAGGTAATTAGTTTAGATAATTAGCTAGATAACTAAATTCCTACAAACTTTGGTTGATTTATTTCACTAGATAACTTTCAATTAGACTTAAAACCATTCCTTGGGAGATGACCTAAGGTTGGCCCTATATTGCATTAGGGTTAGCTTTAGTGTAATTTTGAGGATAAGCGACTAATTTCCTATCAAATTGCACATGAATTGAAAGACACTGTGCGACCTAATGGAAGCTTTACACAATATTTTTAGATTTTCAAGATGTGCTTCAAATTCGTGAAATCTTTTTTGTGATTCTTTTAAAGAGATCATTTCATGTGATCTTGCATTAGACAAAGGAAGAACTTTACCAATTAGAAATACAAGCATTTTGGAGAAGCACAACTTCAAACCACCATGACAAGCTTCAAAGGTTGTATCTATCCTTGCTTATTGCTTGAATTTCCTTGTATACATAGCACACAAGTGGATACACCTATTGGTGTGTTCTTGCTACCACTTTTCACACATGTAGAGAACTTTTCTTGCTTGTGTTTGTGCTTTGTGTAATATTCTCACTCTACTAAACCCAATTAACCAATAAAACTCATGGTAATCAAAAGATTAACTCAAAGAGTGATTACCAAGGTTTAGTTCAAAAGTAAGGGATCCTAAGTTTTTAAATGATAATGAGTTTAAACCCATCAAAATCCTTTATATCAGAGGAAAAATAAGTTTCGGAAGCATGGGATACCTCAGAGGATGAAAGAAGTAAAAAACAAGTGAAAAACAACTTACTTCAGATAGAGCAGTATGCTGCAGCTAGTGCACACTGCGCCGTAGCATATTGCTCTCTGTGATATGTGCCGTGGCTCAGACGCCATGCGTCGCAGCATGTTGCATGAAAATTCAACTAATTCTACTATCATTTGACAGCAAAATTTGGGGGACATCTGACGCACACCGATTCTCCGTCTAACGTCCAAATGACATGATCTAGGTATCTATGAAAAGCTCTTTATATGAACTAGTTAATGGCATGGGTTTCACTATCAAAACAAGTCACACTAGGGAGATGGACATCTAAACACATTTTTAACCACTTTTTACCACTTTAACACAAAATGGGTATCCAAAACCCTTATCATGTGCCAAAAGCCTTTCCTAACACCTGAACTACGTCCATTAGACCTGAGACTACCAGTACAATACATCACAAGCACTACATTAATAGTATAACAAAATTTCACTCCTCAACCCAATTTTACCAAAAAATAAAGGGGAAGGTAAATTGTCATTGCATGTCGCTTAAATCATTCAAAACATGTTCAGATCATTATTTCTATACTTGCACTAATATTTTAGCCCTATAAACATATATATATCAACTTACACAAAGACTAAGGGCCTAAAATACAAATCTAACATTTCCAACAATAAAATAGTGCAAGTGTGATGGCATGCATCCTAGAATTGGCAATTCCTATACTATTACACAAATAAATCTAAACTAAAGGCATACAGTAGGAATATGCTAATTCCTAGCCTCCTGAATCTTCTCCCTCTAAACACCGAGCTAAAGCCTAAAAAATATTAAATGGAAGGGGTGAGTCTAGCCACTCAGTAGCCAAAGCTAAATCTACCCTATACAATTATATATCAATTATAAACCAAGTACATGTATAAGGAACCAAGTATGTAAAACAAGCTCACATATATCATAACTTATCATTTATCATTAAATAACTTCTTTATCTCTCCTAAACTAGGTATATTGTCACCATATTCTCATATATGTGACATGACCTATTATTCATGCAACTTACCACCACTTAACACGTGTGACACGTTATATATTTACTTAGGTAATGATCAACCAACCTTATATCCTCCTTATTTCCTTAGACTAAAATCGTGGGATATAATACTGACGAGGGCTCTGTCCATGTGACTGGACTATCGAAGCTCATCAATCGTGAGATGTGACCTGGCCAAAGATCACAAGACTCACTCTTGGATCGTGGCTTCCCCTATTCTCGAATCCTTGGGGTGTCTCATACCCTAGGCTATTCTCCTCATTGAATTAGTAGAGATAGCTAGGTTCTAGTCCCTCGACAAACTATGGGACAGTCCCTAGATAAACTATAGGATAAGGCTATATCCCCATACATCGGAGGGCAGCCTAAATATCATATGGATTTTCTCTACTCCTAATCCTTAGGTGAACTCTCACCACTGATCATGCCATAATCAATACTCACTTATTTTAACATTTTCATTTTCGTTTACTTATCATCACAATAATCACATTGGACTCATGACCATGCTTTATGTAATTTCCACCATGACATTACCAAATTTACCATACAATCACAACAAATAATCATAATTAGGAGCAATGATTGCTCCTAAGCTCACATTATATATATAAGGATTAAAACTAATAATCTTTTAGAAATAATTGTGAAATATTTAGGATCCCATAGAAACCCTTCAAATTTATAATTGAAGCTCAAACTTAATGATTTATAAAGGTATTAGAAGCATGAAATAGTTTTTTCGAAGCAAAACACTTGAAAACAGGGCCAAAAATGTCATTTTTGAGTATTTTGGTCAGTGTTCCGCTACTCGTGGTCACAAAAAGGAAAATTTGGCCATTGTACCCTGCACCGTAGCTTGCACACAATGCACTTGGTGTATATGTCCATGACAGCAAAATGGTGTCATGACAGCTTTTCGGGACAAATTTCAAAAGCGCTCCATTTTCACATCCGATGTCCGATTGGAGTGATTCAAGTGTCCATGTGAAGCTTATTCAATAACCTAACTAATAGTACAAGTTTTGTTATGATCCGATACCGTATAAGAATTTTAGATACTTAGATGTAAAAGTCAGTTTTTAAAGCGATTTTCAAGCATCCAAGTACCCAAAACTCAAAACTTATACCATTAACCCATTTTGAGGCTTGAACCAAGTACAATGGACAAAAATACACTTGATTGAGCATTGTGCACAATTTGGCCACTTAATACCAATTTCACCCAATATAGCCAAAATACAAAATCAACACCACATACACTATTTGGCTTCAATTGCCACATAATACACCAGATATACATTGTCACTATATATATAAAACATACCTTGCACTTGTGTTAGTATTTTAGCCCATTACTACAAAAATCATCACATATTCACATCATATACAATATAACATAATATGAAACAAGTGCAACCAATCAAAATGATGTGCATTCCTATTTGGCAACATATAGTTTATGTACACCACTCAAACCAAAATTAGGTATTACTATTCGTGATGTAGCAAATCTATTAATCCTTGCCTGATTCCTTCCCCTGCTTAGACTCACCAGCAGAACTTGTAAAATGATAACCATGGGGTGAGATAAAAATTTCAGTAACTAAGATAATCTATATTATTAATTAACAAGCCAAGTTATAAACAAGCTTTAAAATAAGCATGATAGACACACCATATAAGATCACCATAAGTTACATGCATGATCACTAATCATCCGATCCTTTAATACTCCCAACCGAATCGATAGGCTATTTCACAGAACCAAACCACATGTATAGTCCCCAAGCTCACTATCTATGGTAGGACTACCCAGCTAAGGTGTCCTAAACAACTTCTAGACTACAGGTTCCCCCTATTACAAGTAATAGTGTGTCGTTACTCCAATACCACATCCTACGGATGCTAAGGAGCATATTCTCCAATTTCACATACTTTTGGGTACTAAGGAGTGTAAGTCTCCAACACTGCACTATTTTTGAGCACTAAGGAGAAATATGACCTGCACTTGGCATCGCAAGGTGCCAGCAGTGCCATATGACTTAATCTTTACTAACTCCACTAGGGTGATCTCCCACCCTCTAATATGTCATATTTCACTACATATCTCCACTTAACCATGCATAAATCGCTTTCTAAACAAATATAATAAATCTTACCACTTACTTCAAAAATATGGAGTTTTACAAACCAATATTCTACTCATTTTCTAAAGTAGTTTATCTTTTACAAAATTTATACATATATACGTAACAAATCATAAAAAAAACTTGAAAATAACTTATACAAGATAATAAATAATAAAAATTATCTAGTTACCTCAACCTTTTTGTTACTAAAAGGGTTACCCATAGTACTAAATCTCTTCTTGTGTCAAGGCAAGTTTTCCCACACCATAATCTACATCAACAAGTATTATATGTTAATTTTCAATTAACACAAGCACTATTAGCTATCCATAACATCCCAAATCTCCCACTTCTCACTCATATTCTCAACAAATAGGCTTGCTAAGATTACAATTTTCTCACACAATGCCATCAAGCCTTCCTCTAACTCTATCACAATATAACACTTGACATCTCAACTTGTCACACCTCAAAACCCTATAATTAAGCTAGGGCTTGATCTAAATTTCACCAAACAACAATTTAACTTCATATCACCACTTATCCAATATTAAGAAACTTAAATCAAATCTTTAAAGTCAATAAAAACCTTTAAAACATAGACTTATAGCTTAATCCATTCAGAGTAAATTCTCCCCCTTCTAAATCCCATGGAAAATGAGATTAAAAGGTAGAAGATAAGGGTAGAAAACTTACTTAAGAGTTTGAAGGCTCAATTTATCTTCCAAATCCTCCCAAAATGATGCCCTAGTAGTGCCCAAAGCTTTCCCCTTCATGTTTTAGGTCTCCCCCTATAAAAATTGTCTTTTTTTGATGATTGTCAAAATTTTAACTTATCTGTTGTGCCGTGTACCGCAGCACATGGCACATAAGCTGTGGCTCACGATGCAGTAAGTAAAATGTTAATTTTGATCCCCTCAATGCCACATGACTTGATCCAACTTCCATCCTAACTCAATTTAAAGCCAAATATGACCCAAAAAGCCAATTAGCAACCCAAAAACATATTTAAATTAATTAATAATCTTTTTAACTAATTTATCCCTTAATTAGTCAATTTTTTTCTAATTTGACATTTTCATATGTTACAATTCTCCCCTTCTTAAAAGGAATTTTGCCCCCAAAATTTAACAACAATCCCAACACATACCTAGGGAAATAGATAGGGATACTGCTACTTTATTTTGTCCTCTATCTCCTAGGTAACATCACCAGGAGCTATTCCTTTCCACACCACCTTAACCAATCAAATAGTCTTGTTTCACAATTACTTATCTTTAACATCCACTATTCATTCTAGCTCTACTCGATAAGTCATATTCTCTTGCAGCTCTACCTCTTCAGGTTCAATCATATTAGATAGATCAGGTTGATATTTCTTTAATTTCTTCAATTGAGAAACATGAAAAACATCATGAATCCCAAATAATTGTGGTGGCAAGGCTATTTGGTAGGCAACCAGCCTAACTTCCCCAAGGATCTCGAATGGACCCATGAATCGAGGAGACATTTGATCTACAATATCCAAACCCATAATGCTTCTCTTACTCAGTTCGACCCAACAAAGAGGAGATCGACATTTCCTTCCATATAATGCCTTATAAGGAGCCATCCTTATACTGGAGTGGAAATTATTATTATAAGCAAACTCAACTAAAGGAAGATGGCTATCCCAGTTGCCTCTCAGTTTTAAGGCACAAGCTCTCAACATGTCCTCTATAGTTTGTATAGTCCTTTCTGTCTGTCCATAAATCTGTGGATGACATGCTATGCTGAATCTTAATTCAATACACATTGCTCTCTGCAACGCTTTCCAAAAATTCGAGGTGAACCTCAAATCACGATTAGAGACAATGTCCTTTAGCCCCCCATGCAATCTCACAACTTCCTGAATATAGATCTCTGCCAACTTCTCCAACAAATCACTTATTCACACTGCCAAGAAATGGGCTAACTTTGTCAATCTATCTACAATCACCCAGATAGAATCATGACTAGATTGGGTTCTTGGTAATCCCAAAATGAAATTCATAGATATACTATCCCACTTTCATTTCAGCATCTCTAATTGTTGTAAAGTTCCTACTGGTCTCTGATGCTCGATTTTAACCTTTTGACAAATTAAACACCAAGATACAAAATCTGTGACATCTCTTTTCATTCCAGGCCACTACTAATATGGCTTCATATCCTGGTACATCTTAGTTGCTCCAGGGTGAATTGTACATCTACTCTTATACGTCTCATTCAAAATTTTCTTTCTCAAATCCCCTTCATCTGGTACACAAACATGATCTTGATACATAATAAATCCATCATCACTAAAACTGAAGTCTGTGGTTTGCCTTTCCTCCACATCTTCCCAAATTCCCAATAAATACTCATCCTCAAGCTGTGCTATCCTTAACTCTCTCTAAAAACTCATTGGTAATCTTTATGGAATGTAAACTATACAAAGTTAATTCCGATGAGTCATGTTGAATATCCAAGTAGGATTTCAACAATTTATGCTCTTGTACCATTAGATAAGCGATATGTAATGATTTTCTACTTAAGGCATCAACAACCACATTTGCTTTCCCTGAGTGGTATTTAAACTCAAAACTATAATCCTTTAGGAACTCCATCTACCTTTTCTGCCTCATATTAAGTTCTTTCTAATCCACTAAATATTTTAGGCTCTTGTGGTCGCTAAAAATGCTAAACACTACCCCATACATATAGTGCCTCCAAATCTTCAATGCAAATACCATTGTGACAAGCTCTAAGTCATGGGTCAGGTAACTCTCTTCATACAGCCTGAGTTGTCTAAAGTCATAAGCCACTACTTTCTCGTCTTGCATCAACACACATCCTAGACCCTTCAGAGACGCTTTCGTATATACTTCATATGGCAATCGTGGGTTAGGAATAATTAATTCTGGTGCCGTAGTTAGCTTCTCTTGTAGCTTCTGAAATGCAAGCTCATATTTATCATTCTAAATGAATAGTTGATCTTTTTTAGTCAACCTAGTCAATGATGAAGCTATCTGAGAGAAACCCTGGATAAATCTACGATAATATCTAGCTAACCTTAAAAAACTTTGTATTTCAGTCACAGAACTAGGTCTCTCCTATTTCAACATTACATCTACTTTATGCGGATCCACTGCAATCCCTTCTGCCGACACAACATGTCCTAAAAATTAGACTTCTCGTAGCCAAAACTCACACTTGCTAAGCTTGGCATAGAGCTTGTTGTCCTTCAAAATTTGTAGCATAATCCTCAAATGCTTCGCGTGCTGCTCCTCATCTTTAGAATATATCATAATGCCATTAATGAATACCATGACAAACTGATCTAGATAAGGTTTGAATATGTGATTCATGTAATTCATGAAAACCGCAGGCGCATTTGTTAACCCAAATGGCATAACCAGAAACTCATAATGCCCATATCTAGTATGAAAAGCCATTTTTGGCACATCCTCCAAGCGCACTCTCAATTGATGTTATCCTAACCTCAGGTCAATTTTTGAGAAAACTAAAGCTCCCATAATTGATCTAACAAATCATCAATCCTTGGTAAAGGATATTTGTTCTTCACCGTCACCTTATTCGACTATCTATAATTAATACAAAGCCGTAAGCTGCCGTCCCTCTTGTTAACAAACAGCACAGGTGATCCCCAAGGTGACACACTAGGTCTAATAAACCCTTTTTCAAGTAACTCCTCTATCAGCTTCTTTAACTCAGCTAGCTCAGTTGGTGACATTCGATATGGTGCCTCCGACACTGTATGAGAATTTTAGAAACTCGGATGTAAAAGTCAGTTTTTAAAGCAATTTTTAAGCATCCAAGTGCCCAAAACTCAAAACTTATACCATTAACTCATTTTGAGGCTTGAAATAAGTCCAATGGACCAAAATGCACTTGATTGAGCATTCAAATATTAAAAAATATACTAAACACAAAATTTAGCCACTTAATGCCAATTTCACCCAATATAGCCAAAATACAAAAGCAACACCACATACACTATTTGGCCTCAATTGCCATATATATATATTGTCACTACATATATAAAACATACCTTGCACATGTATTAGTATTTTAGTCCATCACCATAAAAATTGTCACATTCACATCATATACAATATTGGGCTAAAATACAATATAACATAATATGAAATAAGTGAAACTAATCAAAATGATATGCATTCCTAGTTGGCAACATATAATATCATATCACAAGTTTATGCACACCACTCAAACCAAAATCAGGCATTACTATTCGTGATGTAGCAAATCTGTTAATCCTTGCTCGATTCCTTCCCATGCTCAGACTCACTAGCAAAACTTGTAAAATGATAACCATGGGGTGAGATAAAAATCTCAGTAACTAAGATAATCTATATTATCAATTAACATGCCAAGTTATAAACAAGCTTTAAAATAAGCATGATAGACACACCATATAAGATCACCATAAGTTACATGCATGATCACTGATCATCTAGTCCTACAATATTCCCAACCAAACGTAGGCTATTTTACGGAACCAAACCACATGTATGGTCCCCAAGCTCACCATCCATGGTAGGACTATCGGGCCAAGTTATCTTAAACCACTTCTGGACTACAAGTTTCCCCTATTATAAGTAATTGGGGTGTTGTTACTCCAACACCACTAAGGAGCATATTCTCCAACTCCGCACCCTTTTGGGTATTAAGGAGAGTAAGTTTCCAACACCACACCATTTTCAAGCACTAAGGAGAAATATGAGTTGCACCTAGCATCCTAAGGTGCCAGTAGTGCCATATGAACTTAATCTTCACTAACTCCACTAGGGTGACCTTCTACCCTTTAATATGCCATATTTCACTACATATCTCCATTTGACCATGCGTAAATCACTTTCTAAACAAATATAATAAATCTTACCAGCTACTTTAAAAAGATGGAGTTTCACAAACCAATACTCCATCATTTTCTAATGTAGTTAACTTTTATAAAATTTATACATATATACGTAACAAATCATAGAAAAACAACTTGAGAATAACTTATATAAGATAATAAATAATGAAAATTATCTAGTTACCTCAACCCTTTTGTTACTAAAAGGGTTACCCATAGTACTAAATATCTTCTTGTGTTAAGGAAAGTTTTTCCATACCACAATCTACATCAACAAATACTATATGTTAATTTTCAATTAGCACAAGTACTATTAGCTATCCATAACATCCCAAATCTCCCACTTCTCACCCAAATTCTCAACAAATAGGCTTGTCAAGATTACAATTGTCTCACACAATGCCTTCAAGCCTCCCTCTAACTCTATCACAACATAACACTTGACATCTCAACTTGTCACACCTTAAAACCCTATAATCAAGCTAGGGCTTAATCCAATTTTCACCAAACAACAATTTAACTTCATATTACCACTTATCCAACATTAAGAAACTTAAATCAAATCTTTAGAGTTAATAGAAACCTTTAAAACATAGACTCATAGCTTAATCCATTCAGAACAAATTCTCCCATTTATAAATCCCATGAAAAATGAGATGAAAAGGTAGAGGAGAAGGGTAGGAAATGCACTCAAGAGTTTAAAGGCCTAATTTATCTTCAAAATCCTCCTAAAATGATGCCCTAGTAGTGCCCAAAGCTTTCCCCTTCATGTTCTTGGTCTCCCCCCACAAAAATTGTCTTTTTTCTAATGATTTTTGAAATTTTAACTTGTCTGTTGTGCCATTCAATGTAGCACACGCCACACAAGCTACAGCTCATGATGCAGTGAGCAAAATGTCAATTTTGCTCCCCTTGATGCCACCTGACTTGATCCAACTTCTATCCTAACTCAATTTAGAGCCAAATATGACTCAAAAAACCAATTGGCAACCTAAAAGTATATTTAAATTAACTAATCATCTTTTTAACTAATTTATCCCTTAATTAGTCAATTTTTTCCATATTTGAAGTTTTCGGATGTTACACGCTACCCAAGTGTGTATTCTTATCATCTTCTCAAAATCCATTTCTCATCAATACATATCTATTTCACATAATCATTACATTCATTTTTCTAAAGACATAAGAACCTTCATATTCAAAAACATCTTAATTAAGCATTTGCATTTCAAGTCACAATAACTTCATTCACATTCAATTTTTCATATACTCATCGAAACTAGCACATGCTTTTCACATTGAAAATCAACCCATACATGCCACACTCATAATAGAAATCAATTTACAATCAATTAATATATAACTATTCAAAGTAGAGTTTTCCCTAATTACCTCAAACCTTGAGAGGTCAAAGGTTTACCCCTCAATCTATTAGCTTTCGGGCTTGAATTTTCAATTTAATAAGTGACCAAGAGCTAAAACTACAATCAACCAAGTTGAATTTCATCAACATTACCATTTCAAGCAATTTACACCCTCAATCCTCTACTTTTAAATTGCCCAATGTTCACTCTACAAGAATTTGAGCCTATCCCTTAGGTTTATTAATTACCTTTAGTTTCCAATAACGTTAATGAGCAACTAAATCCCAATTAATGACATCATAATCTTCCAACCACCAATAATAAATAAGATTTTTAGATATTAATGGTGCCCAACAACCCAAGACAGCAAAACTCATTATACCTATATTTAGATACTCTAATCTACTCCCATTAACTCCATTTGAGTCAATAAATTCAGACTCATAACCTATAGGATCGAAATTCCACTTCCATTATCAACCCTAACCATAAACTCATAAATGTGTAAGAAGTGGGGAGATTAATGAGTGTGATATTTACTTTAGGTGTTTGTAGCCTTTAAAATACTCTAAATATCATCTACTAGCAAACCCTAGCAGAGCTTGGCATGCCTCTTTCGATTTCTCTTTTCTTTCTCTCTATTTCTGTCCCATTTTTGAGTATGATAAATTGCAGAAAATGGCCATGCACTGTGGCGAACACACAATGTGCTATGATGCATGGCACAAAGAGGTCCCCTCTCGTATCACAAGTGTCTCTGTATCGCAGCAAATGATCTCCATGCCATGACGTGTGGCATAGTAATATCACTCTTCATTTTTCTTCAACTTTTGATGCCAGAGTAGGCCACCTTGATACGAACCCAAAATTAGGGCTCAAATACAATTAAATATGATTATTAAACCTCCCTGGCCACATACCACTTCAACTTACTTAATTACCCTAAGTAGGTTTAATTAATTAAGGGATTAAAACTCAAGATGTTAGAACTCTCCCTTCCTTTTAGGAATTTTATCCCCAAAATTGAGGATGCTGGTTTTTCATCTTCTCTTCAATTTCCCACATAGTATCACCATAAGTCATTCCTTTCCTTATGACTTTCACGAGTCGAATTGTCTTGTTTCTCAGCTATTTCTCTTTAACATCCATAATTTTCTTCGGCTCTGCTCGATATGACAAATTCTCACACAACTCTATTTCCTCAGGTTCAATCACATGTGAAGGGTCAGGTTGATATTTTTTCAATTGAGACACATGGAATACATCATGCACACTCGATAATTGAGGTAGGGCAATCTGGTATGCTAAAGGCCCAATTCTCTCTTGAATGGCCCAATAAATTTGGTAGTCAATTTCTTTGCACAAATAGACCTCCCAACTCTAGTCATAGGTGTGACCTTCAAAAATATGTAGTCTCCCACCATAAACTCTAACAGTCTCCTCCTCGTATCTACATAGCTCTTCTATCGACTCTGAGTAATGAACAACTTCTGACAAATAATCTCAATCTTCTCAGTGGTTTGATCCCCCAAATCAAGACCCATTATGCTTCTCTCATTCAACTCGATCCAACAAAGTGGTGATCTACACTTCTTACCATACAAGGCTTCACATGGACCCATTTGAATGCTCGCATAGAAACTATTGTTATAAGAGAATTTTGCCAAAGGTAAGTGCTTATCCTAATTGCCACTTTACTCAGTGGCACAAGAACGTAGTAAATCTTCTAGAGTTTGGATGATCCTCTTGGTTTGACTATTAGTCTAAGGGTGATAGGCCATATTAAACTTTAATTTTGTACATATCTTCTAGAAGTTCGATGTGAACGTTGGATTGTGATCTAACACAATCTCTTTTGGCACCCTATGTAATCTCATAATCTCTTGAATATAGATCTCTGCAAGCTTCTCTAGAGTATAATCACCTCTAATAGCTAAGAAATGAACATATTTGGTCAATCAATCCACAATTACCCAAATAGCATCATGATTTGATTAGGTACCTAACAATCCCATAATGAAATCCATAGAAACACAATCCCATTTCTATATAGGAATCTCTAATAGTTGTAGCAATCTTGGGGGTCTTTGGTGTTCAATCTTCACCTTCTGACAAGTCAGACATCGGGATACATACTTTGTCACATCCCTCTTTATGCCAGGCCACCACTACTGACTCTTCATATCTTGATACATTTTGGTGGTTCCTAGATGAATGGTAAATTTACTCCAATGAGCTTCAGACAAAATAGTCTCTCAAACCCCTTTATCATCGGGTACACATACTTAATCTCTATACACTACTAACCCATCATTATTGAACTAAAATTCTTTGGTCTTGTTTGCCTTAATATCCTCTCTAATCCCTAACAGATACTTGTCTTCAAGCTAAGCTTTTCTCAAGTCTTTCCAGAATTCATTAGTAATTACTATTGTATTCAATTTATACATGGTGAAATCTGGGCTATCCTAGTATTCACTAGAGAAATCCTCTAGTAACTTGTACTCATGGATCATCAACCATGCAACATGTATGGTCTTACGACTTAAAGCATCGGCCACTACATTGGCCCTCCCTGAATGGTACTTTAACTCAAAATTGTAATCTTTTAAAAATTCCATCCACCTTCACTATCGCATATTCAACTCCTTCTGGTCAATTAAGTACTTGAGGCTCTTATGGTCATTGAATACCTCAAACTATGAACCATAAAAATAGTGCCTCTATATTTTCAAGATAAATACAACTACTACTAATTCAAGGTCATGAGTTGGATAACTCTGCTCGTGTAGTCTCAGCTGTCTGGACGTATAAGCCACAACTCTGTCATCTTGCATTAGCACACAACCTAATCCCTTAAGTGATGCATTAGTGTAGACGATAGGCCATGTGGGATCTGGAATAGTCAAAACTGGCACTGTAATCAACTTCTCCTTCAGAGTCTGAAATGCCTCTTTATACTTCTTTATCCAAACAAGTAGTTAATACTTCTTCATTAGCTTCATCAAAGCAGAAGCAATCTAAGAGAATCCTTGGATGAATCTCTGATAATAGCTAGCTAAACCTAAAAAAGTTCTTATCTTGGTTACTGAAGTTGGTTTCTCCCATTGTACTACTACGTCAACTTTATGTGGATCCACTGTTATGCCATCAGTAAAAATGACATGTCCTAAAAATTTCATTTCTCATAGCCAAAACTCATACTTGCTCAGTTTGGCACACTACTTGTGCTCTTTCAACATTTACAACACTATCCTTTGATGCCTTGCATATTCTTCTTCATCTCTAGAGTATATTAGGATGTCATCAATGAAAACCACTACAAATTTGTCTAACTAGGGCTTGAAGATTCTGTTCATATAGTCCATGAAGATTGCAAGAGCATTTGTCAAACCAAAAGGAATTACTAGGAACTCATAGTGCTAGTATCATGTCCTAAACGTAGTCTTAGGTACAACCAAGCTCATTAGTTTAGGAATTTCTAGTTTTCTTTTTCTTGTTTTCCTTAGTTTGATTTTATTTTAGAAAATAAATTGTGCCTCAATTTTTTGTGAGTTGACTTGGTCAAGTTTCCATTTTGAGGTTTTCATAGTGTTGTTATGTTTTTAATTTTTGAAAAAAAAAATGCATCTTTCAAAGCTTGACAATTCTCTACTTTCAGTTTCTCTGTCTTAACTTCAAAAGTTCATTGGGAACATATTTGAAGGCATTTTGACCTAGAATTTATTTTACTTGAAATATACATGTGCTAGCTTCAATTTAAATTTAATTTAGTCAAGATTGTGGCGATGCATTTGATTGCTTGACAAATATGCTTGTTACACCTCTCATCTTGCAAACTCCTAATTGGTCATTATCTTTTGAATTATCTTGTAATGGTTCTAACTTTACTATAGGTTCTATGCTTGGATAAAAGGATGGTAAGCTCTCACTTGTTATAGCATATGCATCTAGGACACTTGATAGCACGCAAGTTAATTAAAACAATTCCAAAAAGGAATGGCCAGCCAATGTCTTTGCACTTGATAAATTTAAATCCAATTTGATTTGTTCTAAGTGCATTGTTTATAGTGATCATTTGTCCAATAAGAACTTAATGAAGAAGGACAAGAGCAAGCCAAGGTCCTGGGAGCCTTTATAGATGATTCCAAAACCTTGAGGCAAATTTGAGTCAGCATATCTCTTACAATGTGTGTCCAATTTGTTTGGTTCTAGTTTTATATTTCTCCTTATTGTCTTGGGTCTATTTCTTTTGGTTACCATTTTCTTTGATTTTGTCTTTGTCTTGTTGAAAAATTTGTTGGAGTTTTATAAGGTCCTCTGGACTAATTTCTATTCCTCCAGAATTGTGGAACACTTAGTGAAAAATTTTGGGAAGAATTGGTAAGGAATTTTGAGCTAAAATTGTTATATCATTTTCTTACATATCTTTTATGTCTCTCCTAAGATATTCATGGGAATTGCTTGTGTAGATCTTCTGTTATAAAATCTACAATTTCACTGTCCCTAGAAAGACATTTGCTAGATTTCCAAAATAGTCACAATTTTGGTCCTATGAGCTCGTTTTCTCCCAAAAAGTTTTATTTTTCATCTTTCATGCATTCATTCATGGATTTAGTGTCCTAGACATACTTGAGCATACATTGCAGATAATGCATGGTTTAAGTATGGGGGAAGAACATAAAAATTAGTTTTCTTTTTGTTTTGTTTTGAACAAAATTTAGAAAATTTATAAAAATTCTGTTTTGATTTGTCTTGGGGATTTAAAAATATTTTTTTGGATTTTTGCACTTTTGAGATGACATTGCCCTAATTTTTGTACTTTATGAAGCAAGTTTTCTATTAGAATATGTGTATTTGATTAGAAAAGCAAAATTAGCCAACATGGAAGGAGCTTTCTACCATTAAAAGTTTTGTCTTTAGTATTTACACCCTCTAGAACTTGTCTTTACTCTTGATCAAGTCTATATCATTGCATTTGTTGTAGAGAAGATGATTTTGGCATTCATATAAAAAGCACAAGGCCTTTTGGCTAACCCTAACTTGATTGATTATCCCTTGTTAGCCAATTTGAGCCTTTCTTTTGTTTCATTCATTTTTAAACACTATCCCTTTGTTTCTCTATGGATTGCATGTACTCTTTTATAGTGTTCTTCAATGTCCTTAATTTTCCTTAGTTTAACTTATTGGATAAACTCATTCCTTCATCATTTTTGTACATATATTCCATCTTCTTAAAGGAACAAGTTTCTATTCTATGTGACTCTTATTCTTGAACCTAAGACATTTCATGGCTTTTGTATGAAAGGAAAAAAAATGGAAAAGAATGGCAAGAAAAAGAAAAAAAATATGAAGAAAAGAAATAGAAAGAAGAAGAAAGAGAAAAAGAAAGAAAGTAAAAGGTTTCCAAAAGAAAAATAATAAAATAAATAAAACATTGTTAAGCAAGTCATGGTTAATCAAAATAAAAATGAGAGAAGGAAATAAAGGGAATGCAAAAGCAAAAGTTAAGCAAGAATGTGAGGGTTTCTTTGAGTTGCAAGTCATTTTACTACTTTGTTCCTTATTCTTTCATATCCCTTTCATTTCCATTGTTCATTTGAGTTTATATTCACTTAGTTAAGGTTTGAAAAGTTTTGAACATTGTTGCATGCTCACATTGTGCCAAGGCATGGTTTCTTGAGCTAAGACCCAACACTTTCACATGCAAATCCAAGTATATCCTTTTGATAGCCACATTATATCAATACTAAAGACCAATTGATTCTTGATAACATTTGCAAAATTAGTAGTAGAGATGTAAAGGAATTACAAGCCTATGGTAGGTTGTTTTGCTAATGTTAATGGCGTGAAATGATATATCTTCAAACACTTGAGTGGATTGTGAGCAAACACTAGATCCTTGTGAGGCTTTATCTATGATTTTGCATCTCTTTAATGGTTAATTTGTGAGGGATAAAGTTCTTTAATTTGGACAGCAACATCTTCTTTGTTTGTATAAAAATTTCCTTGACTTTTGATTTGATTTCCCTTAGCATTTCTTTTATTTTTTCTTCTTTTGTTTTTAGGCTTTTAGGAATTGTGAGGTGAGGTATTCTTTTGATTTGATTTTGTCCAGAGTACAAAAGATTAGTATGGGGCAATTTTGATAGGTCATATTTGTTACACAGTTTTCTTAGGCATTTAAGACCACATTTAATGATAAGAAACACTAAAATATGCATTCTTAGTGTTAAATTAGGGTTTTGGGCCCTAGTGAGAAAGTGTACATATTAAGGGTATTTTGGTCATTTTGTATTTTTTTGGGAATTCAAGGGAAAATTGGGAATTTGAAGTATGCATTAGTTTTAGGTCTATTAGAGTTGAAATATTTGGTCTTAAAAGTCACATTTGGACTACAGTTAAAAAGTAAACATTTTGGGTTGACTTATCTATTTGGTGAATTTGGCCTAGTTTGCATGCATGCATGGTCACCTTAATTTTCTCATGTGTGTTTGTGAAGTTTTGAATGAATTTTAAAAATATATACAAAAATATATTAGGGTTTGAATATTTTCATAATTATCATATATGCAAAATAACTTCATCAAATTTCATGTTATTGTCTTAGGTGACACTTTGCATGGAAGAGGCTTTAGTTAAAGACTTGGTTTTGCACATGGAGAGCTTGAGCATGAAATTTCAGACCTAAATGGGCTTCAGAGTGGTGTGATTTATCAAGGCTAATGAGGCACACAAGAGGTTTTCATGTACTTGCACACAAGGAATGAAGTTGACTTGTCAAAGTTCAAGATAATTGCAATGTGTTTGAGAAGCTTTAAGGACAATTCTAGATCTGACTTGAGCATGGTTTTGATGTTATTTTCAAGGTGTCTAAGGGAAACACAAGTGCTTAACATGTCCATGCACATATAGTATAGTATCCCAAATTTCTAATCCAGCATTAATGACTGATTTGGAATGAACTAGTGATTTAATGTGAGATTAGGGTTTTGTTTAGTAAAGTAATATTTTGGCCTATTGGGATATTATATAAACAAATATGAGCAAGAGAGGAGAATCCTGAAGCAAAGCATGTGTGTATGGTGAGGATTTTCCTTACTGTGCCACATGCCACGGCGGGGGGTAGACGGGTCGTGATGCACAGTGCCAAATTTCACTCTGTTTTCTTGATATGCAAATGTTTTTCTTGTGAGTTCATAGATGCTTCCACTATGCAATAATTTATAACTCAAATATATCACTATATGATTTTGAAAATATTTTATTTTAGGATCCTAAGGTTATCAAAGTTTTCAAATTAAATGATTTTAAATTAACTAGGATTGATTGAAGTGGAGCATATGGTAATGTCAATGAAAAGGGCATTACATATGGGATTAGAAGAGCAACATTAGAATTATCACCTAAGTTGACTTGCAACATAAACTACCCTTAACCTCATTTGACCTAATGACTTGTTTTGAGTTTTATGGCAACTTGTTTAGTAGGTAGCCATCTCCAATTTCATCCAAAACACCTTTAGAGAGGCTTAGGATTAGTTTTTCAAATCATTCACTCATATGTTTAGATTTCAAGCTTCAAGTTCTTCAAGTTCTCTCACTTCTCTCTGTAGACTTCCACTCTCTCTCCTCCATATCTTTCAATCTAACCATCCAAATCTCACAAAACCACCACTATTTTCTTCCTCTTTTCTTCCTCAACATAACTAATAGCTTTCTAAAGGATCAAACCAAGCTATCATAGGGTGAAATCATGGTAAAGAAGACCATAATCTTGAGCTTCATCTTTTTCATCACTTGAAGATACAAGGCTAGATTCTTGAAAGAGCTACTATGTGGAAAAGGAAACCTTGAGTTTGTATTTTCTATTTGGATTTGAATTTCTTCTCTCTATGTTTTTTCTCTCTAGAATTACAAATTTATATGACTATTTGATCTTGTAATTTTAAATAATGATTTATATGATTGAGAGTTGATGTTGCAACTTGAGTTTTGTTACTTTTAGCTCTAGATTTTGGCTTCTTCAAGTTGATTCATAATCTTAGCTAGCTTGATGAGTTTAACATGTTTTCTTTTCCTTTCATAATCTTGCCAACTTAAATGCATGTGAATATCTTCACGAAATACAATCTTGAGCATGCTAATTCCTTCATATGTGCTTGACCTAATTGACTCATGTTTGTAATACTTTAGTTAGGCTTAATGCTAGCTTTGCTTTGACTCACTATAAGATCATAATCTTGGATTAGAGTTGGTCAAGGTATTAGATAAGTCTTGTTAATATAACTAAGTCAATAAAACTAAAGAAAAGAGAGAAGAAACTAAACTAGCTAGGTTGTAATCAAACAAGGATAGGTGACTAATTCCACATAGGAGTTCTTACGTTTAATAGGTTTGCACACACCTGCTCCATTCACCTGAATTAGGTTAACTAGCTTAATTAGTTTTGAGTTTAAATTTGTCCCATGCACCTTTTAACTTGTAACACACTTCAAAACTAAATTTCCAACTAAGCTTCCTTATAAAAATTGACCTAGGTTCACACTAGTACTACATTAGTGGAGCTTAGTATTATTTTGCTAGGTTGACTAAGACAATTGAAGACATAAATAGTGTTATTTTAACTAAGGTTATTTAACTTCAACAATAGTTTAAATAGTGGTAATGATGCCAAATTTTGACTAAGGTTGTTGCTACCCTAGCAAAATATTACTAAGTTACACTAATGTAGTGATAGTATGAACTTAGGTTATTCTTCTATGAGGAGGCTTAGTTGAAAATTTAAGTTTGAAATGTGTTGCAAGTTAAAAGGTGTGTGGGACAGATTTACACACAAAAATATTAAGCTATTAAACCTAATTTTAAAGTGATTATGTGGATGTGTGAAAACCTATTAAAAGTAGGAACTTCTATGTAGATTTCATCACCTATCCTTATTTGATTAAGGCCTAGGTAGTATGGTCTTCTCTCTCTTCTCTTTGGTTTTAATTTTGGCTAAGGTTATTTGGTAGCAACTTTATCCCCACATTCCTTAGGTGAATTCCCACCCTCTATGATTATACTTTTCACAAACATTTCACTGTTTTTCCTCATTTACATACTTTACACATCAAAAACATGAATACATATAAATATATACACTACTTCTTCTTATTAAAAAGGAATAGATACTCAATAAACATATCAAATTCCATTTTCATGCCAAAATCCATTTGTAAAACCAAGCACAGATTCACAAGCCAAATTCAAAAGCTTACGTTTATTTCTGCACAGTTATAATAGCTAATAAACATGATAAACTATATGGTCACCTCAATCCTTCTATAATATAATGACCAAAACACCCTTCTTACATACTTAGTTAGCATTTTCACCTACTTTAACTTTACTATTTAGGTTGATTTGAGCCTATAGTTCTAAGGCTTGACCATTAAACCCCAAACCAGTCCCAAAACTATAATTTCACACCTAAGAGCCCTTTTTCAACTTTCCACTTAAAGATTAACCCCTTAAAACTCTCTAGTTCTATTTTTTAACTTTCCACAAGCTGGCACATCAAGTTTAAGCAAATTTTGTGCCATGAGCCATGATGCATGAAACATATACTGCTTGCATGGCATAGTGAGGCAATTCTTACTGCTACTCATGCTTTTGATTCTAGATCAACTTTCCACTACTTGATCTTAGCCATCCACCTACTGATCAATGCCAAACATTAACCCATCATTTAAAACCATAATTAATCTACCAATTACTAATTTACTTGTAACTAACAATTAGTTTCTCAGATTCAAGTTTAGGATGTTATAGTTCTCCCTTATTGTAAAGGAATTTTTCCCCCAAAATTCAAATCCAATTATAAAACTCACCTCATGGGAACAAATATTTCCTCATAGTTTCCTTCATGTCCTACATCACATCACTAAGAGCTTTCCCTTGCTAAATCACCTTCATTAATCTAACAGTCTTGTTATGTAGTTGTTTTTCCTACACATCCATTATCTGATCTAGCTCAGTTCAATATGTGAAATTCTCTTAAAGCTCCACTTCTTCTAGGTCAATCACATGTGACGGATCCGATCGATACTTTTGAAACTGAGTTACATGGAATAGACCATTTACCTTGGATAATTGTGGAGGCAAAGCAATCTGATATGCTACAAGGCCTACTTTACGTAGAATCTAGTACGGTCCCATATAATGAGGTGATAACTTCTTAGCTCTAGTGGATCTACTAATACCTGTTAGTAGAGAAACCTTGATAAACACATGGTTTTTCAACCTCAAACTCTAATGGTCAACGCTTCCTATCAGTATAACTCTTCTGACAACTCTAGGTAGTAAGAAGTTTCTACTAAATCACATAGATCTTCTTTATAGTCTGATCCATAATGTTCGGATCAATCACACTCCTCTAACTTAACCCAAGATCGAGGAGACCTACACTTCTACCCATATAATGCCTCATATGGTGCTATTTGAATGCTCAAATGGAAGTTGTTGTTATAGGTGAATTCAACCAAAGACAAATGGCTATTCCAATTACCTTTCCAGTTTATAGAATGCACTTGGAGTATATTATAACATCTGAAAAATTAAAACCTAATTTATTAACCTAATGACGGTCGTTAGTGAGTTAGTGAGGAGTGTGGCTAGAGGAGCTTGACTTGGCATAATTGATGTGATTTCAGCCCTAGAAGTGGGTTCGAATCAATGACCAGCTACTCGGGCAAGGAAAGAGGATGAAAAAGTGAAGAATTATTTTTTGTGCCACACGCTGTGGCACGTTATTGGTCTGCCACAGTGCACGGAGATAATTTAAACATAACGGGCTCCTCTGTGCCATACGCCGCGGTGGAAGACAGCGTGAGCCGCAATGCATGGCCAAAAATTAGATAAATCAGCTTGTAAGCTACGTGAAAATAGAAGAGAAAAAGAGGAAGAAAATGAAGAGCTTGGTTTTGTCTCTGCTAGGGCACGACATTTGGTCCTATTGTTGATAGATTGAAGCTCCCAAACACCTAAGGTAAGATTATAGTGCCTTCTTTTTTCTTTCTCTCCCTCATTTGTAATGATTTATGATAGAGTTTGAGTTAGGAGATGGATTCTCGGTCTATAGGAGTATGGGTCTAATTTGTTTGGTTAAAATAAGTTAAATGGGAGTTGTTTAATGTATTGGAAGACCACATTAATGATTTTGGAAGTGATTGGTCTATGGGAGCATTTAATACCTAAAAATTGATATTTATGAGGTAGTTGGGAGAGGTTAATGTGCATTAATAATGGTTTGAGGTGTAATTAATGATAATGTACATTTATGGAATCTAATGAGCCCGTTGGGTAAGAATGGGTATTGATTATGAGTTGATAAAAATAGTGTATGTGGAGTTTTATGTTGATAAAGCTTAAAGAGCTAGATAATGATGATATCCTTATGATACAGTTGTGGAGAGGTTTCTTTTGGCACCATTCGAGCTTGTTGAAGCTTTAGAAAGTTGGTAAAGTGAGGGGTAAACCTTTGACCTCTCAAAGGTTTGAGGTTACCAGGGAAAACTTAATTTTTATAGTTGAATGTTAATTGTGTTGTGTAATGTGATTTGTAAGTTAAATTGATGATGCATATTGGCAAGTGCTTCATTTGTGAAATGGTTTTTGGAAAGAAAATTTTAATTCTACTACCCTTGATGTTTTATGAAATTAATTTTGATTTATTACTATGGGTGGAGAATTGTGATGAATTATGTGTTAAATTGTAGAGCATTTGTGTTATGTGAGTTCATGTATTGAGAAATGATTGTTAAAATGCATATTATGTGTGAAATGTGCATAACATAATCATTGGCAGGAGTTCGCCTAGGGAGAGGAGTAGATTGTTTGAAAATTCACATGATACTGGCAGTGACCGTTGGAATTGAGAACTAGCCTTGGCACTGACCGTTGGAATCGAGAGGTAGCCCTTGTCCCATGGTTGATTCAAGACTGTCCCGCTTGTTCTATGAGGGACTCGAACCTAACTAGTCTCCACCAGTTCATGAGGAGGCTAGATTAGGGGTACGACACCTCATGGTTGTTAGTATTAGGGGAAACTGGATTATATAAGTGAGTGAGTTAACCTTAGCTCGATAGCTCCTCACAAGTAAAAGGCTTGGTTAGTCTGTGAAGGATGTAGCCACATGATAGCCACCAATTTTGTGTCAAAGGTAATAGGAGGATGTAAGGTTGGCACGTGATCATGCATATAAGTTATGCCATATGGTTGTTAGTTTTGTGGTCCAGTATGTGTTAAGGGCGTGTGGTTGTTATTTTTGCGACCTTGAGTTATGTTTTTACAAAATAACATGACATGGTGTTTTGTGGCAAGCCCAGTCATATGGTTATTAGTTTTGTGAACTGTGGCTTAGTGTTATATGATATATGTGTTTATTTGCCAAATTGCATCTATTTACAATTAATATGTAACTGTGAGGGTTAAGTGAAACTTAATTATTGAGTGGTTGTACTCACCCCTTAATTCTAAATATTTTTAGGACCTAGCTCATCAGATCCAAGTTGGGGAAAACATACAAAGGCTTAGGATTGTTGGAGTAATCCTCTATATGCCTCTCTTTTGCTATTTACATATGTATTTGTTAATGTATTTGCCAACTAGGATTAATTGATATGATTTGTCCACTACTTGTATGATTTTGTGTATAACTAGTGTATTTTGTGCCTTGGGTTAGTGAGTTTTTGTTATGAACCCGTGGATAGGGCCAAAATACTTGTGCAAGTAGAAACATATGTATTTTTGAGAAATATGAAATCAAATGGTTGACTTTGTACAATATTTCCTCCCCTTTTATGTTTTGTGAAAATTGGAGTTGAGTGGTGATTTTATGAAATAAGCATTTTTAGTTGAGTGTGGTGTGTTGCACGAGTATGCAAGAGTTCATTGAGTGTGTTCGGATGGTTTGTGTAAGCTATTAGCACATGTGGTTGGGTTGGGACACCCCATTTAGGAGATTTTGTGAAAATGTGGTCAAAATGGATTTTGGTGTCCAACTTTTTATAAAAAATGAGTTTGAATGTGAAACCTATGCCATTAGCAAGAGTTAGGAGAAAGTTGGGATGGACACCACCAAAGTTGGGATGGACACCACCAAAGTTGGGATGTATTGGAAGTCCGCTCCCTAAGCTGTCAAATGACAGCACTGATCTATCAAATTTTGTGCAATGCGCCGCGGTGCATGATGCCTCACCCCGTGGCACATGGCATAGAGAAGACACACTGTGGTGCACGTGTCATTTTTGTACAAAATTTGTTTGAGTTTTAAAACTCATTATTTGGGTCCCAATTGATTTACAAGCTTTTGTTTTATTTTCAAAACTCTAATTTATAGTCCTTAAATTATGTTTAAGATTGGAATTGACAAATTGGGATTCCTTTGAAATGGTTTTAGGAAATTCTCTTTTTAAAACCTTAGATTACTATGATTTGGAGTTATTTGTAGTTTAATATATCTAGAGTTTGAATTGTATGCTTAATTTGCCCATCTATCTAGGGATGATAAGAAGTACTGAACCTCAACTCAATAGCTCTTTATAGTGCTCCCTAAAACCTAAAAGCAAATTAGGGATCTTGATTTGAGATTACGTCCTTGGTACACCATATAACCTCACAATTTCTTTCATGTATACCTCTGCATATCTTTCCATGTCATAAGTGGTCTTTTGAGGCAAAAAATATGCTAACTTCATCAACCAATCGACAACAACCCACATAAAGTCATACCTGGATTGAGTCTTTGGTGTACTTGACACAAAATCCATTAATATGCTGTCCCACTTCCACCAGAGAATCTCTAAAGCTTAAAGCATTCTGGTAGGTTTTTGATGCTTAATCTTCATTTTCTAACACGTGAGACACTAGCTAACAAACTTAGTAACATCCTGCTTCATACCTTGCCACCACCAATGCTTCTTCATATCATGATACATCTTAGTAACATCAGGATGCATCGCATATTTACTTCGATGAGTCTCTTCTAAGAGCCTTCTCTTCTCTTAATTCCCTCATTCGTAGGCACACAAATTTGATCCTTATACAAGATAAACCTATCATTGCTGAATTATAAGAGAGTAGTATGTCCCTCTTTAATATGCTCTCGAATACTAAATGAGAACTTGTCCTTTAGCTATGCTTCTCTTATTTCTTCCCAAAACTCATTGGAAATCACCGTAGATTAGACTGCACTTAATGAATAATCTAATGCCTCAAGCTACACCTTTAGAAGGGATGTAATGACCTTCTCCAAGACATTATTAACTCATGGACATAAACCACACTAAGCTTATCAAAGCACCTCATATGTTTATTCTACCAATTAATCACGGGTTATTATATTATAGGAATTTATTCAAAAAATAAGGATCATAAAATTTAGTAACAAATTCTCAAAGTATATATATATACATTCTACATAATGGAAGCGTTCAAGAATGCATAACTACTATGTTTAAACAAATAGCAAAATAGTAATCTTTCCTTAAACAAGACTACACACCGTGGCTTGTGCCATATGTGATACGACATGTGGTACAAAACCACAAGCTTTCACCTTGTGACATGCGCTACGGCACTTGTATCAGATTTTGCTGTCAAAATAGCTTTGCTGATATGAACTTTCATCACACGCCATTTTCACATCCGATGTCCAATTGGGGTGATATAAGTGCCTACACATCACTTGTTTCAAAATCTAACTAATGATATAAGTTCATCTCAATATGATTTCTCATTTAGAAATTAGACACTCAAATGCAAAATGACCACTTTATTTCATTTTCCCACACCCAAGCTTCTCAAACCAAAAACTTATGTCATTAGCCATTTTCAAGGACTTGACCCCATCTAATGGGACACTTTACACCTAATTGACCACACATATCATCAATAATGATGACACATTAGCCAATTAATGCCCATTCACATAATAGGGCCCTTTTGCACCTTTGTGCACATAAACTTACTCACTTGGCTAGTAAATTCTACAAACATTCAAAACATACAATTATGCCCTTGCATAAGTATCTTTAGCCTCTTGGCCTCAATTTTCATGTAATTACATATATATTTGAATTTGGCCACAAATATTCCCTTTACATGCATGACCAAATTCTACACCACATTATATATTTTCATACTTCAAGGCTAAGACACACACATGCAAGAGCATCAACATCACATATATGTATGCATTTCTATGGTAGCTTATAAACATACTAATTTACAACATTACAATTCATTACACAAACCCAGGCTTTCCAGTAGTCTCATTACTCCTGGCCCAGTTCTTTTGCCTTCTTAGTTTTACTCTTTAAATATGAAAAATGTAAACCATGGGTGAGATAAACTTCTCGGTAACCAAGATAATCCAAAGCAATCTATTAAATAAAATAATTGTAAATAAGTAATAATGACTTTATTTTTCTCAAATTTTAAAGTGTGCAAATAGCATATTTATATAACCAGCTTCATCAAATAATTGTTCATACACATATGACCATCCTAAGTCCAACCATTCCATACGTCCCCGACTATATTTGTCGGTGACTCTGACTATTTCCTAAGAAATTAGTCCTCACCAAACCTTTTATATATGAATCACCAGGACAAGGTGTTTTATCCTACTTTAGGACTATGAATTCCCCCTTTACACATACTAAGGGTGTCATTGATTCCTAACTGCACCCTTACGAGCACTAGGAAATTACCAGACTGCCTAGATTTTTCATAGAATAGTCCATTAAATTGGCCACACTATAGGTCCCCTGATGTTAGCTAATCCATATGGATTTTTCATGCTTATCTCTTCAACACAAGTGAACTCTGACCCTTCTAATGCAAATGAATGAAAATAAATGCAATATCCTTTTCACACACACACACACACCCCTAATAGTTTACTTTTAAATCAAACTTCATAATGATTTACTTTCCAAATAAAAACCTTTTCAAAACTAAAAATATGCAAGTTTACAATCATGCCTAAATTTATAAATTCCACGCATTATACCAAACACAGTTACTTATAAACAATTAATCTAACTAATAGACAGAATAAATTATCTAGTTATCTCAACCCTTTTATTACTAGATAGAGTTATCTATAGTATACTTCACTTTATCAGCTTCCTTTTGCTCAAGCCACCAACACAACAAAATTTATCACTATATGTCAATTACTAATTTGACCATAACAACTAATTATTACAATTAATTGTAATTAACCACTCAATCACTTCCACTTATCCCTCTTAAGTCCTAATCATTATCTTTAAACCTTCTGTTATTGTTATAGCTTTTCTATCACTACATAAACATACCCTTTTTAAATCTCACAATTTAGGTTAAATCAAGCCTATAACCTCATAGCTCAACTAAAAATCACTAGACTAATGCAAAACCTTCCCTTAACTTCTGAGAATCTTCATAATGCTTAAGGGTAAGAAAAAAAAACACTCAAAAATCCCTAACTCAATTTCTCCATCTCTCAAATCAAGAGAAATTAGTGTAGAACAGGAGCTTAAGGCAGTACAAAACTTACTCAGCAAGCAACTAGTTGGAACTAACTCTCAGTACCCCGAGATCTCTTTCCTGGCAGAGGATCCCTCCTTCTCCTTCTCCATTCACGTTTTCCTCTTCCTCTCTTTTTGATTTTAATGCCAGATTATGTACACACCTATCTAATTTTTATGCCATGCGCCATAGTGCACGCAATACATACCACGACGCATGGCATAGTCAGAAACTTCTCACTCACACCTTTTGCACTGAATCACCATTCTCTCACCTGATCCTATCCATTCAACATACCAACAAACAAAAATATCAACTCACCATTGAAAATCCTTACTATTAATTTAATCCAATAATTACTAATTTATCCCTAAATTAACACCTAGCATCAGGGTTAAAAATTTAGGATGTTACACTCTTAAAGTTGAAATTATCATCCCTGATGGAGAATGGATGCTTGTTCAAAATATTCTTCTCTCCAAGAACATCAAAAGCTCCTCTAGGTAGTGGCTTTAGATCAATTGACAGACGATCCAAAATGTATAAAAAATGATGACCCAAGCCCTCTCTATATATGAAACAACTAATAAAATTGAGTAGACTCTTATCAGTAAGAGTCAAAGATTTTGTAAAAGGAGCCATCAGCACCTTTCCTTTATCTAGTGAAGGTTACAAGATAATATCTCCATTGAAGATGGCCTTAATGTAGTAGAAGGAATTTTCCTAGCCACAGGTACCCGCTCATGAAGCTTAACAAAAATAATAAAATCCTCCATAAAAGCGCTATTAGAGTCAAAATACATAATATACTTAATAATCCCATGACTCTTAGTACTATCAACACCATCATAAAAGGCCATAGGGATGACAAAATCAATACTATTTAAGCGATCAATTGAATGCACAATCTCATAAGTATCACCATAATCAGAAATCTCAACATAAACATATGGATTGATAGCCTTAAGTAGATCATTACACTCAATAGTATTGATACAAACAAGAGGATCCAAAAAATCATTAGAGTTCATTAATTCATCTATTTCAATACAGGCAATATAGTTATGTAAGCCATCGATGTACAATGCATAATGTTTTCATAATTGACCATATTGGGCAACTTAGCAATCAAATTATCCCAAGGCTCATCACATGTATCATCAATTAACATATCAAGCATGCTCATATTAATAACAGAATGATCCTCTATAGGATGTTTCACAGCCTCTAAGAGATTGAACTAAACAATATGTCTTGCAAATTCCATAGAGAGAGTACTATCTTTAACATTAATATAATAGTGCTAGTTGTTTTAAGAAATGACCTACCCAAAATCAATGGTTGTGGCCTATGATTATCATCTTTACTCATATCCAAAATATAAAGTTTAGTAGGGAAGACTAAATCCTTTACCTTGACTAGAATGTCTTCCAGCATGCCATTAGGATAAGCAAGTCTCCTGTTTACTAATTGCATAATAATCCTAGCTAGCTTCATCTCATGAACTTGTAAAGAAGAAAATAATGACTCAAGCATAACATTTATCGCTACACCAAGATCAATGAAAGCATTAGAAAATTCTAAATTTCCTATAGTATAGGGTATAGGAAAAACTCCCTAGATCTTTGCATTTCAAGGGCATGGAGGGTTGACACTGCATTCCTCTATGGAATAAAACTGATATTCTTCTTCCTAGATTGAATTTCTCATTAGCTTTAAATCTTCTCTTGTTCGTGCATAGGTTTGTTGGATCATGTGTTTTGATGATTATAAAACCAAAAGAAGGGGTATTTATCATATGTGCAAATAAATAAAGAATTATAGATGAAGACAAAACCTTAAGAGCATGAAGAATCAAGAGAAGATGAAGAACTATAGGATAAGTCATTTAATTCTCTTAGATTTAATGTGAAAACTTTGAGAACTTAATCACATTTTATTATCAATAAAATGAACGCATCATCTTTAGCTTATATGTCTCATTTATGCATTTTAAGACTCATCATAATGAATTTAAGCTTGCAAGTTATGTATTTTAGCTTATAATGGTTCATAAAAATTTGGCTTCTCACTATCTGCAATATCACATGTGATTCTATTATGATCACACACATGACTTAGCAAGTTAGGCACACCAACTGACATTATAATGTTACTATTAACTTCCTCCATATTTGAAGTTAGGGAGATGTCTCCACCCTGGATTATAAGTGCTAGAGAAAGGATCATATTTCTGACCCTATTGTATAGGTCTTATTGGAAAAATCCTAGTAATTTTCAATTCTATTAGCCAACTATGGGGATTGATTAATAGTGTGTGTAGCCAAATAGCAGATGCCACATAGGGGCTAAACTAAATATGAAGATACAGTAGCCTGTTGAAGATTATAAAATTGAGGTTGTACATACATTTGTGGAGGATATGACTATGGAAAAGTAGGCTCTGGTGGTGAATTTATTAATTTTTATTGTGTTATGGCAATTTGCCTAACCATACTAAATAGCTCCTCCATCTTGTTCTTCAGTCTAGGATCATATTGTGGTGTTTGAATCTCATTCACTCTTTTAACTACTTGGTTAACGTCGTCCTTGACATTACCAAACACACAAAATACCAAACACAGAACATCGTCATGATAACTAAGATTAGTCTAATCCCAAATAAATGGTCATCATAACACAAGGGTTTAAAGAATATTTAAGAAAAATAGGATCCCAAGAAAACCCTTTTTGAAAGATTGTTTGAGCTCAAACTATGGTTTAAAACCAATTAAATAAGACAACAGAAGCATAAGAAATCAATCTTGCCACAAAATAAATAACAATATATATATATATATATATATTACCAAATAGGCACAGTGTGTCACGATACAGTGCATCATCCACCGTGGCAGACTACACAAAGGGGAAACACCCCCTCTCTGTGCCTTGTACTGTGGCGTGACAAACAATGAGCCGTGGTGTGTGACCACTATCATGACAGCTCTCTAGGTTAACTTTTAAAGCACCATTTCACCATTCAACGTCTGATTCGAGTGATTCAAACATCCACACGTTGATCTTAGAGCTACATAGTTATTAGCATCAGTCCCACACCCAAACACTAAGTCAAATGAGATTTGGACACCTAAAACCAAGATGGCCTATTTTCTTTCAAAAATCACAGCCAAGGTGCCTAAAACCACAAACCATGTGCCAATAACTAAGGAACCACTTGAACTAACTCAAATGGACCACAAAACAACCTGTTGAAGCATTTAAATCACAACTACAATAGTCCAGACAAAATTTGGCCTCTAAAACAATCCTATGGCCAATCTATCATGTAAGTCAATACAAAACTAACACTTATACTAGTATCTCGACATCTCATAGTCATTGCAATACAAATACAACAAACTTAAGCTGAGATACCTAAGGGTCACAATAGAATTCATGCAAGTGTATCACTAAACTATATATATGTCCTAAGCTGGCATATGCATATACTATTCATTACAAACCCACAAAAAGTGAAAGGACTATACAAATGAGAGCTAGTCCCCTCAATGCTCTGTTGCACCTTCCTTTCCCTTGTCCCTATCAGAGCTTTCACTTGTACAATGTAACCACGGGGTGAGTTCAGTAACCAAATAGTCTAACCAATTACTCATGTGTGAGAATAGTTTGTGCGCATGTAAAGTGACATAGTAAATTTTATAACATGTCTTATCAATCCACATGTATGGTTATAGTATGATATGCATGATCAACACACCACCTTATATCCTCCTTATGTCTTCCGACTAAATCTGTGGGCTAACAATTTGATAGGACCAAGTCTATGTGACTAGATTGGCCCAAGCTCACTATTAGTAGGAGGCAGCTTTGGCTAAAAGTGCCTTCACTTACTATGGACCATAGATTCCCCCTGTCCATAATTTCTAGAGGTGTCAATACCCAATATATCACTTATAGTATTGTGACTTCCAAACAATATAATATTGAGAACCAGGGCCTCCACAGTGCCAGTGTACCATATGGATTTCCAAACCATGTCTCGACAACACACCAAGGTAAACTCTCACCCTCTCATAATGATCATGCCAAACATGCTTTAATACACCCAACACACATCCATAACATATCATTTATCACAATTTCTCATTTTCACTTAAATCATAGAATTTTGCAAGTAATTTTACATAAAAATAGCATTTAACTTTCTAAACACAAAAGTATTAGAATAAGTTTTCATTCTAGTTCACATAACTTCAAAATCATAATTTCATATTAATAATAGGCTAGTATTAAACCAAAACATAACTTCTAAATCAAACGCACTACTATTCGAACATAAAAAAAGGAATATTAGATAATCCGGTTACCTCAAGTACAAAACCACACATGAGACTGATAGTACCACACGTGATTTGTCACTTGCTGAACCATCACACATTATTTTTGTTGAGTCTTAAAACCTCTCAAGCCAAGCTAAAATTGTTCACATGTATGATCATTGATTCATAAGTTCATATCTCTTGATCATGCAAAATTTTGCTTGAGCTATACTGAGTTTCATGTGTGAATATGCATTAGATAAGTTTATACATCAGCACTTGCAATTTCACATGTGATATGGTTCTGGTTCCATGCGAGATTTGATCACATTGAATGGCCTTGGCATTTTGCCAGCCATTTCACACAAGAGAATGTAAAGGTTCCACACATGATTTGTCATACAGAACTGATGATAGTTCTTAATGTGCAATACCACACATGAGAGCAAGTGGTGCACTCATAAGTTTTAGCACTTTATTATGACAGCATATTCATTAGTACAAAACCATACGAGAGAGCAATATGGTACTACATATGATTAAGCACACAGAATTGAATGATCTTTCAGAAGTGCAAAACCACGCATGAAAGGACAAGGTGTTCAGGTATGATCTGTCACATTCAGCTTTGTGAAACTTCCTTAATTCAAAAACACGTGTGATTATACCAATCACTCACAAGAAAATGAACCAATGGATAGAATCACTATTTTAACAGTCTGTCAACTTCCAAAAACCATATAAGTGATTCATTTTGAACCAGAATAAGGACTAATGATGTTTGAGCAAACATAATATCATTTGTGTATTAGAAGAGCTTTCAAATTTTCATTTTATATATTGCATTCATTCATTATTCTTTAAAAGAATTGTGAAAAGCTCTCAAAGGTTTGTAAGCTTTCATTTGTATTCACAACTACTCTTTTAGAGAGTTTTCTGTAAAAAGCTTTTGTTATCATCTCATAAATCTTGAAAATAATTTTTCAAGTATTGTAATAGCTTTCTGATTGTAGCAAGATGTGTTAAGTGATTCAAGACAAGATTAGTCTTGAGAGTTGTATTATGGTGACAAGCATCTATTGAAGCTTGTATTTTTAGTTTAAAATCTCAAGTGTAATCTTGAGAACTAGACATAGGCCAAGTTTGTAGTTGAACCAATATAAATCTTGAGTGTGTCATCTTCTTCCATCACTCTTTAGCTCTTTACTCTTTTCAATTTTCAAAAAGTTTCAGGTGTCACCCAATTTAAACCCCCTCTTAGGTACCAGCCTATCCTAACAATTTAGACTTAGAATTTATGGCATTGTGAGTTTTAGTGGTTATGGGGTATTATATACCTAAAAATATACCATAAATGTGGTAGTTGGGGATATATGATCCATTAATGGTTAGTTGGGTCCAATGAGTTTAATGTAAACCAATGTGAGTTAAAGGAAGTTAATATACCTTTTGGGTATTCTTACATAGGAGGAGATTGTGTTGTGAAAGTTAGAGATTGTCACACCTCAAAATTGGAGAGTGACCAGTATGGGATGTAAACCATATCACACATCTCTGTAAGCCTTAAATTGTAAATTCATTCTATTTTTAAAATGACATCAGATTTATATTGAAATTATAACACTTTTGACACTAATAATTATTACAAAGTTTCAACATGTTTATAGAAATTTTGACAGAACCTCCCTTGTAAATAGGATCTCCTAAAATTTTTACAATACATTGATGCAGTCAAAATATTAAATAAATTAGGAGCTTAACTCCTTCCAGTTGACAGAAAGCAACATATAAAAATAAAAGTCCTAGTTATAGCTTATGTGGAGCACCTAACCATAACTTTCAAAAATAAAATAAAAATAAGATACACAAACATTTATAATTACATTAAAAAAATTTTTATCAATCCTCCACCTGGCTATAAGTGCTCAAGGATCGACAGGAAGATCAAAGTCAGCTAAAGTATCTAAGACCAAAAAAATTTTTTTAATGAATAACGTCCCAACAATAAGTAATTGAATATGAATAATAAGAAAATTTGAAATAATTATGTAAGTTAAAGAGACAACAATTTTTTATAAAAAGATATTTAATAAACTTCAGAATAAAATGACTCTATAAAATTTTTAAATAAAATCTTAAACCATTGAACTATCATAGCAAATGTTAATATCACTTAATTTCAAGAAATCACATAAATGAAACAAATACTTGTAAATAAATTACTAAATAAAAACCAATGGAATACAAAATCACCAAATAATCATATTCATAATTACAGGAACTTATCAAAATAATTAACAAATGTGGACACACAGTCCACAAGGATAATACTAACCAAACGCAACCGAAGCCACGAAGCAAACATGGATGCACAGTCCACAAAGGTAATACTAACTAAACGCGGCTCAAAGCCATGAAAACAAACATGAGTTTAAGACCCATGAATAACAAATGTGAAAACAAAGCTCACAAAAATCAAACTAGCTATTCATTGACATGGCGTGTCAAGGGCTAATGAAATTGCCGTTAGCAACCAGTGCTCTGTAATAAGTCCCTTTTAAATCTAATTTCAAACATGCAAGAAAATTATCGATGATAGATAAAGTTTTCATTTTCAAAGCTAAACTCACATGAATCATTCTCTGTATCAATCCAATATTCGATAGAATGGAATCTCATAATCAAAATCCAAACCTGTAGTTATTAATCAAGTAAAATTTCAAAATTAATAAAGGTAATTTCACAAAATAAAGAAGTTTAATAAATAAACTATTCAATAAACACATCATTATTATTAAAACAATTTGCATAAAATGTACTATTTTAGTAAAGGAAATTTTTTTTATTAAAAAATCAGTTGGGATGCTATTCACTTACTTGTAGTATCTTCAAAGCTCAAAATTCATTTCTTACAACTCTAATCAAGCTACCTTTCTTACAATTACCCTGTAAAGTATAATAAGATTTTAATGCACTTTACTTTCGAATCAACAAGTCTCATTTAAGAGAATCCATTCAACAAAATTTATAAAAAAAAATTAAAATTTTAGCAACAAAATTTATACATAAAAGTTTTTCCTTAGGCCTTTTATCAAACATCTAATGCACGACATTCCAAACTATTAAATAAACATATAACCTTTAATTCTCTTGACCAACCATTTCCAAACATCCAAGTATGACTTCTAAATTGATAATATACCTTGTAAACTCTTCAACCTTATAACTCTTAATAATTCCAAAGCTTAGATAAAATCTCAATAATTCCTTTAATGAACTCCTTTGCAAAAGTCCAATTTGGATTTATAGATAATAATGTTTAAGCATTATCATTTATATCACTAGTTTCCTCCATAATGCTTTAGCCATATAAACCTATCTAGAAATTACCTCTTGAAGCAAAGGTTGGATTAACTCTTTTTTTTTTTTGGAGATTGAGGGGCTTAAGGTGTATTTATGATCTCAATAGCTTCATGAGCAACTTTTTTTTATATCTTCAACTTAAAACATGTAATTGCTCTCTTGTGGAGTTTAGGCTACTCCATGTGGTTCATGATATTATTTGACAATAGGATAGTTAGGAGGTAGCCTCACAATGCACACATTAAAATTCACCCCTTTGTACACATAATTTTTCTAGATACTTAATGTCAATCGGTGATGGATGCTCAATATAAGTGCTTAGATGGGATTTAAAATTCATGGGATTGCAAAATTTAAAATTGTAACTTGGATGAAAATGATCATAATATAGGGGTGAATAATCAAAGTTATATGACAAAAATTGATTATGAAAATGTGATGTATAATCAGTGCTAGGTGCTGAAAATGAATAAGAATGCATGTCAAATGAAGGATGGAATGAATCAAGATGATGAAACCAAGCCATAAAATGCAATGAAACTTCTAATCACAAGTAATGATGTAAATTCAAGCAAGCTAGAATGAAAAAACAAAGGGATAGCTTAAAACACACAAAAACAGAAGAAATTTTATTTTTATTTTTTCAAAAACTCAATAATCAAATAATCACACAAGCCAAAATAACACAAATTGAACAAAGAGAAAGAGTTAGAAATGCTCAATTTAAATTCTTTCCATGCTTCTGGAACCCTGTTGTTTGTTCTCTGAAGGCAATGAACTTGTGAATTTCATGGAAGCAAATCCCCATGACAAAATCCCTTGAAAATTTTATGAGAGAAAGAAGAGATATACATGACAATTATATAAAAATTCTACCTAAAATATCTTCTCAGTTGTTCCCAAAATTTTTTAGAAGTTGGTCAATGGTGTTGGAGAAACAAAATTTCATCCTGATGACCTTATAAGCTCCCAACAAACTCTCCAAAAGGATAAAGGAAGAACCAAAGAAAATGATGAACACAAGAAACAATGCCAAGACAATAAGGAATAATTTGAGACTTGAACTAGGCAATTTAGACAAGCAGAGGGAAAATTATACTCACTTAAAATTACTACAGGGTTTTGGAATCTTTTGTAAAGTTGGCCCGGACCTTATCAGCTTGTAAAATGTGCACAAAGCAATTCCTATGTCCAAAATTGACCAAACTAGTTTTGAAATGAATTTAAGAGATATATCTTTTGAATGAATAAAATTTCAAGTCCAACCTATCCTAAATCCATTCCCAGTCAATTGTTCAACTTAAGTCAGAAACACTGGAAACAAAGCACTGTCAAGCTACACTAGAAAAATAAAATTTGCACTAATTTTTATTTTTTCAAACTTTTTGACACAAAATACAAAAATTATAGAGACACAAATTAAACTAAAAGTGAAAAGAAAAAAAATTAAAAGATAAAGAAAACTCTCCCAAGAGTTAAACTTAGCTTCCCTTACAATGGTGCCAAATTTTGATGAGTTTGTCACTTAACCCTCAAAATTAAATAAGAAAAATCCATAATGTGGTATAGGGTCAACCCTAAGTCATCTCCCAAGGAGGTGGTCTAACCTTCTTAAGCAAGTAAACTAGGTGAATAGATTAACTAAATTGGGTGAAATTGTTAACTAATTACTTAATGAACCAAACTTAAAATCTAACCTAAAGTGTGTGTGATGAACTTCTTGTGGAAGTAGGTACCTAGAATTGGATTAGGACTATGACCAATGTGAGTGTGCTCTAATTATTCTTACCTTCCCAACCAAATTCAACAGCTATTAGGAAGACTATCTCTAGCAACCCTACCTTCTTAAGTAATATCCTTAAGCCTAAGACTCTAGTGCTTAAGTTAGTGAAAAGTGTTTGTTAGGTGTTTAGTGATTAGAATGGCCAGGTGATTTGATCAAGAGCCTATGTGACCCCTAAGACTATAGTTGACCATAAGTAAACCTAACACGCACCTCTCAAGATTATGATAAGGCATATGAAGGATACAAACATCAATGAAAACACAAGATTATGCAATTCTCATCAATGGCCAAAGTACTCAACTCACATATCCAAACCAATCCATCAACAAATCAATCTCCATATTAATAGATAAACTCAAGATTATGGTTGCAAGCCAATAACATCATATTCCAAAATTATGGTCTTACAATGTTAAGTGAATGGAAAAAGACTAAGAGAAAGAAAAATATTACACAAACTAAATATTAAAATGGTTCATCAAGTCTTCATCCTTCTTTAGGCACCAAGGGAACCTTAGCCTTCAAGCTCCATTGAAGTCTTCTTCATATTCTTAAGTTGACCAAAATGCTTCATGACTTTAAGTAGAGATTGAGGCTTTGAATGAAAGATCAAATGGTAAGAATGTCTAGAGGATGATGAGAGAAGAATGGTGGTGCCTTTGTGAAGATCTAATTGTTGGATGTGGAGATGGAGTGAAAGAATTCTAGAAAGGAGGAGAAAATGAAGAACTCTAAGAACTAGCAAGAGAAATTAAAAAATGAAATGAAAAAGATGATTGTAAATGAGTTGAATATGATTTTTTAGTGTATGGGACATGCATATTGGTTTCCCATAAGATTTAGCTCCTAAAACAATTCAAAATGAAACTCAAAAGCTTAAAAGAGCTTCACACTTAACACATATGCTCTTATATGGCACTTTCTTATTGGTTGGGTAATAATTCATATACGCTTCTGGCACAGAAACAGAATGAAAAGAGAAAACTTTGAATTTTTATTTCTCGTCTGAGCTCTCTTACAACAAAGCGAGTCCTATTTATAGTGTTAGGACTCTGAACGAAAACAGGCAATCAACTAAAATGTTACAAATGTAAATGCTAGACGTTTTATTGGCTTAATGAAGGGGTAACGGAACACATTTTGGCTTCATTTCTGTAACTCTCATGCATTAGTTTTTTTCTTTTGTCTGTTTCAATCCGTTTCATCCTTCCCAGGTTTAGCAAAACTTGCCCTCGAGTCAAATTCGGCATTATCGTCAATGTAAGGGGATAGATCAGCAATATTGAAGGTGGCAAATACACCATAAGAACTAGGTAATTCCACTTTGTAAGCATTATTGTTGATCCTTTGCACTATCTTGAATGGACCATCAGCTCTTAGGAATAACTTGACGTTTGGCTGTTTAGGAAATTGTTTCTTTCATAGATGTATCCAAACTAAGTCTCCTAACTTAAAAGTCTACTGTCTTTGATGCTTGTCACGTTGAGCCTTGTATCTCAAATTTTGCTTTTGGATTCGCTTGCGGACTTGCTCATGCAACTTCTTAATTTCCTTAGGCCTTTGGTCAGCATCAAAGCTATATTGCTGCTTATCAAGTGAAGGGCTCAAGTCTAGTGGACTAAGGGGACGAGTGCTATAAACAACTTCAAATGGACACTTCCCAGTTGTTTGATTGACAGAGTTATTATAAGCAAACTCAACTTGAGCAAGAATAAGATCCCACTACTTTAAATTCTTCCCCACAAAGCTGTGAAGAAGATTACCAAGAATCCTATTTATAGCTTCAGTTTAACCGTCTGTCTGGGGATGACTAGCGCTGCTAAACTAGAGCTTAGTTCCCGTCTTCTTCCATAACGTCTACCAAAAGTGGCTAAGAAACTTCATATCATGGTCAGAAGTGATAGTTTTAAGAATGCCATGAAGATGCACAATCTCCTTAAAGTACAAGTCAACTACTTGAACAGCATCGTTGGTCTTCTAGCATGGGATGAAATGGGCCATTTTTTAAAAACGATCCACAACTACCATGATAGAATCTTTTTGCCTCTGAGTCTATGGTAAACCCAGAACAAAATCCATAGTTATATCTTCCCAAGGTGCTTCTGGAATTGGCAAAGGCATGTATAGTTCGGTATTTTGACCCTTGGATTTAGCCAAGTGATAAATTCTGCATCTTTGTATATGCCTGTTGACATCCCGTTCAATTCGAGGCCAGTAAAAGTTCTCCTTCACCAGGTCAACTATTTTATCCCGTCCAAAATGTCCAGCTAATCCACCGTCATGTGCTTCCCAAATTATGGCTTCTCTTAAGGAACCTTGTGGAATACAAAGGGTTTTACCTCAAAATAAAAACCCGTCGTGTCTGTAGAACTGGTAGAAAGGTTGATTTACAGTTGCTTCCCACACTCCTCAAAAATCAGGATCATGCTGATACAACTCTTTAATAAGGTCAAATCCAACAACCTTGGTTTGTAGTGTTGTAAGTAAGCACATGGCAACGACTAAGGGCATCAGCTATGAAGTTCAGAGTTCCAGCCTTATGTTTGATAAGGAATGGATAAGACTGTAAGAGTTCACTCCCACAAGCATGTTTGCGACTGATCTTCTGTTAGGAGTTCAAATACTTGAGAGCCTCATGATCAGAAAAAAGTATGAACTCTTTATTCAGGAGATAATGACTCTAATGAGAGATCAAAAAATGGCATAAAATTCCTTATCATAGGTAGAATATCTAAACTTGGCATCATTGAGCTTCTCACTAAAAAAACCAATGGGATGGCCCTTCTGGCTTAAGACAGCACTAATGCCGGTGTTAAAAGCATCACAGCTAACTTTAAACACTCGGTCAAAGTTAGGAATAGCGAGGATTGGAGCTTCAGTCAACTTCTTCTTAAGCTCCTCAAAGCTTTTCTGAGCTTGCTCTGTCCACTGAAACTTCTCTCCTTTGGTGCAATCTGTAAGTAGTGCAGCAATTGAGCTAAAATTATGGATGAACCTCCTGTAGAAAGAAGCTAATCTGTGGAAGCTTCGAACCTCCTGGATAGATTTTGGAATTGGCCAGCTGTCAATGGCTGCAACTTTGCTTGGATCAATGCGAACACCCTTTGCGATAATGATGTAACCCAAGAACACAACTTCGCTGGTGAGGAAGGTGCACTTCTTGAGATTTGCATAAAGCTTCTGTTCACGCAAGGTTTGCAAAACTTGCCGCAAGTGATCTAAATGCTCCTCTCGATTCTTACTGAAAATAAGAATATCGTCAAAGTACACAACAATAAATTTACCAATGAAGGGTCTGAATACCTGATTCATCAGGCACATAAATGTGCTAGGGGCATTTGTTAACCCAAAAAGCATCACATTCCACTCATATAAGCTATCTCTGGTCTTGAAAGTGGTCTTCTACTCATCTCCTGGCTGAATTCTGATTTGATGGTACCTACTACGAAGGTCAATTTTGGAGAAAGTAGTGGCACCATGCAACTGGTCTAGCATATCATCAAGCCGAGGTATCAGAAACCGATACTTAATAGTGATCTTGTTGATGGCTCGACAGTCAATGCACATTCTCCAACTTCCATCCTTCTTAGGTACTAGAAGAACAGGTACAGCACAAGGGCTAATACTTTCTCGAACCAACCCTTTCTTCAACAACTCTTCAACTTGCCGTTGGACTTCGGCATGTTCTTGGGGACTCATCTTGTAAGCAGGCTTATTAGGACTGCCCCTAGAACGAAGTCAATGGTGTGTTGTATGTCTCGCATGGGAGGAAACCCAGGTGGTATCTTATCAGATATTACATCTGAAAATTCTGATAATAGCAGAATGACTCTAGGTGGATTGGCCGTCTCATTGTTCACCTCAAGCACCAGAATAAAGCTCATCATTTGGGCTTCAGATTTCAACACCTTGAATTCCTCCTTAGTCATCAAAGACACTAACGGCTTCGAGACACTAGATTCCCTTGAAGATTGGCTAATCTCACTGGGTAGTGGAGGCGCTAGTGTGAACTTGACACCATCTTTCATAAAAGAATAGGTGTTTGCTCGCCCGATGTGTATAGCATGTCGGTCATATTGCTATGGCCTCCCTAAGAGAAGGTGGCATGCATCCATGGAAACAACATCACATAAAACTTTTACCTCATTCCCTTTGTTGAGCCAGTGAAGCTTGTAAGGTTGTGGATGATCTTGTGCTGGCAACTTCACTTTCTCCACCATGTAGTCAGATACTACATTTTCACAGCTTCCACTGTCAATGATGACATTACAAACTTTTCCTTGGGCCATGCAACAAGTGTGAAAAATTTTGCTTCGTAGCCAAGGTTCTTCTTTGACTATTGTTGTATGCAGACTTCATCTAAGCACTAATGCTTCTCCTTGATCAACAGGTGTAATCTCCTCGTCATATACGGGATTAGTGCCGTAGAACTCAGCGTCCTCCTCATCTTCTTTAAGTGCTTCATACCCTAATCCTTCTCGAATGGTGACAACCCTTCGAGTAGGACAGTCCGCAGCAATGTGGCCAAATCCTTGGCATTTAAAGCATTTGACTGCTTTAGAACCAGATTCCTTGGTAGCATTGGATGGTGGTTTGTGCATAGCAGTAGGTTGTGGCTTGCTTGAGGAGTTGGTCTGCTAAAATTCCACCTTACAGCCTTATGGATAACCCCTAGAGGATGAAGGTTGGAAAGTGAATCTCTTAGGCATCTGCTTCTCAACATGCATGGCTAGACGGATGACATCATCTAAGGTCCAATATTGCTGAAGCTGGACTAGACGACTGATATCTGTGTTTAAGCCTGCAAAGTACCGGGCTATTGTTTGCTCCTCCTTCTATTGAATGTCACACTTCATCGTGAGTTGTTCAAACTCCCTAGTATACTCTTCTACAGATAAAGATCTCTATAAAGATTTTGTAGCTGGTTAAAATTATCCTGGTGGTAATGATCTGGCAGAAATTTCCTGATGAGCTGGCCTTTCATTTTCTCCCAGGTCTCAATCTTGCACTTTTCCTCTCGTTCTCGCTTCTGTCTGAGGTTTTCCCACCAAATAAAAGCATGTTTCTTAAGTTTGAAGGCAACAATTTTAACTTTTGTGCATCTGGAATCTCCTTGTATTCAAATACTCATTCAACAATTTGCAGCAAATCTACAAACTCGTCTGGCTGGAGTCTTCCCTCAAATTTAGGAATGTCGACCTTGATATCATTAGGGCGGAATTGTTGTTGTCGCGGACCACGGTGGTTGTCAGTGGATGACGAACTGCTGCTTACCGAATCTCCCTCTAAGTTTTCTCTGTTGTTATTTAACAAAGTTCGCTGCAATTTCACAGTGGCTTCCAACTCTCGTATCCTTCGTCTCATCTCTTCCATCTCAATCTCGTGCACATGTCTACGTCTTGGAGGCATTTTGGATAGGTGTCAAGGCTAAGGATATGGGAAAGATTGGGGTGCAGATGGAAACGTTGAAGGATATAGGGGTAGAATGGGATTTTTGGAAAGGCTAGGGATAAAATGGGAACTTTGGACAGTCTAAGGGTAAAATGGAGATTCTGGAAGAATGAGGGGGTTAAATTGCAATTTATGAAAAATATAGGGGTTTAATGGGATTCAGGTAAAATAAAGGGGCAAAAAGTGTAATTTTAGAAAAGTTTAGGGGTCAAAATGGGATTTAGGAAAATATTGGGTCAATATGAAATTTCATAAAAATTAAGGAAAAATATGAAATTACTGAAAGATTTGGGGCAAAAATGTATTTTCTAAAAAATTGGCTGACTGGGTATAGTGACGTGGCGACAATGACATGTGGCAGAGTACTATTAGTCTGACCTTTTGTTGACCGATCAAAATCGATGACGTGGCAGATGACGTCAGTGTCTTCAACCTTCAGATGGCGCAAGACGACGCGTGGATCAGCGGCAAGGCGCATGGACTTCCAACGATGGCACGTGACGGCATATGGGTTGGTTTCCAGTGACGGGGAACCTCCTGTTCCACGTTTTCGAACCTCTTGAGCACGATAGTGATGTTATTTTTCCAAGAAAACACCTGAATTGCAAAATGCGAAGACGTCAGCGACTCTTCCACTAAATCTCTCTTCTCTCCGACATATTTTCTCAACTGTAACTCACTCTCTCGCTCTCTGGACCAACTCTTATACCAAAATGGCACAGAAACAGAATGAAAAGAGAAAACTTTGAATTTTTATTTCTCGTCTGAGCTCTCTTACAACAAAGCGAGTCCTAATTATAGTGTTAAGACTCTAAATGAAAACAGGCAATTAGCTAAAACGTTACAAATATAAATGCTAGACATTTTATTGGCTTAATGAAGGGGTAACGAAACACATTTTGGCTTCATTTCTGTAACTCTCGTGCATTAAGTTTTTTCTTTTGTCCGTTTCAGCTACTATGAATATTGTCATGCTTTGCATTTAGGAAATCTAATCTACTCCATCCTCCTAGCCATTTGCATGCCACTTATGTCCAAAATGCTCTTCTTGCACTTCCTTGAGGACCAATTGATATAAGTCCGAATACACGTGTCACCTATGTCACATAATGAACAAAATTAATCAAATAAATACATGTAACATAATAATTCAAATTTAGAAATATGAAATTAATTATTTAAATGAGATATAAATAATAAAATAAAATTTAAAGGCTGCCACACGTGAAAACCAATACACACATACATGCAAAAAAACCTAATTAAGTTAACAAAGTCAACAATTCTAATTTTGTTATTTTTAATTCAAATCTCCCAAATAACATTGAATTTTCAAAAAATAATTTCAAATTCATTCTCCTCAAGATAAAAAACATTAAATCCAAAATTAACCCCAAATTTTCATAAAAAATACATTTCTTGACCAAAATGCCTGTAGTGCATAACTTTACCCTTTAGACAATTTTCTTGCTCTTAAGATCATGGATGCACCAAGATGAAAAATATAACATGTAAAATGAGTCCTAAATGAATAAACTATGTGTCCATGTGTGTTGCCTACTTACTCTCATGGATTATACACGTCCACACTTATTATGCATTCCGATAAATTCTTGCTATAAAATATTTTGACACTGCTATTTTTTAAAATTAATCACTACTACAAAATATACATTTTGGAGTGCTCATTTTTTGCCTATGGAAGCACTTCAACTAGCACTCCTATATAATATGAGAGCGCTCAAGTAAGGTGTCCTACAGTGCTTTTTAAGGAAGCGCTCTCGTAAGCTCCTCTTATGAAAGCACTTTTTTAGCTTTTAATAAAGAAGCATTCCAATAAGGTCATCATACAAGAGTGCTTCTAAGCAAAAACGCTCTCATAAATACAAGAATGCTTCTAAGCATAAGCGCTCCAATATAAGTACCCTATGAGAGCACTTTTGCTTAGAAGCGTTCCCTTAGACTAATGTTTTTTTAAAAAATATTTTATCACGTACGTGCTTCGTAAATTTACATACAATATGGCAAAGTTAAATACCATAACAAATTGAAAAATATACTTTCATTTAAACGTAAAAACGTACAATGTTTTCGGGGTTTGGTAATCTCAATCAACTACTTTGACATCAAAATTAATACAAAAATGATTAATATAATCTAATCTTCTAAACATTACATTATAAGAAAAAAAGATTGTTTAAAAGGTAAATAGTGCTTTCTAAAATATTACCAATCTGCAAAAAAAAAAAAAAAAGTTTAGATTACATAAACCAAAAAGAGAAACTAGTACAGTAATTAACATCAAGTAATGTTTTTCTATAACTATATGCACAAGAGCAGCCACTAAGCACTAGTTTTGTATTATACTCAAGATATCTCCATGAAATAAATCATATCTATAAACATGAATAATCATATCAGTAGGACAGTATCTTGAATAAGTTTCTCTTTCAAAGCCTCAAACTATGAACTGAAATTTGCAAGGCCAATAATACAAATCATACATACAAAGAATGAAAGAGATTTACAATTCAAAACCAATTGGAATATCATGTTCAAATAACAAGCATAAACAATTAACAAGGATGAAGAATAAATACAACAATAGGCATATGTCTTCACCTCCTCAAATAAATATTATTTATATTGTCTAGAACGGTTTTGGAGTTTTCACTGATGCTCATATATTTCCTCTCTTGCAAATAACAAGCATAAACAATTAACAAGGATGAAGAAAAGCCCACAGAAGAGACAAGTTAACTAAATTTGGTATGTTTGGCCGACAACAAAAAAAAAAAAAAAAAAACTAAATTTGGTTTGCGGAAACTAGAATTTAAAGGGATCAAAGGGATGACAAGCACATGCCATTAGCTCAGCATTTTCTATGTTTGCTAAATTCAGTTTCATAGTAATGAAACTTGCTCTTAAAACATTTAGATTATTAGAGGCTATCAACCAGTAAAACTGACCAGCAAAAACGTAAGAACTTCTTCAAAGGAGAAAAACATTAACTCAATCCTTTGTATACAAAGGCTTCACTAAAGCTCCAGTTTTATTAGTGACTGAAGAATTAGGTTCAAATGTCATAATTTAAATATGAAAAGATAGCACCTAATATGATTTCCCCCATATAAAAAATGAAAGCCCTATATACATAACATGACAACAATAGCATCTAGATGAAAAACTAACGTACAAAACTTATGCTGGATTATTGACCGTACACAAGCTTTGCGAGCAAAAGGTAATATAAAGCCACTAAGAAGAGGTCAACATGAAAGCAAATTCCAAAGCTTGATGCCAAGTTACAAAGTTCTTATAGAAGAAAGGGGCACATTTACAATATTATATATCTGATCAAGCAATTTGAACATAAAAAATGTTTTCAGCATTAAAAGAAAAACAGAAAACTTAGTACAATGGGATCAATTATTCCATATGAAAATCCAGGGGTAGAACCAACAATATGAAATATCAAGCAAAAGGAGGTTTTAAGCTTAAGCACAAGAAAATTGAGTTGTCAGGAGCTTTGTTAACACAAAACCCAAGCCACTTAATAAAATTTTAAATTTAAATAAAAAAGGCATAACTCCAAAACATGCATGAGAAATCAACAGAAAAGTGACTGTATCTCATCAAGTAACTTAATACCAAGATGGTATTTTTGTTAATATGATGTTGAATTGCTTTTGGATCTGCTTGAAATCTTTTAATTTGTTAATAGGGATGCGCTAGAGTTTGATGTTAAAATATTGAGTAGCCTTGTCATCTGCTGAGTGTGCAAACTCAGGTATTATCCTACAACAGAAAGAAAATATCATAAACAAATATTTCGAATAAGTGACAAACAGCCAAATAAAGTAGTTCACCAGTGAGCAATATCAAGGATTCGTCCCTTCATCACTTAGTGATATAAGCTTTAGTATCATGTCAATAACTGCTTCAACTTATAAGCTTAAGTAATGAAGTTACATCTCATGTCAAGCCATTAAAGTGAGGTTAAGTTCTAAACAATTCATCAGAGAATCTCATTAAAAGTACAGAAGATATTATTAGCTACCACCGTTTGATGCCAAGACATTCTCACTTGTCAGATCCTATACTAACATTGGATATTGTAAATGAATCTATTGAATTTCTTTCCGAAGCATCCCTACCACCATAGTTAACCAACAGAAGTACCACCAATCCTACAAGAGTACATAGTGAAAAAAGTTTGATGCGGCAAGGAACATTAATATTAAAATTGTATATAATATATAAAAGAATAATGGTTAAAATTTAAGCAAACTTTGACAACTTAATGAAAATTGCATGCTAGTAGTACCTATATTATCAAATGCTCCACTGCTATATATACTTATCAAGTGCTCACGGTCTAAAGTTTCCATAAGAACATTACAAGTAGACTTTTTAGAACAATACTCAGTAATGGAATCTGCTAGATATTAGGAAAAGTGTGTGCGCGCGCGCGTGCGTTTAAGCACAATACTCAGCAGAGTAGAAGTTGGAACTCTTTCGCTATCACGATTTTGTTATTATATCACTGCATGAAATAACATTACTAGAATCCATAATATGAGATAGAAAATGGAGAATATTATGAATAGTAATTATTTCAACTATGACAATTTGCAAGCTTTTCTTCCAGGCATAAGAATCTCATATGTAAATTAATTTAGTAGAACAAGTTAGCAGAAAACTACAATATTGACGAGCTTAGGATATATAAATCCTAACATACCAATGCAACACAGTGCATAAACTATAACAATCATGGAATGAACAGGGATATGGTCACTGAATAATATCTTCAAAAAAAAAAAAAAACAACCAAAGTGGAATACAAACTGAAGCCCAATAGTAATCATAACAATAATAAAATTTGTTTCTTTTAAAGAATGGAAAAAATTCTAAGTTTTATAATTAAACAGTCCAAATTCACATATCTTAGATAATCATACCTCCACACCTACTTTTATTTAAAATTTTTGTGATTTACCATTTCATTAAAGCCATTGACGAGCTCACGATTCCAACTCTGCAAATGGCAATGAAGATCCCAACCTATAAAGGGCCTTCCTTATCAAGAGCACACTAGGAGAACCAGAACCACCCACAAACTTATGCAGACTCACAGACACAGCATCACACTCATCAATATCCCGATCTCATCTCAATTTCCATGTATAAACCATTATAAACCTAAAATCTATCATTTCATTTTTTTCAACTTTTCAAAACCCAAACAAAAACCCATGATTTCAAATACCTTACAGCGAAATGAAAGCATGAAATGTAAGGAGTCGGGCAAGATGAGCATGGATCAGAGAAGGTGAGGTGATGTGGCTATGGGAGACAATGAGCATAGATCTGGGAAGGTGAGGCAATAAGGTTGTGGGAGATGGCGCACCGTTAATAGAGACGGACCTCAGCTAGTAAACAGAGATCATCGGACCCACGCATAACGACGCATGATGTCAAACAGTAGCAACACAGACAAACTCGTAGCTAGACGGCAAGAACACGTATGCAGAAGGAAAAATTTTCTGTCCATGGCAAGATCTGGCAGACTGGGCGCAGCTACAAACGATGACTTATCAAGCCTTGGGAGAGAATGCGTAACACTGACTATCTAGAAGAGAGCAAATGAATTGAGCTAGGGAAATTTTTTTTAACTAGACCCTTCGGAGCGCTCGCCATTAGAGTGCTCCAGAAGTTTGATTTTTCAAAAAAGAAAAATAATAATAATTAATTAAGATTGGGAGAATGATAATTAAGGATTTATTAAGAATATTAATCTCAATTATAGATCGTAAAATTTTGAAATCCCAGTTAAGGATCATGTTCCTTAATTGTGATTAAAAAAATATAATTTGTGAGGTGAGATTCATTATTGCCACTTGGGAATTCACTAACCCAACTTAAAAAAATTTGTAACGTATATTGTGAAAGCATGAAACCCCACTTGAAAATTGAATGTTTAATAAAAAGCACCACTTGAGAATTTACTAACTCGACTTGAAAAAATTTTTAACGTATATTGTGAAAACATGAAACTTCACTTGAGAATCAATTGTTTAATAAAAAAACACTAATTTGGATAAGTCACCTTTTATTAATGATTCTCAAGTGGGGTTTCATTTTTTCACAATATACGTTAGAAATTTTTTTAAGTTTAGTTAGTGAATTTCCAAATGGCGCTTTTTGTTAAATATTCCATTTTTAAGTGGGGTTTCATATTTTTACAATATACGTTAGTAATTTCCTCAAGTTGGGTTAATGAATTCCCAAGTCGCGTTAGTGAATCCCACCTCACAAATTATATTTTTTTTTATCACAATTAAGGACCATGGTCTTTAACTTTGATTTCAAAATTTCACGATCTGTAATTGGGATTAATGTTCTTAACAGGTCCTTAATTGTCATTCTCCCATTAAGATTCTATAAACTTTTTAGAGCTCTTCCCTTACAAGCGCTCTGAAATGTCTATACAAAATTTTAAATTATATTTTATATACACGTTTCAGAGTGATTTTGCAAGGAGCGCTGCAAAAATCTATTTCTAAACAAAATTAATTAAAAATAAAAAATTTAATGGATGGTGGAGCACTTTTTTTCTTTTGACAAAGCACTCCTGTAAAATGCATATTCGAAGCGCTTTATATAATAAGCACTTCAAAAAGTTTCACATTTATTTTTTAGAGTGAGTTTTACATAAGCACTTTGAAATGAGCAATTTCATAAGCCACTTTTATAGTAGTGAATTCTTTTAAGGTAGCTAATTTTCATTAATGAGTTTTTTTATAGTGAGCTATAAAATTCCTAACTATTTGACTTGAATGTGATAGTTAGAAAGTGAATTTTAATTGTCCTGTTATCAATATATGATTTATTTTTTTTTAGTGTTTGAATGAAATTACTTGATTTATAAGTTATGCGCTCTTGTTATTCTAAATGATTATTTTAGTTATTTCATACTTACTCCATTCATATTTCTCTCATTTATACCCTACAAGGTTCAGAGAACACACCCCAGCACGAGCCCTCATTAGGGTGCCTCGTTATTCACAATCAAGCATAGACTGTTATGACTCTGGTTGGTAGACAAAATTCAAATTTGAATTGAAACACTGTCACCTATCTGTATAAAAGGCAACAAGCACGTAACTGAGAGGGTCTCTCTTCAATACCTTACACAAGCTAGACCGCATCAACCAAAACTATGTGACCCTCCATTATTCACAAACTCACCCAACATGATCCTTTTCTTCTAGTTTAGACCTTCTAGCTCTTTACTTTGCTTTTCCCTCTGAATAAAATATCATTTCTTTATGCACAATTTCATTGCCTAGACTCTAAATTCTCTTTGGCTCTTTAAGAAAATTGTGGTAAAGGACTTTGAGAACTCATAATCACTAATCACTAACTCATTCAAGGAAATATATAGCTCCTCTGGCACACTTGACACAATTTGAAGGGCATGATGCTAGTGCACAAATTGGCATTTACAAGGGACTTTTAAAAACGTTTCAAAGGTAAACACTGTAGAAAATAAAGGCGGTGGAAATTTTGTAATATTCGGCATGTCTGGAGGACTTTTAACAACGGGTAAAAAGTTACTTGTTGTTAAAAAGACTTACAACATTGGGTATATATTTACTCGATGTTGTATGTTTTTTAAATAACAAAAAAATTAAATATTTTTAACATCGAGTGCCAAGGCACACAATATTGAAACTTAGTTTATCCAAAAAATAAAAAAAATATAATTTTTAACATTGGGTGCCTTAGCACCGGATGTTAAAAGTATGTTTCAACATTGGATGCCAAGGCACCTAATGTTGAAAATTGTTTAAATGCCCCTCCTCTTGGCCCCTTTCAATTCTTATCTTCTTCTACTTCACTGCCCCCACCATTATCTCATCATTTACAGCGTTCTCATCTTCTTCATCTTCACAGCCCCACCATCACCTCATCACTCATAGTTGAACCCTCCAAACCACTATAGCCTCGTTGCCTCATCTTCCCATCTACCATCGCCTCACCTCATCACCTCCTACTCCAATCGTGAGCCTCCTCCTCCACCCCTTCGCCTCACCTTATCACACCCTTGGTTGGCTTCTCTCCTACACTGCCACCCCTCCCCTCCTCCTTCAGCCTTCCCCTCACCCCCCACTCACTCAGCCCCCCTCCCATTTCACCCCTTCCACATTGCCCCTTCCCTCCCCCTCGTCTCCCTAACTCCTCCATCCTGCTCCTCCTTTTTCCTCACTATTTCTGAGCTCCAGGTACCATTCTATTTTTTATTTTTAATTTATATTTATTAATTATATTTTGATTTCAATTTCACTTCTAATTTTAGTTTAATTTATTTTGATTTCAATTATATTAGCCTTAGTTAGAATGTTTCATGTATGATCAAATTGTTGTTGTTTGAAGGAGTGAAGGTATAAAACTATTATTTTTTTGCTTATAAAATTTGTTAGAATGAAGTCTAATTTTTACGAAAAATTATGCCAAAATTTTGTGAATGTTGTTCTTTCTCCTAAATTGCTTCAAATTTAGTTGTTATTGATATTGATTGTTGTTGGAAATGTTGTTAGTGGGTTCATAAAACCTTAGGTTGTTGCATGTGATTATTTATTTGATGTAAAATCATGAAATTTCTCTTGTAAATTTTTTTAAAAATTTTGGGAGGTTTAATTTTTAGGGGAGACTCTGCCAAATTTTTTTTAAATTTATTCTTTTCCCTAAATTACTTAAAATATTATATTAACTAGAAATTTACATTTTTGAAATAGTTTGAAGACGAAACCATGAACATTAGTTTTATTCTCCTTTAGATAGTGACATATGGATCGTAATTGGATGAATACTAGATGAACGAGTGATGAGTACGATAATGGGGTGAAAGAGTTTTTGAAATTTGTTAAGAAAAATGTTGTTGACAATAGTGAAAAGTTCTATTGTCCTTGTGTAAATTGCTCGAATGAGAGGAGACTAAGTGTTGTCAAAATAAGAGAACATTTGATTTGCGATAGTATTTGTAAGAATTATACGGTATGAATTTGGTGGTATGGTGAACATTAGAAACTTTTAGTGGTACATTTCAATATGTAGAAGTTGATCATAATCTTAGTGATGAAGTAGATATGGATGAAGATTGACTAGAGTACATGATCTGTAATGTTAGTGAAGAGGCCTTTGAATGAGCACATGCATATGATAACTTGTGCACTGATGCGAAAATGCCTTTATACCCAAGGTGTATTGATTTCAGTCTATTATTTGGGGTGTTAAAATTGGTTACCTTGAAGGCAAGAGCTGGGTGGAGTAACAAGAGTTTTACACGGTTGCTAGAGCTACTCCAAATAATGTTTGCAAAAGGAAATGTACTACTAAATTGTTATTGTGATACTAAGAAGATCTTATACCCAATAGGTATAAATTTTAAAAAGATACATGCATGCCCCAATGATTGTATACTGTATAGAGAAGAGCTTAAAGGGGAGGAGGAGTGTCTAAAATGTGAGGCACCATGGGACAAAGAAAAAGCAGCTCCCATAAAGTTCTTGTGGTATCTTCCAATTATACCAAGTTCAATTGCCTATTTGTGAATACTAATGATGCGAAGAAGTTGAGGTGGCATAATAGGACTTTAGCAATGACTAAGGAATCTGAGGCTTGGATTTTCTACCAATAGAATGAATCCTTATGGTAACCTTAGCATTTTACATAACTCATGGCCTATTCTTTTGATGATTCATAACATATCACCTTGGCTATGCATGAAATGAAAATATATGATGCTATCTATATTGATTTTAGAACCAAAACAACCTAAAAATGACATTGATATTTACTTAAGACCTTTGATTAAAGAATTGAAAGAGCTGTGGGAGGTAGGTGTGGATGTGTCTGATGCAAATCGGAATGAGAATTTAAAGTTATATGCTATGATATTTTGCACTATAAATAACTTTGCTGCATATGGAAATTTGTCCAAGTACAGTGTCAAGGGTCACAAAATATGTCCAATTTGTGAAGAAGGCATATGCTATCATCAACTTCAGCATGGAGGAAAGACAGTCTACCTTAGCATCGGATATTTCTTAGATGATATCACTTTCATCGTAAAATAAAAAAAGCTTTTCATGGCCATCAAGAGCACCTTTATGATTCAGTTGCTTTGACTGAGGAGCAAGTCTATGAACAAGTGAGGCACCTTCTTAAATTAAGGCATTGTATTTGTCATACCTTAACTCTAAACCTTATTAACCTCCATTTTATGATCATTAGGACCTTAAATGGTAGCTTAGGAACCAAGAAATCAAATCTGAAAACTTGAATTGGCGGATACTGTTCATTCGGTAAATCCCAAATTTTTGACCAACTTTGAAAATTCATAACTAAATGTAGAAAAATCAAAATTGAGTGGTTCCAAAGCCTATAGAAAGCTATTTAAGTATAATTTATAGAAAAGTACTTTAAAGAACCAAATCCTTTCATAAAAATCTCGAGACTGTACGTAAGAGTTACGGTGCCAATGGTTCAAAAACTATTTTCCAGATTTACAACCTTAACTTTGGAAATCCGCCATAAATCGTACACATAGCCAATTTAAACGTTTTACCTATGGAGTTAAAGCTTATTATATGTACTATAATCATGCAAAAATTCCAGATTTAAAATCATTTCATAGCTACATCAAAAGTTTATTTGAAGGACACTGCCTTCACAGCATTACAACAGTCCAGAATTACATTACAATACCAAAATGATCAAAAGGGAAACATTAATACAATTTAAACCTTGAATCAATTCTCCCTTCTTCCAGATGGTTCAACCCCTAAAAGACTTTGAATTTTAAATAGAGTGAGATTTCATAGAAATCTTAGTAGCAAGAGGAAATTAACAATTATGTTACGAGCATTATTAAGCATTCAACTTTAAGCCGTTATTGTGAGCTATTACATAACATACTTTAAGCCACTCTAACATGCATGGCCAAGGTAAATTTCATAGCAAGGAGCTTTAATATGCATAGCCAAGGCAAAACTCATAGCAATAAGCTCTAACATGCATAACCAAGGAAAAACTCTTAGCAAGGAGTAGCAACATATAGCATCACACATCAATGGCAACTTGCATGCTAACAATAATGCACAATAACATCAAAGTTAATTAAAACTTGCTACCTCACTCCAAGCTTAAGTACACCCAAAATCTTCCCTTCCTCTTCCTTGGAACTTCAAGAAACCAAATTGTAAGAGGTTCCCTATAGATGCTAAAATTACACTAGTGAGAAGGGATGATGTTCTATTTATAGGCCATGTTTTATCTATTTGCCACATAAGATCTAGGAAATTACATGAGCTTAGGTGTCAACTCCCCAAGCCTTCTTGACTACTTTTCCATATTTAGAAAAATCCAAATGAAAATAGTCATTTTAATGTCCAAGAAGTCAAAATCCTATCCATTGGTGACTTGACCAGTGGCACTCTCTTGTTGATCACTTTTTCATATTTAGAAAAATCCAAATGAAAATAGTCACTTCAATGTCCAAGAAGTCAAAATCCTATCTATTGATGGCTTGACAAGTAGTACTCTCTTGTTGATCAATTTTCCAATAAATTTCATAGAAGCTTCCATTCTTTATCAGTATAAATTCTACTAAAATAACTCCCTTTCCTCTAATTCTAGTGTCATAACCATCTCAACTATTTTTAACCAGTGTCCTGGCATATTCCTCATCTTTTTCTCTTTCTAAAATGGTCCTCTTTTATTACCATCACCCTCTAGATAATGGTATAATAGAAAAATTATTCTATTTTCTCACATTTTCACCTTATTCAAGAAATACTTTTTCAGAGCTAATGGACTCAGAAATGGTTTCTATCTATTCCATAGTCCCACATTATCTTTAAAGTAGTCCCATGAATTTTCTTAGAATTTATTTCCTCTTTTAGGTATTTATTTGGGATTTTTCAAAGAAAAGCTTTAATTTCGGATTTCAGATTTTGGCCGCTCATCATGACTAAACATTCACAGAGCCTCCTCGTTCATTTTATCTTTCTCTTTTCCCTACTTTAGCCCCATAAACCCTTAATACATGCTTATATCCAAGTTATGGAAATTTTGGGATGTGACAATATTGATGTTATGCATGTGAAAAAAAAATATGTGTGATGGTATTATTGAAACACTTTTGAACATGCTAGGCAAGACAAATGATGGTGTCAATGCAAGATTAGATTTAAAAGAAATAGGAATACAAGAGGACTTATACCCAAGATCAGAAGGCAAGAAGACTTACTATCCCCTAGCTTCTCATACATTGTCCAAAGTGGAGAAAAAAGGTTTTTATGAGTGTTTACATAGAATCAAAGTGTCATCAAGTTATTCTTTAAATACTAATAAGCTTATGTTGATGAAAGAGTTGAAACTGGTAAGTTTAAAGTCTCATGATTGTCATGTCTTAATGTAACAATTATTACTAATGGCCATTTGAGATATATTGAAAAAGATTTGAGGCACACAATAACTAGACTATGCTTTTTCTTAAATATAATATGCAGTAAAGTTGATCCCTTTAAATTAGATGAGTTGGAGCAAGAAGCTTGCATTATCTTATGTCAACTTGAGATGGACTTTCCTCTTTTATTTTTCAACATTATTATATACTTAATAGTTCATATAGTGAGGGAGGTAAAAATGTGTGGCCTTATCTACTTACGATGGATGTACCTAGTTGAGAGATACATGAAAATATTGAAAGGGTATGTGAAGAATCCTTACCTCCTTGAAGCATCTATTATTCAAAAATATGTTACTGAAGAAGCTACGGAATTTTGTTCTAATTACTTGTCAAATACAAATCCAATTAGGCTTCCTAAATCTCATCAAGAGAGGAGGCAATTAGGTCACAACACACGTAGGGTATCAATAAAAAGTATGAATCATGATGAAGTACAAGAAGTACATTTATACATCTTAAATAATATTGATGAAGTTTGAAGTTACATAGATATACGTAAAGAACTTCTAAGGGTAGAATGCAATCGACTGAGAATGACTGAACAAAGGTTCTTGAAAGAGCATAATAGAACTTTTGCATATTGGTTCAAATAAAAAGTCTTAAATGAAGACAATGTTTCTAATATGATTTAATGGTTAGTAGAGGGTCCTAACATGGATATGATATGATGGAGTGCATATAATATTAATGGATATTTCTTTTATACTGTGCAAAATGATAGAGTTACAATGGTGGCTGAAGATGTGCACTTCTCAAGTGAGAAAGATAAGAATCCAAAAATGGCATCCATGCCTTATTTTGGGATTATTGAAGAGATTTAGGAGGTTGATCATACAAAATTTAGAGTGCCTATTTTCAAATGCAAGTGGGTTGACATCAATAGCGTGCAAGAGGATAAGTTAGGATTTACATTGGTTAATCTTAAAAGACTAACTTATAGGGAGGAGCTATTTATTATGGCAGACCAAGCAAAACATTATGTCACCGATCTAGCAAATAAAAGTTAGTTAATAGTTGTCAAAAGAAAAAGGGTGATTGATAGTGATAATAAGAAGGAAACAGAAAACTCCTACCTTCTCATTGGGACTACCCAATTTGAATATAGATGAGATAGATGATAAACATGCCAGATGAAGTGATCACCATGAAGGGATAAGGGAGAATATCTCTATGTGAATTTAACTTTTAAATTAATATTAGTTTTCTAATTTTGAATTATGCTTTATTTATAATTCTTTGTGTTTTACTTATTTTACATTATTTGAATTATGTTTTATTTACAATTCTTTATATTTTATTTTTAGGAACATGGAGAAGAATAAGAGTGAACCTACTAATAGTGCTCTAAGCCAGTTGTCTGTAGAGGTTACTTCGAGCCAGCCTATTGCAGAGGTTACTCAAAGCTAGCCAATAGTAGGTATTGTTCATAGTAGTGATAGTGATACTAATCAGAGCTAGTCAATGAGAAGGGTAGGCAAGACACACGAATGAGAGAGCTGGCCTTGAGTAGGACTATTAGCCGCAGATTACCAATCCAGTTTAATCGGCGGTAGAAACCATGAGGGCCAAATAAGACTAAGTTTGTCAGCTACATTAGGCTCCTGTCATGTAATAAGCCTAGTATCTTGTATGAAGATTGGATTGATATGCTAGAACGTGTGAAGGAATAGATCTGGGAAAGCATTCAGCTATATCAGTGTAAAGTCATAAACACTTATAATTATTATGTGTAAAATACTAACTATTATTAATCGCAGCTCATCTATAATGTTTTGAATGATAAAGCATATTGGAGATAGCTATAAAATATTATGGGAAATGTTGGAGAGGTTTCAAGACTGACCTTGTAAGGAAATTTGTCCATGTCAAGTTGAAAGAAGGTCAGCCTCATCCTAATCCTCTTGAGACATATCAGTTTCTGGATGAACAAACTTACCAGGAATTCTACTGGATTTGGACTTCTAAAAAAGCTATAGTTAGTTGACTTCTAATTGATTTAATTGTAGTAATTTCATTCAATTAATTGTATTAATTTGTTAATTTTTTATTGACAGGAGAAATGAGCAAAGAGTAAAGAAATTACTTGAAGAAATTAATTGTGTTATTGAACACAATGTCTCATGGGCATTATGATCGTGTTGATGATATTTTGATGGATGAGAAGTTGAAGAAGAGAGAGCAAGAAGCTAAATCTGATCCTTCTATTCTCTTATCCCTACCATCGCCTATCTCTTGTGAGGATAAATGGAGATATGGTCATCAATACAAGAAAGGAGGGTATACGAGCGAGAAGGCACACAAGGTTGGCAAAAAGATTGTAAGTAACATTTAATTCTTTATTTTTTTATTCAATTATCAATATAAAATGTTATGATATTTGTTTTTTTTATAGGAGGCTATTAAGGAGCAATGATCGCAAGGATCCTTCATTCTAGAAGGTAGAAATGACATTTTAGTGGTTACTGCAGGCAAAGCAAAGCATCTAGGGTGCATTAGAGGTCTTAGATTTGGTGTGGGAATCAGAGATTACTTCAGGGTACTTGCACGCTCTAGCAGCTCGGGTGTTGTTATAAGAGAGGGGTTGGAAAGTGTAATGACAAATATAAGGCAACAAGCAATGAAGGATGCTGAAGCTTCATTTGAAACTCGTTTGGAAGCCTGCTTGGAAGTCTGGCTTGCAAAAATGAAGAAGGAGATGATAACCTTTATGTCCTCATGACAAGAGATGATTGCCGATGCACCTCATACATAGTCTCTTAGATATCACATCATGAAAGAGAGTAATGATCTTAGACACATGTTAGAGGGTCCTTCGGCGGGAAACATCAGTGAACCATGGGACCTATATTTATAAGATCTTGATAGACACTTTATAACATCCTAAATTTTTAATCTTGCGTTAATGACTGATTAGTAGATGAATTAGTTATTTAATGTAGGATTAGGGTTCTGGATAGTGAAGTATCATTTTGACTTATTGGGATGTTATATGAATACGTACAAGAGGAAGAACAAAATCTCGAAGCAGAGCATGTGAGCAGAGTGAGGATTTCCCTCACTGTGCCACGTGCCGCAGCGCATGTTGTAGAACTTTATTTAATAGGATGTGTTCAGCTCGTGAAAACAGAAAGGGAGAAGTCTAGAGTAGAGAAGAGCAAGGGATGTGCCAGGGCAAGCATAATTAGGAGCAAGGATGGTGTTTTTAACCTATTACTTATTAGGTAAGTCACGCACTACCTTAAGTTCTAATTCTACCCTATTTTCTCTTAGCTCTAAATAGTGAAAAATTGAATTCGGGAGTTTTAAGGGGTTGATTTCTTACCCTATAGTAATAAAAAGGTTCTTTGGAACTAAACTAGTACTTTGTGACTGGTTTGGGTTGAAACGATAAAGCTTTAAAGCTGTAGGCAAGATTTATCCTAATCTAGAGAGAGAGAGAGTAGTGAGAGAAATTGGCCAAAAAATGTTAAAGCTTGAAATGAGGGGTAATCGGTGGTAATATGTGTAATCGAGTATGAAATGTGGATTCAATAGCGATTAGGTGTGTTACTGTGATGATTGGCACTTTTTGTCAATAGAGAAATTGACTTGGAATGCCAATTTTTTTATAGATTCTAATGTGTGACGAGTAGATAAGCAAGAAGAGTTTCGAGAAAAGAAGTTACATGAGTAACCATTTCTATCAGACAGAAGGGTTGATGTAACCATGTAGTTTATTGTGTTTATTAACTATTATAACTGTGTAAAAGTAAATACAAAATGAGAAATAGTGGTTTATGAGTTTTTATGCATGATTTGTATTGAAAATGGTTTTAGCATGAGTATTGGTTTGTGAAATAGTATTTGAAAGGTTATCGATTTCAATTTAAATATATGTATATGATATGATGATATATGTTGTAGAAATGTAAAGAAAGTAGTGATAAATTGTGACAGAGCATGATTATAGAGTATGAGAGTTCACTCAAGATATGTGGGGATGTGTGTGTGTGGAGATATATGAGAGAAAAATCCATATGATCGAGTTGGCACCATGGGACATCCGATGCAGCATTATATGGGCTGTTACTATGAGTAATCCAGTACAGCATATCATAGGACTATTACCATAGAATATTCGAGTAGTCTGGCAACTCCCTAATGCCCGATAGGGTGCAGTTAAGAGTCAACGATGCCTTTATCACTAGTATGTGAAGAGGGAAAACCATAGTCCGTAGGTGGATTAGATTACCTCTGACTGGGTGTTTCTACCACCGAAAGTGTGCTCGGATTAACAAGTAGTTGATCCAGAAAAGCCTATGGTTTCGTGTCGGAGAGTATTAGAGATTTGGTGGCTAGATGATCATGCTAGTGTATATTTGTGTGGAATTCCTTTGAAATGATGTTATGTCTTCATACTTTTATATATATGTGATATTACCTTAGTTTTGATACTTTAGCATGGTTATTTGTGATAATAGACATTAAATGAATTATATTAGTTGCTGAGATTTTTATCTCACCTGTGGTTATTCATATCTTTCAGGTTTTGGTACTAGTAGGTCAAAGGGAACAGGCATTGGCTAAGTAGAGATCTCTTACTAAGCCTTTGTAAGGTTTTAGGTGTAATCAAGTTGTTGTTATTAGCATTGAGTATGTATAAGTTGTCATAGGATTTATATGTGTGCATAAAGATGTGATTATTGTATGTGATGATTTGAGATCCGTAGCCCTTATATATGTGAATGGTAAAATAAATGGATAGGCTAGTGGACGAATGTGCGTATATGTGAATACAAGGTGTTTGAAGTGTATGTGTAGTGATTTGGCCATGTATGAGAATATAAAAGTGAAAATGACATTTGGCCTAAAAGTGTGAAATGGGCAATTTACAGGCTAAATAGGTGTATGCATGTTATGCTATGTATATGTATGGTCAATCAGGTATATATTGTCCATTTGGACGTGGTTAAGGCCTAAAAAGTGGCCAATGACATTTGGTTGTGAATTGAGACACTTGAGTGACAAGATTTTGGCAAAAAATGGTCAAAATGCACTTGGGTGTTCAATTTTTGATAGAAATATTGAATTAAGTTGAAATTAGTGTCATTAGTTAGATTTTGAAACAAGCTTTGTGTAGGCACTTAAACCATCCCAATTGGGCATCGAATGTGGAAATGGCGCGCATCTGAATTTCATATCAAAAACTACCATTTGACAGCAAATTTAGTTATGTGCACCGCGGCGTATGTACCAGCATGCCACGGTGCACAGTACAGGGCAAGCGACTATGGCCTCTGTGCCACATGCTGTGATGCATGTGGCTCGAGCCTAACGCACAGTGCTAGATTTCATTTAATTTTCCTATTTTGCACATGGATTCTTAGTCCTTGATGCAGACATAGATATTACTTTTGCTATGTATTGGGGTTTTATAACCCAAGTGATTTATAAAATAATTTCTGAAAATCTTTTATTGGGATCTTAAGGTTTTCAAGATTTTCAAAGTAAATGATTTTGAATTAATTAGAATTGATTGTAGTGGAGTGTATGGTATTTTCAAGAAAGGGCATTACACACTTGGTCACTCTTAGCAGTGTTCACACTTTGGGACAAACTGTCCACCACAAGCAAATGCAACAAGATCAAGTCAGAGTGGTGGTAGAAGATGTAATAATAGTGAAGCGCTCATCCCATTCCTTATTGATGAGGTCAAGACTGTGTCTGAAGCTATTAGTACTTTTATCTTGTGGCCCAAGAGATTTGTGAGTATGGTTCAAGTTGAGGTACATTTTATTAAATATTTCATACATTTTATTAAATATTTCTTTCTTATATTATTTTTTAATTAACTATATCTCTTTCCTTTTTAGCTTCTCTTACCAAATGATTCCCTGCCGAAACTTTCACAACCCTTATTGCAACTGCAGCCACCGCATTTAACTCCTTTCCAACAAATAATTTTATTTGCCTATAATAAATTATTTCAAGAAAAATAATTGTGCAAAGGAAAAGGATGTTGTGGGTATGGAGAATCTAGTGATAATTGAAAGGGAAGATTTGAATCAGCTTCTCTTGAAAAGTTAACTAACCACAACGTCAATTGAGCTATTTATGCTGTAAGTATGTTTTTCTTGAATATAATTAATTTATCAAGTTCAATCAACCAACATGATTGCATTATCGCAAGAACCTCTATCATTTGTGCATTACATCGGGCAAAGGTGAAAATTTTAGACTTCTTTACCCTCATTGCATAACGTAGAAAGGGAATACTTTGGAAATAAGATCTCGGTACCTCCAGCAATGAATATGTGAAGTCAAAAAGGATCTTTTCATAGCTCTATATGTGCACTCGTAAGGACCAATTTATGATTGATAGTTTTTTGTTAAATGTGGATTTGTTCTAATAACTCACCCAATTTTGTAAGGACCATTGTCAGCTGATTGTTCTTTCATTGAACAGTAACACATTTTATCTTTTTATGCTCCCTCCATTACCAACCAAACAAGGACATAAAGAAGACGATAGACTCGTAAGTGTACTTGTATAAAACTATCAATTTTTATAGATATATTAGTTATAAATATCATGATGTTGACCATAGGCAATAAAAACATATTAAACAATGGTCCCGAAAAAGCATGCACATGAACTAAGGGATCATATATGAATCGAGCCAAAGGCAAGTTAAACAAACATTTTATTAACTTATTCAATTATTGATATTTATTGCTGATTTCCAATTAGTTATATATATGTTTTTATATAGAGTCATAGGCAATCATAGAAGACTAGTTTATGCAGCGTATATATAATGAGGCACATGCTCAATATCATCACATTAGGAATGATTGAATTTACAAATGAGGTAACTATATTTTTTAAAAGCTAATTTCATTGTTATTTGAATTAGTTAATTTTTAATTATAATTTTATACTTTAATTTAGATGTTTGATATTGCGGATCCATTTTTTGAGGAAGAGGTTGACAATATCCTCACACGTTAGATACAATATTTTGTTGATGGTATGTGAGGTTTAGATAGTTTTTTAGGTAATTGTATAGAACATTTGAGTTTTGTGTAATTTCTATAAAATTTTGTATTGAAATTTTGATTATATATATGTACTGGAATTGGCTGGTTGGCAATAAATTATATAGAACATTTTCAATTGCAGAAATTGAGAAAATAAATGAAACAAAATTAATTTTTTTAAAAAATAAATCTCAACAACAAGTATATCTATAATTGCTGTTAAAAGTGTTCTGCTTTTAACAATGGTTAAAGACACAACTGCTGTTAAAAGTTCATTTTTAACGATCGGTGTGTCTTTAACCGCTATTAAAAGGAAATTTTTAACAATGGTTATAGGCAAACCTGTTATTAAAAGTCTACTTTTGATAATAAGTTTGCCTACAACTGCTATTAAAGATTCCCTTTTTTTAAAAAATGAAGTGAATGAGAAACTTTTAACAGCAGACTTAGAACCATTATTGAAAGTTTATTTTTAACAGCGGTTGTCCAACCGCTGTTAAAAGTCCCGTAGTCTTAATATCTCTTGAAAACAGCAGTGGTTCTATAATTGCTGTTAAAAGTCTATCCTGTAATAATGACACTAATGATAATTGTTTACAACTTGCAACTATCTTTAGAAAATTTAGCATAAAACATTTTAGGAGAAAGGACAATTGTGTAATATTATACTTCTATTATGGACCAATTATTTTTTTGAAATTTTACATTTCTTGGTCGAAACTGAAATTAACTTCAATATAATGATATTCTAAAATATCTCAACATAAGCCGGAGATATTGCGTCTATGCCACCAGCCCACCATATTCCCTCCTACTATAATTCCTATTTCCTCCTGCTATACATATTTTTTGGTCTAATACTCTTATATGCCCCGAAAGCAATGACTTAACAGTTATCCAATATTCTTTGGCTCGCATATTCTATGAGATCTCGAATACCGTATTGTTCATATGGATTTTATTATTTAGAAGCTGACATTGAGTGCTGAAAGAAACATTAAAAGGAAGAGTTCACGGGTGACAACAGATCGAGAATCCGTGAGCTTGTACAGTATATTAAGTAGTAACAAAGCTAAGCGACAAGGACCCTTTCATGATGAGCTAGACATGTGTTGGCTTCTTCCCCACTCCGTTTCTCTGTTGTCAAAACACACCCGTGACTCAAAGGTCCAGCCTTATATTATAATAATAATAATAATAATAATAATAAGAAGAAGATTGAATGGGACATCTTGCTCTTTCGTGCCCTTTGCTATTAATTTATTCATTCCTTTTAATTACTTCAGGAAGCCACCCCAACTCAGCTCCTCTTCTCAGCACGTATTCAAGGTGTGTGTGTGTGTGGGGGGGGGGGGGGGATCCACTTATGGGAAACTGACAGTTACTTTGGTAATAGTTTTATTATGCTATCAAAAATAATCCTTTTCTTCTAATAATAAAAAAATAAGCCTGTTCAAGAGGTACATTCAAAATAATAAATGTTGATATTTCTCCTAGTCAAGATTTAAATATCAAGTTTGTCACATAATTAGTGATTAATCCTTTTTTCATAAACCCTACTCTTATTAGTTGTTTTTGTAATATTTTATTGTCTTGAATGATTCAAATATGTTTAGAATAATTTTTTTAGTACAAAGAGGAGGCTGCTTTGCGTTCAGAATAATATTATTAATAAGTATAAATCATTTAAATTGATTTAAAGTTTAAATTAACAAAATACATATGAAAAAATAGATGACTTGAATCTATAACCAATATAACGACGCATCCAAACAAACGAAATAATTCAATATATGGAGCCCACCTCCTGGTCGACTAACAGCTATGAATGAATTTTCACTGATTCCACTAGACCACTACTCCATCTGCTTGTCTAGTCTGTCGTTTTATTTGCATGTGAAGAAATCCCTGATTATCTATTTCTTTAGACTTTTTTCACATCTAAGTTATTTGAAAAAATATGTATTTATTTAAGGAGTTGTGTGTGGAGTGTGGTACCTTATTCCATGCGAAAATACAAGAAGCACGCATCATTGTTGAGAAATAAGAATTTCTTAGTCAGATCAATATTTTATGTTTGACAAATAAATTCAAATTTCTTGGTCAAGGTTTCACTAGTGGACTAGATCAAGGAAAATTGACAGATTTTGTATTCTTCTAACTTAAATTGTATGACAAAAATGAAACATCACATTATATTCTCAAGTACGGCTTGCCCGTGTCCACAACTTAATCTGAAGAAATATACTTTTTGTGCGGCTGTGTATGATGAAAATATACAAAACATGCAAAACCATGTGAAACAGAAGAAGCTGTTACTGAATTGAAACAACTTGATTAAAAAATTAGATAAATAAACACATAATGTCATGCTATACATAATTTCTAACTTTTGGATCTGGAAACCCTTCTGATCAAAACAAACAAACAAAGCACCCGATACAACACAAAGAAACCAAGCAATGCATACACGTTAGTCCATCTCTCTGCCTCGCTGAGTCCTCTCTTGTTCATCACATCGCTTCCTGTAACCATACACTCTCCATCATTTTGTTCGTACCATATGAAACACCTCGTAACCAAACAAGAGTATTCGTTGATGAGAAGAGCATCAAGAGCGTACTTGTACATAGAAAAGAAATGCATGAACAACCAGTATTTGGGCAAGCTGTCCTTGGAGATGAAATAACCGGAAAACAGAAAAAACGCAGCAAGAAGCACAGTCATAAGCGAAGTGCCAGCAATGTAGTTAGGCGCAATAGAGCTTAAGAAGAGGACGAATGAATTAGCCATTAGAACTATGAGCCAAATGACTAAAACAAAGTAAGCAAAGGAAAGCCAAGAAGCACACAAACCCACTAAGAAGTAGACTGGAATAGAGTAGATGATAGCAACTGCGAGTAAGTATGGCAAGAAAACGAGTGTGTTGGCAATGATGTAAGATGATAGCCTATAAACCCCACTTGATGTTTCTCTAAGTAAGATCGGTCTCTCTCCGATGAAGATCGGAAGCGTTTCGGTGGTGGAAGAAAGAAGGAAAGTGAGAGTGAAAGCAAAAAGACCGAACCTTTTCTCGATGCCCTCCTTGTCGAAGCCTATGTCGATGTAAATGGTTCCAAGGACAAGGCCTACGAGAAGTGCTTCTATTGTGTTGGTCAGAAGTAACTGCTTTGTTCTGTAAATGATCTTCCAAAATCTGCCATACAGAGCGCAGATTTCATGGACTCTTGAGCTCCTATATCGGATCATCTTTCTTGAAGGTAAAGTGGTGGTTAAATTTTGAGATGGAGAACTTGCGCGACTGTGATCTTCATCAGTAGTGTCGTTCATGGGTTCAAGCTCATCTAGTTGGCTCAATATTTCCATGGAATATTCTAAGGCGTTGAGCTGAGGAGGGACAGAGAAGCCATTTGTATGAAGAAAACTCTGAAGCGAAGCAAGACTTCCATGGTGAACTACTGATCCTTTTGAGAGAAGCAAGATTCTATCAATGACAGACAAAATCTTGAAGCTTGGTTGGTGAATAGATAGCACAATGGTTCGGTGACGAGAAACGCAGATTGATTTCAGAATCTGCATGACGTTGAAAGCACCAGTGCTGTCAAGGCCGGAGGTGGGCTCATCCAAAAGCAGCACGACAGGGTCGTGGAGGAGGCTGAGGCCGATGGAGACCCGTCTTCGCTCCCCACCGGAAAGCCCATCGGCGAGCCTGGTGTGAGCTAAGTGACTGAGGCCAAGCTCGGCGAGAAGAGAGGAGGTGTCGAAGGGCTTGGGCTGGAGGAGGCGGGCTGCGAAGGCGAAGGTCTCATCCACGGTAAGGAGGGGGAGGCAGGCGTCGTGTTGTGGGACGTAAGAAGAGAGCTTGCGAAAGGAGGAAGGATTGAAGGGGGAGGAGTTGAGGAGAAGGCTGCCGGAGGTGGCTGAAGTGCGGGCGGCCAGGATGTCAAGTAGGGTGGACTTGCCGGCGCCACTTGGGCCCACGATGGCGAGGATCTGGGAGGGATAGGCAGTGAGGGAAACGTTCTTGAGGATGTAAGAAGGAGGCGATGTTGCGGTGCACCATTTGAGAAGCTGCAAGAATGTGGAAATACTCATGGTGGTGCTTTTGGCGTAGGAGATTGAAGAGGCTGTTAATTTGTAGCCTTTTGGTGGTGGTGCTGGCAGAGAAGGCCGGTGATCTGCCATGGAGAAGGGAGTTGGTAGTCAAGGAGAGAGAGATTGTGGGGGTGCTATCTGATTAGTTTCCATAGTTGAGTTGAGCCTCTCACGTTGATATATTCTTTGAGAGATTTAAGTAAGGGCGCCTAAATGAAAGGGAGAAAGATGTTGTTTAGGTGGTTGTTGCCTTTTTATTTATCTAACATTATACGACGTTTTTGGTGGCCAACAGCCTTCTATTTTATGGAGTGAATGACAATAAAGTCCAAAAATAAATGAATAATAGTTAAGTTCTCAATAAATTTTTTTTAAAATAAACTATAAATTTCAATTCAAATAGTTATAAATTAATAGGAATTTGAATTTAAAATTTAAATATTGTATTTTCAATTTGAACATTTAAATTTACAATTATTTACAATTGATTCTTCAAAAAAAAATTATCGAAAACCTAACTATTATTAATGTTCTCTTCTGTGACTTAATTCTCATTCTCCCTATTTTATTTTCCATGATTGACAGTGATCTAACCTTCATTTAAACAGAAAAAATGTTATAAGTAAGTAGGAAAATATAAGATTGCTCTCACACACACACACACACACATATATATATGCAGTGTATTCCTCAAACTCTATTATAGGTATTAGGTGGCATTTCATTAATTATTAAAACACCATAAGACTAATGTAAGAGTGGGGACGTTTTCTTTTGCAAACACCACTTCTTTAATTTTATTTAAAAAAAACTAAGAGAGGTGTGGTGTTTACTTCTGATGGAAATGTCACCCCTATCCTTAATAGAGGTTCCGTTTTCAATAAGTACAAACACCACTTCTATGATATATTTGCCATTCTCCCTATTTTATTTTCCATGATTGACAGTGATCAAACCTTCACTTAAACAGTAAAAATGTTATTAGTAAATAGGAAAATATAAGATTACTCTCATATATATATATATATACAGTCTATTCCTCAAACTCTATTATATCACTACCACAAAGATAGTATTTGGTGACATTTAAAGTTTTAATTTTATAGCATTTATAAAATGCTATAAGATTTAATGCTATAATAAATATTAGGTGGCATTTCATCAATTATTGAAACATCATAAGACTAATGTAAGCGTGAGGGCGTTTTCTTTTGCAAATGCCACTTCTTTGATTTTATTTAAAAAAAACTAAGAGAGGTGTGGTGTTTACTTCTGATTGAAATGTCACCCCTATCCTCAGTGGAGGTGTCATTTTCAATAAGTACAAATACCACCTCTATAATATTTGTTTAAAAATTAAAAATTCAATAGAGGTGGCATTTCCTCTATTAGCATTTCTATAGTTTGGAAACACCACCTCTTTGATATAATTTTTTAAAAAATTAAAAGAACATAGGTGGTGTTTTATGGAAGAAATGCCACCTAATGTATTTTTTTAAAATAAATTTTACAAAATTTTGTACACCTAAATATTTCACCAGAATGACAAATCCAACAATATATAACCAGTCCAACAATTTGCAAATAATCTAGCTATACAATGAAAAGATACACAACATATATTTGCAATACAATAAAGTAGTTTATAACTATATTTCTAATTTCCCTGAGTAGGTCAACATATCTAGCAGTCTCTAATCTTGCAAACTTATTTAACAATTATCAGTGTTTTGGCGTCTTAAATTCAAAACAATGATGATCACTTCTCAATTAGATCATAAATTTACTCATCACTATATTCTAAACATTTTATATCCTCATAATATTACAAAATGTATTAAAACAAAAAACCATATATAACTAAAAATTATCAAATCCAAATAAAACTAAATAAAATTAAATAAATTTTCATACCTCAAATTGGGCAAAAGTTTGACCATGAGTAATCACATCCTTTATGAATTTCATTATGTAGTACCCACAATCATTATCATTTGGTTGGAAAGAGGACTAAAAAATTACCAAAAGGTAATGTAAATTTATGAAGCAAATAGATTTATTTTTTTTATAATTCAATAAAATCTTCATGTATAAATATACCATAATATTTGTCCATTATTAAGTCTTTGAGAAGTCTTTATTTTTGGAAAAGGAGAGTTCTTTGTGATCCTGAAAACTATTCGATGCCTACCAAAACAACGAAAATTAATTAATGATCATAGGTGCAAATATATATGAATATGTAAAATTATTCTTATAAATATAAATACTTATTAAATAACCTCAACATATTAGGCTGATCTATTGGTATACCTCCATATAAAAGATCGAGGTAATAAAGTATAGGTAGAGGAATAGCTACAGGATTAATAACAATCAAAATCCAATATTTTCTAAAAAATTTAAACTTTGAAAGTCTTAATAAAATTGAGGTATCTTACACGTTAAGAAATTAAAGAAATAATTAATAAAATACTTATCATGCATTGCAAGGTATTAAGAATGACATATTTCTTAAAAAAAATAAAACTTAGATTATGACTTAATACCATCCTTACTTTTTCATAGCAACTGGAGCAACGTCCCAATGACACTGTCATAGGCATTTTTTTATATGCATCACATCAAGAAAATGTTTGACATGTAAGGACTTCTAACATGGTAGATAAAAAAAATCAAATTTTTCTTCCAACTACTTGTCGCAGCATTTTTTGCAACAGGTTTGCTAAAAATATAGTTGTCAAGGTCTTTCACCTTTTCAAACATATTCATGCCTGTCAAGGGCCTAGGCAGTTTCCCTTCTTTGAAGTTACCATTGAAAGCTTCTCACCACTTCCTCTAATGATATATTCAAGGTAATTAAGAATCTACGATATCCCATATAAACATTTTTTTTACAATGATCCAACCATATTGAGTGAGTGTCCTTTTCACATATAGGACATGCACCATGTCCTTTAATTCACCATGTGTTTTTGATAAAGCTAGATTAGGCAACAAACCTAAACAAAAACAAAGTATTATAAGAACTTTGTTCTTGCCACTATAACCAACTCACCTGGGTCCACTTATTCTCATTGTAACAAGAAAGGACACATGAATAAGTCATGTATCCATACGAAGCAAGAGTTGAGTGAAAATATAAAGTGAGTTCTAAAAGGGCCTACTAACTTATCAAGACCTAAATAGATTTAGGTACCTAAAAAACCTAACATTTGTGCAGGTAATAAGAAGAGTCACAAATAAAAAATGGTATCTAGACAGTGGCTGTTCCAAATACATGACTGTTAATAGCTCAATGTTCCTATACATGGTAGAAACTAAAGATAGTGGGGCTGTCACTTTTGGAAACAATGAGGAAGGTAGAATTCTTGATATAGGTAAGCTTGGTAAAAAATCTTTCAACTCTCCATGCATTGATAATGTTTATTTAGTTGATAGTTTGGGACATAATGTAACATCTTAATTTTTCTAATCCTACTATTAGTTATTAATCAGGGTTAAGTTAGTAATTAGTAAATGATCAAAGGTTGGGATGATTGATTGGTGATTTGTGTTGTTGGGATGTTAAATGAATAGATATGGGTGGAAGGACCACGTTTTGGAGTAAAGCGTGTGCGTGGGGTGAGGATTTTCCTCACTATGCCATGCATCGCGGCTAATACTGCTTGCGCCATGGTGCATGTTCTAGAAAATGACCTTAAAAGTCAGATCAGCTGGTGAGGGCAGAGAGGAAAGAAGAGAAAACACGAAAGAGAGAGGAGAACAAGGCCATGGCAGCTAGGGCAAGCATTTTTGGGGTATTAGAAGGAATTTTTGACTAGTAGCTTATCGAGTAAGCTTCAAACGATTCTTACCTCTAATTTTACTATAATTTCTCTTAGTATGAGTTATAAAGAAATTGAATTGGGGAAATTAAAGGGTTAATTTCTTACCTTATAGTAATAAAAAGGTTCTTGGGAGTTAAAATAAAGTTTTGTAATTGGTTTTGAGTTGAGTAATAGAGCTTTGAACCCATAAGCTCAATTTATCCCTAATTCAATTAAAGTTTAGGGTCGAAACAGTATAAAATGGGAATGAGATCATTTAAATTGATATAAAGTGGTAATCGAGTGATGAATAACTTATAATGGATAAGTGAAAGTGAAAGAACGGTAATTGTAGCATTGAGTAGTAAATAAGTATTTTTGGTCAATTTGATCAATTGACTAATAATACTAATTGTGTGTAAATTGGCTTAATCCTCACGTAGAGTGAGAAAGAACTTGGTAGAGATGAGTAGCGATTAAGAAAGTATCACGGGTAACCTTTCTTGTGATAGAAGGATTGTGGTAGCTAAATAACTTTCTCTGTTTGACTATTTATTGTAACTGTGTAGGAGTATGCTTATTGCATGAAACAGTTTAAAAATAAGCATGTTTTACATCATTGCATGGTTATCAAATGGAAATGAACTTTGATTAAACAAAACGTGATATTGTGCAATTATATATGTATGTATGTATGTATCTATGTATGTATGTATGTATGTTTGTTTGTTTGTTTGTATGTTTATAGTGGTGAATGAGAACTTGTTTACAGCAAAATCATAGGGGTGGGAGTTCACCCATAGTGTGGAGTGTAGTGAAAGACCATATGACATTATTTTCCTTAGTACCCGACAGGGTGCGATATTGGAGAATTATATCTTCTTAGTGTATTTTGAGGTGTGGTGTTGGAGATTATCTCCTTAGTGCCTATTAAGGTGCAATGTTAGAGATCTAGACTCCTTAGTATCAATATGATGTAGTTTTAGAGTCAACGACACGCATTGTGTGTATTAGGAGAAACCATAGTCCGAAAGTATGATAGAACACCTTTAGTTAGGTGATTCTACCATTGAAGGTGAGTTCAAAACTAATGAGAGTGTATATTGGTCTACGTCAAGCCTATGGTTTCAAGTTGGGTTGATTTGGAGGTTCGGTCAATAGCGATCATGCTGTATGTTAGTAAAGTATTGAAAAGTGATGAAATACGGTGATTGTAGTTTCAAAGTGGTGAAATGTATTGATGAGATTTAAAGTAAAATATATGTTATGTGTTATGTTTAATTGTATATTAAGTTATACTTTCTTTATTCTGTTATTGAGATTTTTATCTCACCCCCGTGATCACATTTTTACAGGTTCCAATAGTGAGCAGGGCAAGGAGAATGAGTTTAGACCGACATAGCTGTGCCGTTACTGTGGAAAACTTTGAGTTTGTGCTATGAACTAAACTTTTAGTGGACATTGTGTAAATAAGTTGTCATAGGACTTACATGCCTATTTTGAATGGTTATAAGTAGTGGATATGTGAAATTGTAGAGATTTAGGGTGATTATGTAAATCTTAGCCCCTACATATAATTATGTAGTGAAATGAATGACAAGGGCTAAGATTGTAACAACCCAAATTTCTAATCCTACATTAATGACTAATTAGGGATGAATTAGTGATTTAATGTGGGATTAGGGTTCTGAGTGGTAACTTATTATATTGACTTATTGGGATGTTATATGAACAAATATGAGTAGAAGAGCGGAGTCCTGAAGCAGAGCATGTGAGCATGGTAAGGATTTCCCTCACTGTGCCACATGCCGTGGCGCATGGAGCAGAAATCAGATTAATAGGGACATGTGTAACTTGAAAAACAAAAGGGAGAATCATGGGAGGAGAGGTTTGGTGTGGAGAAGAGAAAAGAATCTGCTAGGGTAAGCTAAATGAGGAGTAAGGATAGTGTCTCCGACTCATTACTTATCGAGTAAGTCACGTACTACCTTAACCTCTAAATGTATCTTATTTTTACTTAGTTTTAACCAATGAGAAAGTGAATTTAAGAGTTTTAAGGAGTTGATTTCTTACCCAATAGTAATAAAAAGGTTCTTTGGAACTAAACTAGTGCTTTATGATTACTTGTAGTCGAAACGATAAAGTTTTGAAGCTCTAGGCAACAATTGCCCTAATATAGAGAGTAGTGAGAGAAAATTGCTAGAAAATGTTAAAGCTTAAAATGAAGGGTGATCAGTGGTAATGTACATAATCAAGTGTGAAATGTGGATTTAATAATGATTGAGTGTTTAAATATGAAAATTGGCACTTTTGGTCAATACAGAAATTAACTCTGAATGCCAATTCTGTGTAGATTATAGTGTGTGATGCACAAATTATGAGGAAGGAGCTAGAATAGGGTTAAAGTTACATGGGTAACTCTTTCTATCAAATAGAAAGGTTGAGGTAACTATATAGTTTATTATGTTTATTAACTAATTTTACATTGTGAAATGAATTTGAAAAGTTATTGATTTTAATGGATATATATATATATATATTGTGGAAAGGTGTATAAGTAGTGAAAGTTGTGAAAGAACATGATCATAGGGGGTGGGAGTTCACCTAGGATATGTGGAGTTGTTTGTGTGTGGAGATATATAAGTGTAAAATCCATATGGTTGGACTAGCACCATGAGACATTCAGTGTAGCATTATACGGGTTGTTACCTATTGCTCACCACAAGTGCACGGGTCGTAGCAAGTAATATAAAATGAGTAGAGTATCGTTCCCTCGAGGATTTGTTCAAAAACAATGATCAAGCAAAAGACTAAGAAAATTTGATCAAGTTGAGCTACACATAGTTAGGTGAAAATGATTTTGCTTATGAAGCTAATACTAGAAAATAAAGAAAAGTGAGTGATTCACAAACTTCCAACACAAATTGAGACCTAAGATTAATTGTCCCCCTTGCATTTCACAACACCAAAATTACCTCCTCTCATAAATGCTTTTAATGAAAATAAGTACTAACCTAGGGTTCTAAAAATACTTGGACAAGCTCTCTCAAGTCATGAACAAGTGTTTAGTTAAATTAATTGCCCAATCTCTTGTTACAATTAATAAAACTCAATTTTAAACACCAACCCTAATGTGGCTATGCAAGGCTAGCAAGTATATCTCTATCTTACTAGCAAAACCATCCATTCAACATGCAAATATCAAGTTCTTACACAATTTTACCCAAGTTCTACACTCAACCTAGCCCTCTCAAGCATCAATTAAATGAACCCAACATCTAAATGGTGGCCAATCAAGTAGAAGCATTAAGGAAAGAGTAAAATAAATACATATATATCATTAATCACAAAAAGAAAGGAGAAATATGGTGTTAATCCATACAAGGGTTCGAAATAATCCTAGAACAAAGGGTTTAGCTACTCATAATCATCCACAAGCTACAAATATACAAAATAAGTAGACCCATCTCAGATTACAAGAGAGGAAAGGGAAGAGGAGTAGAAAAACCAAAGAAAATGAGCTCCAAATGTCTTCAAAGCTTTAATCTCTTGATCCCAACTCTTCCAATGCCCAAACCCTAGCACAACCAAGCTCCAAAAGTGTCTAAAAGTCTGAAGAATGCGTTCTAGGTCGAGCTCTCAGCTTATATGTGTCCTAGCCAACTAATTTCTAATAAATGAAACGCAGTGTTTTTCTGACAGCAACGAAAGTCGCAAACGAAAGTCATGACTTTGAGACGACTTTGGCAGTTTTGCATTGTTTTTAAAGCTAACAAAAATCATTCATTTTGCTCTTGATTTCTTCATCCAAAAGCCTTCCAAAAACATCCACAAAGCTCCAGAAATGCTTCTAATCAAAATAACATGAAATTAGGCGAAAAATATCAAATTAAAGCTAAAAACACAAGCCCAAAACAAAATGCACATTTTCCTAATTTGGGCAATAAAAATATATACAATTGAACTAAAACGGATTAGAATCTAAGGAAAATGTGATGAAATAACATGAATTTCTAGAGGTTAACACACCCCCAAACTTAGATTTTTACTCGTCCTCGAGTAAAATAAGTAATAAAACAACTAGATTGACTAATTATTCATCTACTAAGCATGCATGAAAATATCCTCACTAGTTGCTCCAAATATATGTTAAAGAGGATAGCAGAGAAATATAAAGGAATGCCCAATTCACAAATTAAGATCATGCTTTCCAACAATTTAGAAATGTGTGTGTGTGAGACCAGAGAATGATTTTCCTACAAATATCAAGTCAAAATGTAACAACTTAATATGCATAGAACAAGCTCGATATCAAGACTTCATATGCCTAAACTCTTCTTCTCTCCACTAAAAGATCACTTCACATAATTCAAAATTAATGGGACTTTGTAAGCTTGTAGCGTGGCCAAAGGTTTTGGGCTTATTGAAATGAAAGGATAAATGGAATTCAAAGAACTTGAGATAAATGACAATGAGAAGCCAACCATTCCATCCTTGCTAGCCAAATACTTTCCCCTAAACTTATCTCAAATACCATTCCTTGTACTCCAAATTTATTAATATTGAAACTCTTTTTTTTCATTGCATTTTTTTTCATGTATATTTCTATTTTTTTTATACTTTTTTTTCAGGAGTACAATTAATAAAATTGAAAACTTCATTTCCATTCCTCACACCCAGATTTACAATAACAACACCTCTTTGAACAACTAAACCAATCTTCCCGACTAGCACATAATTTTTTTTTATCATTTACCTCAAGAGTAAGGTAGTTCATGGTTTTTCAAGTTGTAGAGGCTAGGGTTTAATGTAGGTTTCAAAAAGAAAATACATAAGATTTTCAATTCCAGGCTCAAAAAGGGGTTCAAGTGAAAATGATGCAATAGGTGGGCTTGAAAGGCTCAAACGCATTTGAAAGAATGCCCAAATCATATTTTAATCTCATGCAAAGTGATTAAAATGCTTTAAGAGATTCCAAGATAGGTTCTAGAGTTTCTTAATTGAGAAAGAAAATGCACATAAACTTGCCACAAAATTTCCTAATAGAGGCATTCAAATCATTGTCTGATTCAAAAGTGCAAAAGAAAATTTCACAAATTATTAGAAAGCAAGCCTTAACCCTGTAAATCAAGCATGCCAAAATATTTATCACAACTTCCTATAAAATATACAATTTAAGCAACGTTCTATCATTGGATCACACATTCTGTTCAACAAATAATTTATCAATCTAGCTCAAATTTTAAAAGAGAGGAACAATAAATAGCTAAGTTTCAAAATTGAAGTTCATGTCAAATCAATCAAAATAATACCCTCACCCCCAAACTGAAATTGAACAGTGTCCGCACTGTCAAAAGGGTAGAATGAGGGCTCTCTCTCATGCAACTTAACAACCAAAAAGAAGGTGCATGAGAGGCACAAAAATCTAGAAACCTGTAACAGTATAATTGAGATATATCCACAGGCAATCCAAAAGTACAACTAACCACACCAGCATGTACACAAGTTATCATAGAGTAATTAGTTGCAAGAGATTAGTCAAGGTATCACATATTAGCCACAAAAAGATCAAAGTTAGCCCTGCACAAAAGATATCAAAAGATCATGGTTAACCATATTTACCCAAAAAGAACTAATCAACAGCTAACTAGAATTAAAAACAAAAATAAAAGGCAGTAAAGAAAGGAAGGGTAATGCTAGTCAGCGTGAGTGTCCGAGTCTTGGCCAACTTCAGTATTGGCCGCCTCTTCTTCCTCAGGCAAGTCCATTTGAAATCTCTGGTGCAAGAATAGCTCAATGTGGTGGAGCCTGAAGTCAATCCGATCCAGCTGGCTCTGGAGGCCCTCATGCATGTTCTGGATGAGTGCTATGAGGTTGCTCAGTGTAGGCTTAACATGAGGTGGATCAATATGCCTCCTACCATCCGCAGCTTGATTTGGTACCCCTCTTGGTCCCTCAGCACATCGAATTTCTCTATAATTGAACTTGGGCAAAGGAGGGAGCATGAGATCCTTCGGATAAGTGGGAACCTTCTTCTCTAAGCACACTTGAGTAATCAAGTATGGGAACCCAAATGGCTGCTTGCGATATCTGCTTCTAGGCAACTTTCGCATATACTCAAACATGATTTTTGGAAAGTCAACAGGTTGCCTCATCATCAAGGTATATAACAGGGCAGCTTGATCAACAGTCATATCGCTCATATGGGTCACTAAGATCACATTAGATGCTAAGAAGTGCCACCAAATACGAGTCGTCCTATTCAGATTACAGCGTAGAATACTCTTGGGATTGCCATGGGTGTCATGTTGCCAAATATTTTTATCAGGAAGGCATAGCACTCGGACTACATCATTAAATGGCAATTGAGTTCTATCATTCTTGTAGACAGTATATTGGCACTCTTCTATGGGAGAAAGGTTGTACACCTTTCGAAATGTGTCCTTAGTGATCTCTACCCATTTGCCTTATACCTTACATCGCAAGGTATCCTTGCAAGCAACGTAGGCATAGTAAGCTTCCACAAGCGGCAAAGAGGCATGGCTCTGTTCACGGATAAGGCTAGTAGCATGGTACACATCATGCAAATCATTGTAGAATTGCTCAGACCATCTCAAAGGGAAAGGTATTTCTTGAACTATTTTTCTCTCCTTCAAATTTTGCTCAAAATAATCTTGAATCGCAGCAGTGGCAAATCGAGTTTTATCCCATCCCGATCCCTTGGAACTTTCACCAACCTCAATGACCTTAGCTTTTTTAGAAAGAGGGACACTTTTCTTACCCATTGCCTGCAAGAAAACACTCAATGCAATACCAATGAGCAACAGCCAGTATAAGGAAGAATAAAGGTTCAAACTTAAAGCAGACAAGATTAAATGGAGCTAGCACAAAATGGCACTTTACATAACATGTTTAAACAAGGTCTAACTTCCACATAACAGATTTAAACCAAGGATTCAAAACATGAAGAGCAAAGCCAAGTCCAGAATCAAGAAGCATGATAGTGAGTGTTGAGCACAAGTCACAATAATAAGCTCAAGTTTCATAATGAGAGCATTCAACTAAAGAAATATAGCTCATTCATGCTTACCAAATTCAACATGTACAAGTATGCCAACAATATCCATTCTTATCCCCAAGGACAAATATACAGTGACAAAATCAAGGTGTCATTTAAACCAACATATTTTCCCAATCAAACAATGCAATCAGCAATTTGCATAATCGTTGAAATTAAAAATTAATCCCACAGCAACTTTCTAGATCCCATTGTCAAAACCTCAAGCTACCTAGAGGCAAGAAAACAAATATTTTAGCAAAATGTGTTACCAAAGAGAGCATCAACAAAATTTTCATATATACAAGTCCTTAGTTCTCAAATAGCCAGCCAGAACATCAGAATATTGAAAATAAACTGCAAGCAATGGGCAAAAAAAAATGACAGCAATAGCAAAGGGATTAGGCTTAAACCAATGAAAACCAAAGAATATAAACCCAATTTAGAGCACCTTATTTTGTTCAAATCAAGAAAGTTCAACCATTGATGAGCAAAATCCCACAATAGCTGATTGCTTAGCCTTAAGGACAGACAGCACATTACAAATGAGAGTTTAATTCATAGTAGAGAATTGTCACAGTCAGCATTAGGAACTCATCACAAATATATCCAATATGCATGCACAATATTAGTCAGTGCCTTTCTTTGCAATCATTCGAAACTAGCTAAGATATGAAACTTCCATCCATATTGTAAGCAAACCAAATATTTTCAATGAATTATTATGGCAAAAATTTTAGCAGACAACCAGTGATCATGCTACTGAACCAAAGTCAAAATAGCAGCTTATACTCAAAACTTCACACCTCATATTGAAACCAAAACTAGCAGCCAAATCAAAAAAAAATTCAGAGCTTAATGCAAAATTTCTAAGCTCATGCAACCACATGAACGCATAGAATTTGGCAAGAAAGTGTACCTCAGAGCCCAGAGAAATAACAAATTCATGATAGTTAGTTAAGAACATGACAAGTCAGTTCTACGATAAGGAATAGGTGAGCAATTTCAAATCCAGCAGAAGCATAAATCAAAGCAATACTCAGAAATGAAATGAGTTTTTTTTTACAGCAAAATGCGCATTACAACAGCTGGACAATGATGAAATTCAAGGTTCTTGAATCTTGAAACAGCTCGATGGAGAAAGGAGATGACTAAGACTAAACCAACTTCAAATAAAATGCTACTCTGAGCAAATGACGAAATGAAAAGTGGCATAGAAGGAGATAGCTGGAGCTCATCATTTTTAGCAAAAGTAGGGAGAGATGATGATAAGAACGAAGAGATAAGGGAGAAGGACGATGAGGATCACCTGTAGCTAAATGGCTTGAGATTTCAACTTGTGGATCTGGTGATGGCGCTGTGGAGATGAGTTATGGAGGCATCATAGATCAGATACTAACAGCGTGACAGCAAAAGCTTAAGCGAATGGTTAATGATAAATGCTTCTAAGCGTCTGGACGAAAATGGTTGACAACAATGACCCAGGAAGAGCTAAGATTGAAGCTCATTAAGGGGAGAGAGAGCACTTGTAGCTCCACCACTTGAGAATGAAGCTAAGGATCTCGGTGCAGAGACAGAGGCGACAACTATAGAGTTACGGTGAATAGTGAAGGTGAGCTACAGTAGTGAAAGCTTGGGCGAATGGCGAAGAGGAAGTGGAAGAAGCAGACGGTGGTTGTGGAAAACGAAGCTGGGAGATGAGAAATAGGGACGAATAACGAAGAAACACCCTTGAGCTCCCACGCACAGCTATAGCGGAGAGGGAGTTACAGTAGCAGATGGGCATGGAAGCTGCGGTGAACAGTGTAGCTTGAATGGAAAGGGTGGAATGAGAAGGAAATAGTGGCTGCCGGAAAAGGAGAGGGTCGTCGTAGACGCTGGAGGTGGAGGAGCAGGGATGTGACGATGAAAGCGAGAGGAAATAAGAGATTGCACGAGGACGGCGGTGGAGGAAGATGAGAGATTGGAATCACAGTACGGAGGGCGGTAGAGGGAGATGAGAGACAGAGTTTCGAGCGAGTGAGCAACATTGAGGAGAGTTGAGGGTTTTGTTTTTTTTTTGTTTTTTTATTATTTTCAAATATTGAACCCAAAAAAAATTTTTTTTTTAGAACCAGCTACAGACGCTGGAATGGAAAAGAGAGGGAGAATATTTTTTTTTTTAAAAAAAGAGCTGCAGAACTGGAAGGATAAGAAGAAGAAGGAAATTTTTTTTATTATATCTATATAAATATATATATATATATATATATTATTATATAAAAAAGTCTGAATTTTTTTTTTCAAAACAGGTCCAGAGGAGATGAAAGTCGTGACTTTGGATTTAAGATTGAAATGAAAGTCACGACTTTGACCTTCTCTGGAATCTCAAAGTCGTGAGCTCAAAGTCATGACTTGTGTTAGAACTTTCTTGAAAGCAAAATTCTGCAGCACTCTGTTTTCAAAAATCTGATTTATTCACCCCTTAAAACCTCTTCCAAGCACTCAGTTCACTCCAAAATCAATCTCTAACCATCATTCATCAACCATACACAATTTCCTTCAATTTAAAAGCAATCAACCCCCAAAAAGAACCATTTTTCATGAGAATCAAACCACAAAAAAAATTGCATTTACTTCAATAAGCTCAAAATAATTACCAAGACAAGTTTATAAGCATAAAAACAACTTAAATAGCTTGACTTCCCTGAAATTTTCCTTCCTTTTGTGCTCTTTTGTTCTTTGGCCACATTTCTTGCTTCTCCAAAGGTTTATACTTCCTTATATCTTCTCGTTAACCTACAAAAGAAACAAGATCACACATAACTTCACCAAAACAACTAAACTATAAAAGAAAAATCAAAAGATAAGGTTTAGAGCTTGGGTTGCCTCCCAAGTAGCGCTTGTTTTATAGTCATTTAGCCTGACTCTTCTCTTCTTCAAGAGGCATCAGATAAGGGCAAGGTGATTGCTTCACGATTTACCTCACCACCCCAGTAATGCTTCACTCGTTGTCTATTGACTTTAAATCTTTCTCCTTCATTGCTCTCTAGCTCAATAGCACCATGAGGGAATGCTTGGACCACATTGAACGGTCCCGACCATCTAGACTTGAGTTTGCCACGAAATAATCTCAATCTAGAGTTATACAAGAGTACTTTTTAGCCTGGCTCAAATGCTTTGCATAAAATTTTCTTGTCATGCCATCTCTTTGTCTTCTCCTTGTATTGCCTAGCATTCTCATAGGCATTTAACCGAAATTCATCAAGTTCATTCAATTGGAGAAGTCTCTTTTCACCCACGGCTTTAAAATCAAAGTTGAGCTTTTGGATAGCCCAATAAGCACCATGTTCTAGCTCTACGGGTAGATGACATGCTTTCCCAAAAACTATCCGGTATGGAGACATGCCGATAGGAGTTTTGTAAGCCGTTCGATAAGCCCACAATACATCGTCAAGTTTGGTGGACCAATCTTTTCTTGCCACTCCTACCGTCTTCTCAAGTATCTTCTTGATTTCCTGATTAGAGATCTCAGCTTGCCCGTTAGTTTGAGGATGGTAAGCAAGTGTAACCTTGTGCTTGACACCATATTTCTTCAAGAGAGATTGAAATTGGTTGTTGCAAAAATGAGTACCACCATCACTCACAATGGCTCTTGGTGCTCCAAAGCGGGTGAAAATATGCTTCTTCAAGAACTTGAGCACCACTTTAGCATCATTAATGGGAAATGCCGCCGCCTCGACCCATTTTGAGATATAGTCTACAGCCACAAGGATATATTGATTGTTGAAAGACATGGGAAATGGTCCCATGAAGTCTATGCCCCACACGTCAAACAATTCTACTTCAAGCATGTTGTTGAGTGGCATTTCATTCCTTCTAGAGATATTACCCATCCTTTGGCACCTATCACACTTTAAAACAAAGTCATATGCATCCTTGAATAAAGAGGGCCAATAGAAACCACTTTGCAAGATTTTAGATGCTGTCTTGTCACCCTCGAAGTGGCCTCCATAGTCAGAAGAATGGCAACATCTTAGAATTTCTTGTTGCTCACACTCAAGAACACACTTTCTGATCATTTGATCAGCACATTGGCGAAACAGATAGGGTTCTTCCCAAAAATACAACTTAGCATCATGGAGAAACTTCTTCTTTTGATGAAACTTCAAATCAAAGGGCAAGATGCCACAAACAAGATAGTTGACAATGTCCACATACCACGGTGTTTGAATATTGTCAACCTTAAAGAGTTGCTCATCAGGAAAAGCTTCATCAATAACAACATTACATTTAAGTTGAGCATCAGTACTCAACCTAGAAAGATGGTCTGCCACTTGATTCTCAGTACCCTTCCTATTAATAATCTCCAAGTCAAATTCTTGTAGAAGTAGTACCCATCGAATTAACCTTGCTTTAGACTCCTTCTTACTGAATAGGTACTTCAAAGCTGAATGGTCAGTGTAAACTGTCACCTTAGTACCCACAAGATACGATCTAAACTTGGTAAAAGCAAACACCACTGCAAGAAGCTCTTTCTCAGTCGTGGTGTAGTTTTCTTGAGCATCATCAAGTGTTCTGCTAGCATAGTAAATTGGGTGCACTTTTTCTTTCTTTTGGCCAAGCATAGCACCCACAGCAAAGTCACTGACATCACACATCACAATGAAAGGCAAACTCCAATCAGGAGCCATCATGATAGGTGCAGACACAAGTCTTTTCTTCAACTCTTCAAATGCTTTCAAGCATGAATCATCAAATTTAAATTCAACATCTTTCTCAAGAAGAGTGCAAAGAGGCTTGACTATTTTGGAGAAGTCTTTGATGAAGTGGCGATAAAATCCCGCATGACCAAGAAAACTCCTCACACCCTTAACATTAGTAGGTGGAGGAAGTTGCTCAATCACCAAAATTTTGGCTCTATCTACCTCCAAGCCATTTTTGGAGACTCTATGGCCAAGAACTATACCCTGCTTAACCATGAAGTGGCATTTTTTCCAATTCAAGACCAAGTTGGTCTCTTCACATCTTTTTAACACATTGGCCAAGTTGATCAAACATTCCTCATATGAATCCCCAAAAACTATGAAGTCATCCATGAAGACTTCCATAGTTTGCTCAATCATATCAGAGAAAATTGCCATCATACACCTCTGAAAAGTGGCCGGTGCATTGCATAACCCAAAAGGCATGCGCTTGAAAGCAAAAGTTCCATAAGGACAAGTAAATGTTGTTTTTTCTTGATCCTCTGGAGCTATGGCAATTTGGTTATAGCCTGAATACCCATCAAGGAAGCAAAAGAATTCCCTTCCAGCTAATTTGTCAAGCATTTGGTCAATAAAGGGAAGAGGAAAGTGATCTTTCCTAGTGGCCGCATTTAGCTTCCGGTAATCCATGCATACTCTCCACCCAGTAACAGTGCGAGTAGGAATTAGCTCATTGTGGGTGTTAGCCACTACAGTCATGCCTCCCTTTTTTGGAACGCATTGAACTGGGCTCACCCAAGAGCTGTCAGAAATAGATAGACAATGCCCGCCTCAAGCCATTTTAAGATCTCCTTTTTCACAACTTCCTTCATGATAGGATTCAACCTTCTTTGATGTTCCACAGAAGTTTTATGATTGTCTTCAAGGAAAATCTTATGCATGCAAATTGAAGGGCTAATACCCTTTATGTCGGCAATAGTCCACCCAATAGCTCTCTTGTGAGCTTTCAAGACTTCCACAAGTTGCTCTTCTTGTTGTTCATTCAAGTCCGCAGCAATAATCACTGGCAAAGTATTGTTAGCTTCTAAATAGACATACCGAAGATGAGAAGGTAATGTCTTCAACTCAAGAGATAGTGGCTCTTCAATAGAGGATTTCAAAGATGGTCTACCAAGAGAAGATAAGTCTAGAGATTCAAATTGGACACAGTTTTTAGGATAAACCGGTGATGCATTCATGATAGCCATACACTCTTCTCCATCTTGAGTCTTTAATTGAGCTCCTAGCAACAAGGCTTTCAAAAAATCATTAGGAATTGCCTCATTGAATTCTTCTTGTGCAACTTGATCAAGCATATCAACAAAGAAGCATTGCTCAAGATCATTGGGAGATTTCATCAACTTGTGCATGTTAAAAGTGACTTGCTCATCATCCACCCTCATAGTAAGCTCACCTTTTTCAACATCAATCAAGGTTCTAGCAGTTGCCAAGAATGGTCTTCCTAAGATAATAGGAATATCACGATCCACCTCACAATCAAGGACAATGAAATCAACCGAAAAAATGAATTTATCCACTTTTACAAGAACATCTTCAATAACACCACGTGGATAAGCCAAGCTTCTATCCGCTAATTGCAAAGTCACAGTTGTTGGTCTAGCTTCACCCAACTCCAATTTATTGAAAATAGAGAGAGGCATAAGATTGATACTAGCTCCAAGATCACATAATGCCTTACCCAAAAATTTAATCCCAATATGACACGGAATTGAGAAGCTACCGGGATCCTTCAACTTTTGAGGTAGTTGCTTAATGATATCTGTACAACTCTTGGTTAGAGCAACCGTCTCAAACTCATTGAACCTTCTCTTTTTAGAGAGCACATCTTTCATGAACTTAGCATATTTGGGCATTTGCTCCAAAGCTTCCACAAAAGGAATGTTGATATGCAATTGCTTGAACATATCAAGAAACTTTTTGAATTGGCCATCTTCTTGTTGCTTCCTAAGCCTTTGAGGAAAAGGTGGTGGAGGCACATATTTTGGCTTGGCCTCTAGTTGCTTTTTCTCATCACCAACCTTTTTGCCTTGATCTTCATTCTTTTTCTCTTCTTGATTATTCTTCAAGTTGTCACACTCTTCAACCACAATTTCTTCATTAATCACTTCATTATCAACAATCACCTTAGTAGCACTACTACTCACACCACTTGCACTTGGCATGAAAACTTCGGGTAATTGCATCCCACTTCTCAAAGTGATTGCTTTACACTCCTCCTTACCATCCCTTTTAGGATTTGGAATAGTGTCACTAGGGAGATTACTTCTTGACATAGCATTCATTTGTGAAGCCAATTGCCCCATTTGCACTTCGAGGTTCTTGATTGCGGTATCATGAAGAGTAAGAGTTGCCTTAGTTTCAACTCTTGCAGACTCTTAATTACTCAAGATTTGTGCTAGCATCTTTTCCATTCTAGACTCCTCTTCTTTAATCGGCATTGGCTTTGGTGGAGCTTGAAAACCCGGAGGGTGAAGTGGCTTGACATTAGAGGATGAAGGTTGATTTGAAGAATTCCCTTGACTACATGAAAAATTAGGATGATTCCTCCATCCTGAGTTGTATGTTTGAGAGTAAGGGTTGTTGTGAGGGTTTTGAAACTTGCCCATATAGTTGACAGACTCAGTGGTCATATAAAGAGGACATTGATCGGGCATGTGCATATCATTGCATTGATTGCACACAGTTGGAATGGCTTGGACAGCATGCACATTATGAGAATTTCCCCTTTGCATTTGAGATTCCAACACATCAAAACGCTTGTTCATTGCATTCAAGATGGATACAATCTGGGAAGAGGAATCATCTTTAGCACTAGTCACCATTGATGTATTCCTTCTATCCATGTTTTGAGTGTTGTTCGCAGACAATTGGTCTAAGAGGCGAAAAACTTCATTGACAGGCACATTCCGATATCCCCCATTTGTGATAGAATTAACCATGGCCTTCGAAGATGGATTCAGACAATTACAGAAAATCTGAATCACTACCCATTTGTCCACTCCATGATTAGGGCATTTCTTCATTAACATCTTGTATCTCTCCCAAGCTGCATAGAGATGTTCCTCCGGATATTGCTTAAAGCTAAGAAATTCATCTCTTGCTTCCACTGATTTATCATCAGAGAAGAATTGGGCTCTAAACTTGTTCTCAAGATCCTCCCATGAACTAATAGAACCTTCGGGAAGATTGTTGAACCATTCTTTAGCCTTGTCTTGTAGAGAAATTGGAAATAACCGCAAGCGCAAGACATCTTTAGGCACCCCATTTTATCTGAAAGAATCACATACTTCCACAAAAGACATCAAGTGCTTGTTAGCATCTTCATTGAATAGACCATGAAACACACCATTCATTTGAAGCATTGTGATCATGGCAGGCTTGATCTCAAAAGTATGTGCTTGAAACTCCAGCATTCGAATACAAGATTGAGTACTCCTCAGATTCCGGTTAGCAAAGTCATTGACTGAGGTGGTGTCATACTGGTCTTCTACCATGTTTACCGATTCAGGAGTTCTTTCAGAATTAGGAGACTCAGTTTCTTCAAAGATTGTCAATCCTTCAAGTATCACTTCCAATCCGTCTGGGCTTATGACTTGCATATGCCAAATGGGTACCTGAAGAAGAAACAACCCAAGAAGTATCAAACTAAAACAAAAGCACTAAACAAAGACAAAATAAAAATCTAGAACTAATATCTACAAAGCTCAAGCGAAATCTAATATTACTAGTCTAAGGTTGATCAAAATATTTTCAAAAGCAAATCCTCGGCAACGGCGCCAAAAACTTGTTGCTCACCGTAAGTGCATGGGTCGTAGCAAGTAATATAAAATGAGTAGAGTATCGTTCCCTCGAGGATTTGTTCAAAAACAATGATCAAGCAAAAGACTAAGCAAATTTGATCAAGTTGAGCTACACATAATTAGGTGAAAATGATTTTGCTTATGAAGCTAATACTAGAAAATAAAGAAAAGTGAGTGATTCACAAACTTCCAACACAAATTGAGACCTAGGATTAATTGTCCCCCTTGCATTTCACAACACCAAAATTACCTCCTCTCATAAATGCTTTTAATGAAAATAAGTGCTAACCTAGGGTTCTAAAAATACTTGGACAAGCTCTCTCAAGTCATGAACAAGTGTTTAGTTAAATTAATTGCCCTATCTCTTGTTACAATTAATAAAACTCAATTTTAAACACCAACCCTAATGTGGCTATGCAAGGCTAGCAAGTATATCTCTATCTTACTAGCAAAACCATCCATTCAACATGCAAATATCAAGTTCTTACACAATTTTACCCAAGTTCTACACTCAACCTAGCCCTCTCAAGCATCAATTAAGTGAACCCAGCATCTAAATGGTGGCCAATCAAGTAGAAGCATTAAGGAAAGAGTAAAATAAACACATATATATCATTAATCACAAAAAGAGAGGAGAAATATGGTGTTAATCCATACAAGGGTTCCAAATAATCCTAGAACAAAGGGTTTAGCTACTCATAGTCATCCACAAGCTACAAATATACAAAATAAGTAGACCCATTTCAGATTACAAGAGAGGAAAGGGAAGAGGAGTAGAAAAACTAAAGAAAATGAGCTCCAAATGTCTTCAAAGCTTCAATCTCTTGATCCCAACTCTTCCAATGCCCAAACCCTAGCACAACCAAGCTCCAAAAGTGTCTAAAAGTCTGAAGAATGTGTTCTAGGTCGAGCTCTCAGCTTATATGTGTCCTAGCCAACTAACTTCTGATAAATGAAACGCAGCGTTTTTCTGACAGCGACGAAAGTCGCGAACGAAAGTCACGACTTTGAGATGACTTTGGCAGTTTTGCACTGTTTTTAAAGCTAACAAAAATCATTCATTTTGCTCTTGATTTCTTCATCCAAAAGCCTTCCAAAAACATCCACAAAGCTCCAGAAATGCTTCTAATCAAAATAACATGAAATTAGGCGAAAAATATCAAATTAAAGCTAAAAACACAAGCCCAAAACAAAATGCACATTTTCCTAATTTGGGCAATAAAAACATATACAATTGAACTAAAGCGGATTAGAATCTAAGGAAAATGTGATGAAATAACATGAACTTCTAGAGGTTAACATTACCATGCCAGTACAGCATATTATAGAACTATTACTATGGGACATCCAAGCAGTTTGGCAACTCCCTAGTGCCCATTAGGGTGCGATTTGGAGTCAACTACACCTCTATCACAAGTGTGTGAAGAGGGAAATCATAGTCTATAGGTAGGTTAGATTACCTTTGGCCGAGTATTTCTACCACCGAAAGTGAGCTCGGGTTAATAAGTAATTGATCTAGAAGAGCTTATGGTTTCGTGTCGAGGAGCTTTAGGGGATTGGTGAATAGTTAATCATGCTAAGGTGTAAAAGTATTTGAAATATGATTCATATGCGAAAGTGATAATTCAGTATTGATATGTTATATATATGAGTGTGTTATATGATGATTTCAGTTACTTTGACATGGTTATTTATGGTAATAGACAATTAATGAGCTATATTTAGTTACTGAGATTTTTATCTCACCCATGGTTATTTACATTTTTCAGGTTCTGGTACTAGTGGGTCAAAGGAAAAGGATATAGGTTGAGTTGACATCTCTTGCCTAAATCTTTGTAGGATATGGTGTAATGAATTTGGTTGATACTAGTATTGTATATGTATAAGTTGCCATAGGATTTGAACATGTGCATAGGATATGATTATGGTATGTTTTGTGATTTTGAGCTCCCTAGCTCTTGTACATGTGTAAAAGATGAAATGACTGGTTGGGCTAGTGGAGGGAAGTAATTATGTATGAATATGAGATGATGGATGGAAATTATTTGTAGTGTTTTGGTCATATATGAGATTAAAGAAAGGAAATGTGAATTTTGCCCAAAGGGAGACATGGGCGATTTACAGGCTAAATTTGTGTATTTGTTATATTATACATGTGTATGGTTAATTAAATGTGTTTTGTCCATTTGAATTTGGTCAAGGCCCAAAAAAAGGCTAATGACAATTGGTTTTGAATTGAGACACTTAAGTGACAAAAATTTGATAGAAAATGATCAAAGTGCACTTTAGTGTCCAATTTTTGATAGAAATATCAGATTGGGGTGAAACTAATGTCATTAGTTAGATTTTGAAACAAGCTTCGTGTGGGCGCTTGAACCATCTCAATTGGACTTTGTATGTGAAAATGGCACGCATATGAATTTCGTATCAGAAACTGCCTTTTGACAGCAAATTCAGGTGTGTGCATTGTGGTGCATGTACTCGCATGCCACGGTGAATGACATAGAGTGAGCAACTGTGGCCTTTGTGCCACATGCCAGGCACATATGACATGAGCTGCAATGCACAGTGCTAATTTTTACTTTATTTTTTAGTGATGCATATGTTTTCTAGATCTTTAATGCACAATGCTTTATTGCTTCCGCTGTGTGTGTAATAAGATTTATACTTGAGTGAATTATAAAATGATTTCTGAAAATTTTTATCTGGGATCCTAAGGCTTTCAATGTTTTCAAAGTAATTGATTTTGCTTTGTTTAGTATGATTATAATGGAGCATATGGTAATGCCAGTGAGGGCATTACAAAGATTGAGTGGTGAATGTGGTATGAATGTGGAATATATGTTAAAAGTTATGACATTGTTGTGATTATGCCCTAAAGTGCATTGTTATACTATATGGTGAAATTTTTATATCCATGAAAATGAGTCGTTGAATGGCTACATTTTGATACGTGGGTATATTTGTGATATTATGTGGTCAATTAGGTATGTTAGGTCCTTTTGAACTTAGTTCAAGGCCTAGAATGGTCTAAAAAGACGATGTGATTGATTTGAGTTGTTAGGTGCACTAAATTTTTATAAAAAGTGACATTTTGCACTCAGGTGTTTAAATTTTGATCAAACTGTTAGATCATGTCTAAACCTATCTCATTAGTTAACTTATGAGTTAAGCTTTATGTGGGCGCTTAAATCACTCCGATTGAAGGTTGTATCTAGAAACGGCACACGCTAAAAGCTCCCTCTAACCTGTTCCTATATCCTTTAGATACATGAGAAGATTAACAGAATCACTACTTTAATCATGTAAATCATTAATCAAATATTTTGTTTGAAAAGATTTGGCCAAAGACTTGTTTGCAAAATTATCAAAACTACAATATATCAGAGTAATACACAACATAAATAAATCATATAAATTTATCTCAATCCTTGCATGGATTAAAAACCCCAAAATTAAGTTGGAAAATAGGCCATGCACCGTGGCGTGTAGTATGTGCATAGCTGCATGTGGCACAAAGCCACACACCTAACTTTTTGTGACATGCACCACATCATGAGACACAATGAGTAGTGGCACGCCAGTCCGATATCATTGTTGTCATTTTGACAGCAAAATGATGAACTTTCAGCATGTGCCATTTCCACATATGATGTTTGATTGGAGTGATTCAAGTACCTACATAAAGCTTATCTCATAAGCTAGCTAATTAGATAGGTTTGGACATGATCTAATAGTCTGATCAAAATTTAGACACCCAGGTGTAAAAAGTCATTTTTTTTAAAAATTTTACACACCCAAGCACTTAAATAGATCCCTTTTTCTTACTAGACCACATAAGGCCTTGAATCAAGTCCAAAAGGACCTAATACATCTGATTAACCACAATATATCACATATATACACCTATATTGAAATTTGACCTCTCAACGGCCAATTGCCACATTTCTCAACTTTTCACAATTTGTTACCATTTAGCATAACTTGGCCTTTTCTCAACACATATTCACATATAATCACATCCACAATATAATCACAATTCAATCTTAGCCCCAAATTACTCATTTCATCATAATCTTACATATGGGCTAACATTCACCAAAATTCACAACATCTATCATAAATATCTAAATTTATCTATTTCACTACTTAAAACATGCATGCAATCGCCATGGCAACTTACATATACAAAATTCACACTAAATTGGTTCATTATACAAACTCAGAGCTTTCACACAACCATAGCACCACTATGCAGGTCCAAACTCTTTTCCCCTGCCTTAATCACTGCTACGTCTTGTAAAAATGTAACGAGGGTGAGAAAAAAATCTTAGTAATAAAATAACTCACTCCTATTGACTATCACATGCAACTATATAAAAGTAAAGCATAATATACACTTAATTATAACATAATCAAATGTTTCATTTTAAATATCATTTTTCAAATTTCTCTACTTTTACACTTGTTTCACTACTTTTCTCTACTTTTTCACTAATACAACATATAGCATCATATAGCATGATCACTACTAACTGAACCTCCATATCACCCCAACACGAAACTATAGGCTCATCTTAGACCAATGTACACTCTCATTAGCCCTGAGCTCACCTTTAGTAGTAGCATCATGAGGCCAAATGTGTTCTATTTCACTTTCGGACTATGGTTCCCCCAATACACACAATGGGGTGCATTGGCTCCAATACCATATCACACAGACACTAAGGAGTCCAAATCTCCAATACCGCACCTCAATAGGTACTAAGGAGATTATCTTTAACACTGTACCTTGAAAAGCACTAAGGAGGAATAATTCTCCAACACCATATCTCGTCGGGCACTAAGGAGAATATGCCATATGGTCTTATCACCACATTTCACAATCAGGCAAACTCCCACCTTTATGATCATGCTTTCCAAAAAAATCATAGTTTCTCAATCACCACTTCCTATACTTTCTCACACATAACATATATATATATATATATATATCTACATACCATATTAAATCACATTTTTCAATATTTTTATTCAATCAAAAGCTATTTGATGCAACATTCACAAAATATCATAAATCATATTTAGTCAAAAACCATTTCATGTATTATATAGCATTACTCAAACATAATTACAACAAATAGTCAAATAAAGGAAGTTATTTAGTTACCTCAACCCTTTTTTCACTAGAAAGGTTACCCGTGGATTTTAACTACCACAATAGCTTCTCACAAGCTTCCTTTCTCAACTCACCTACTCAATATACCAATCTGAACACATTTGACACAATTTAGTCATTTGGTATAATTTGACCACAAGTGCATTTTTACTACTTATGGCTATATTTATCCGTATATTCTTTTCCATTTATCCATTCAAGGTCGATTATTACTTGATTACTACTTTACATCACTTCAACTGATCTTATTTCAGTCAGATATGATTTTCACCATAAAGTCTCTTTGAATTAAGGCCAAATTGAGCCTACGAGTTCAAAGCTCTATCGTTTAGCTTTAAACCAGATGTAAAGCTCTAATTTAACTTTCAAGAACCTTTTTATTACTATTAAGCAAGAATCAAACCCTTAAAATTTTACTGATTCAATTTCTCTATAACTTATATTTAGAGAAATTTAGATAGAATGGAAGGTCAGGGTTATACGTAGCTTACCTATTAAGTTACTGATCAGAAGCACCTTCCACTACTCTGAAATAGATTGCCCTAATAGACTTCAACCTTCTGTCCTCTCCTTTCATGTGTTTTCAGATTCTCCCTTCTGAAAATCACCCAAAATTCATGACTTGAACCAAGTCCAAAAGGACCTAACACACCTAATTAACCATAATATATCACATATATTCACATATATTGAAATTTGACCCCTCAACGACCAATTTTAAGATTTCATAAATTTGGCATAGCATAACACAACTTGGCTCCACTTGGCTTATTTCACCACCAATATCACATCCATCCATATTCAACATAATCACAACTTAATCTTAGCCTCAAATTATTCATTTCCTCATAATTTCATACATAGGCTAAGATTCACCAAAAACTCACAACATTCATTACAATTCCTACACTTTTAACAAAACACAACTCAACCATGCATGCAATCTCCTATGAAAACTTATTTACATATATATTCTCAAGTTTTTGGTTTATTACGCAATACTTTGAGTTCACACGGCTTTAACAACTCTAAGCTGGTCTTGACTCTTTTTTCTTACCTTGATCACTGCTTTGTCTTATAAAAATATAACCACAGGAGGGAAATGAAAATCTCAGTGATAGAATAACTCACTACTGGTAACTATCACATGTAACTATATGAAAGCATAGCATAATATAACTTAAGCATAACATATATCACATATTTACTTCAATTTGATTTATATAAGTCATTTCATTTTAAATCTCTACTATATATGTCAATTTACTCTTTTTTCACTTATTCTCCACTTTTAACTTGTTTTCCATATATAGCATGATCATTACTGACTGAACCTCCAAATCACCCCAACTCGAAACTATAGACTCGCCTTGGACTAATATACACTCTCATTAGCCTTGAGCTCACCTTTAGTGGTAAAATCACTCGGTCAAAGGTATGGTTTCCCCCAATACACACAATGGGGTGTCGTTGACTCTAACACCATATCACATAGATACTAAGGAGTTTTAATCTCTAATACTGGATCTTAAAAGGCACTAAGGAGGTATATTCTCTAACATCGCACCCTTTCAAGCACTAAGAAGAGTATGTCATATAGTCTTGTTGTTGGATAGGGAGGCACAATAGAAGATTAAAATTTTAAAGTCCCTATCCTGATATGGACTAAACGAACTTGTTTAAGTCAAGGTGGATAGAAGAGTTACCTTTTAGCTGTAATATATATAGATGATATATTAATATTTTTAAAAGATAAAGAAGAACATGAAAAACACTTAGAACAATTTATAGATCTTATAGAAGAAAAAAGATTAAATATATCACCTAAGAAAGCTAAATTAAGAAAAGAAATAATAGAATTTTTAGGGCAGTATATAACTAATAATGGAATAGAATTACGGGAACATATTAGTAAGAAAATCTTAGAATTTGATGAAATTAACAATAAAAAAAACTTCAATCATTTTTAGGATTAGTAAATTAGGCAAAAAATTATATTCCAAACTTATCAAAATTAACAGCAAAAGCAAGTAAATTAGCTGGAGAAAAAACAGTATGGATATGGGATAAAGATAAAGAAAAAATAGTAAATCAGATAAAAATTTTATGTCAAAATTTACCTAAATTAACTTATCCCTGTAAATAATGATGTAATATGGATAATATATATAGATGCTAGTAAAAATTATTGCGAAGCAGCTTTATATCACATTAATGAAAAAGAAGAAGAAGTAATAACCATATATGCTAGTGGAAAATTTAATGATTCTTAGATTAAATATCATTCTAATTGGAAAGAATTTTTAGCAATAGTAAAAGCTGTATAGAAGTTTGAATTATTTATTGTTAACACTAGATTCATTATAAGGACTGATAATACTCAAGTAAAACATTGGTTGAATAAAGGAATAAAAACAACTCAATTATGTCATACAATGTTAATTAAATGGCAATCTGATATGTCTTATTATGATTATAAAATTTAATTTATCAAAGGAAAAAACAATCTTGTTGCTGATTATCTATATAGATGGAACCAAATAGAAGAAAGACAAATATGATGACAAGTCATAGTGGTGGTGGTTCACCAACAGGACCAATAATGGCTCTACTAGACCAAGTAATTATGAAGGTAAATATTTTAGAGATGAATATGAGCCTTCTTGCTAGACAATTAAATAATAATATGCAATCATTATCTAGAACAGTAGCTCATCTCAAAGACGAGGTGAATTTGTTGACAAGTAAAGTGGAGGCTGTAGAAAAATCTAAGGAACCATTATCCCAATCCCCTAAAAGAAAAGTAAAACAAGTAATTGAGTCATCTACTCAAACTCCTGATTCATTAATCTAGCCTCATAGTCCAACTAAATCCAGACCAGTAATTCCTTTCATTGAAATAGTAAAAGAAGCTCAAAAGTCTAAAGCCCAAATAGTGACAAGAACACCTCAAAATAGTGCTTCTACTTCTACCTCATCTAGGAGAAGGAGTCTAAGCCCAGTAACTTCACCATCTTTTAAAACTTTAGACTAATATAATTATTTCAAACTTCTCATTAACAAGACCAACATTTCCTTCTTCCTAACATCAATAATATTAAATATGTTTCCCATTTTTCCTTCAATAAAGTCATTATGTATCCAAACACCAATCCTGAACTTGTAAAAGCTCTTTTCAGTTATGGCCTTATCCACTCAATATATCCTTCTAATGATATGTCTGAAATATCAAAACTTTTAGAGTCTATCAAAGAAGCTGCCAAACATTATTTTGGAATAATAACCCAATACCAAGTCTTTATTTGGTGTTACTCAACAATAGCTAAAATAACTCCTGACAAATTTTTTCCTCCAATTAAGCTAATTAAGTTTGGAACAACAAGAAGACCATTTGAGTATGACCAAGAAGAAAAAGAAGATATTATGAATGATAAAGACCTCAAATATAAGATCTCCACTATCACAGCACAAGAAATACATATTATTTTTCAAGAACTCAGTAGGATAACTACTACAGAAGAAGAACAATGGACATATTTCACTGGCGTAGCAAAAATTCAAGAAGCTTCAATAATTGGTATGAAAGATTAAGAAACAATTTAATGGATAATGATGAAAGAACAAAAAGAAAAATATGTCAAGTATTGTCAGAATATGCTATCCACAAATGCAAGTATTGTGAAAAAAGAAGACCAGCTGACAAGAACTATGAAGACCCTTCTATCAACATGAATATTATGGATTAACCTGCCTACAAGTAAAGTAAGAGATGGAAGAGGACTAGTTGACAAGACAAAAAGTAGTGGATGACAAAGTCAAAAAACCTAAAAGCTAAAAAGTAGTCTAAAGCTATATTGTTTCCTTACTTTTCCATAATGTCAAAAGTAATTTTGTTTTCTTGTAGTAATTAGGGTTACTTTTTATCAAAAATTAACTATAGTCATGTAACTAGGGTTGGAATGCCAACTCTATGTAAAGCCATGTAATCTTTGAGGTAACACATAAGAACCTTAGAACTTTCTTGAGCACCTGAGTTCTCTTCCTCCATCCTTGTAACCCTGCCTTTTTACTATCAATAAAAGTATTTGTTTCAATTATTTCCTCCTTTGCAATTATTGAAGATTAACAGGTATGGTTGAGTAATTTCTTTTTAGGGGTTAAGGGGGGATTATTATCTAGTGCTTAACAAAAGTTTTGGATTTCTGCAATGATACCATAACGATAACAGTTGGCTATGTATTGCTATAGGGTTTGACCGATATTGATTCGGGTCATAGTAGAACATGAAAATTTCTTAGTCCTCTTTCATACTGAGATTAACAAGCTAGTAGTCTCTTAAGCCTAGCTAAAGACCTTTCACAGAACCACTTCCTTCAGACCAGCACAGCACAGCCTTCCTTCGTTTCCTACTAAAGAGTTTGTTTTATATTTTCATGCATGTCTTGTTTTCTTATTTTTTCTTATCATATTTACTTGGGACCATTCTTCCTCTACTTTATTATGAGGGTTTATTCCTAAATATTTTATTATTTTATAAATATTGTGACTTATCATACTTTGTTCAGTTTTAAGTCTTTTTATATCATGTTTTATTTCATCTAATTTTTCATTACAATCTTTCTTTATTTCATATACTTTTTGCTCTAAAGGCTTAGCATATTCTTTAAGTCTTTTCATTTTTTCTCTAGGATTATCATATTCCTGAATTTGATATTTGTTTACTTTCATCTTGTGCTAATGATGCTAGTATAAATTCATTATTTTTTAGTATATTAAATGTAGATTGAAAAGGTATATTGTTACAATCTATTTTATTTGATTTTACAAAGTCTATTTCATAATTAGATTTAGATTGTAATTTAGATAAAAATAAAATAATAGATGAATGGGCAAAAGCAATACTAATAGCATTAATAGGAAAAAATGTAGATATACAGACGACAACTATGTTAATAGAAGCTACTTTTATTGGAAATGTACAAAAATAGTGGACAAATAAATTTCATAAATTTAGAGAAAATTTTAGAAAACCAAATAGAAGCTATGGAAATAGAAGAGAATATTATGCTATGATTATACAAAAATATGAAAAAGCATTTGTAAATGAATTTGTAGGAATAACACCAGATATAAATGAAATAAGTAAAAAGAAAGATGCTATAAAAATATTACATGAAATCGAATTATGTTCATTAGAACTAAAAAATTCAAATGCTTTTATATGTGAGTATGAAAAATATTATTGTAAAGCAAGATTAGAAGAATTAAAAGAAGAAAGATTCTATTTAGACTTATTTTTATAGAAAACTACCAAAATTATTATCAGATACAATATTAGATGATTATTATAATACTTATCAAATAACTTCACAAGGAGAAGAAATAATAGATGATATAAGACAAGGTCCAATAAATGTTTTAAATAAAATAGATACCATGAAAAGAAGAGAATTATTTTTAAAAAAATATATAGCTGATAAATGTAAAACTGAATGGAGAAATATAAATATTATAAAACTAATAAAACCATATTAAGATGTGGAGAAATAATGAAAGGACATAAATGGGGATGTAAACTAGAAAAATATGAAAGAAAAAGAAAGGAAAGAAAATTGAAAATAAAATTTAAAAAATATCCTAAAGAAAAATATTATAAAAAACATGGAAAATATAAACAAAAAAAATTCTTTAAAAGAAGAAAAAGGAAAATAAATTATAATAAAAAACTTAAAAAATGTAAATGTTATAATTATGGAGAATTAGGACATATATCACCAAACTGTCCAAATAAAAAAGATAAGAAAATTATGAAAATAATGGAAGAAGCTTATAAAGAAAAATTAAAACATATAGGATATGATGAAGAATTATCTAAAATAGAAAATAAATTAAATAATTTAGATATAGAAATTTATAAAGTAAAGATTATTAGTGAAACTGAAACTGAGAATAGTGAATCTGAAAAAGAAAAAATGAGTTACATATATATGATGAATAGGTTAAAAGATGAGCTTGAGAGTAGTAATCAAAATGAGTATGATGAATATGAAGAAGTTGTAAGTGCAGAAGAAGGAATAGTTCAAAAAAGGATGAGATTTAATAAAAAACAATATGAAAAAAATAAGAGATTCAAAATTAAATTTAAAACATGAAGAATTGAAAAATGAAAGTTTTATGAATAAAGTAGGAAAACTTGTAAAATCTAAAAAACAAGAAAAATATGCTTGTGTAATATTAGAAAAGAAACATCCTATAGAATCAACATTAACAGAAGGAGTATTAAGAATACCTTTAATAAGTAAAGCCTTAATAGATGCTTAAATTAATAAATTACTAATTAAAGATGATGTAACAGAAATATATATTGCTGGAGTACAATTATTAGTAAAAGCTTATTTTCAAGAAGGAAGAAACTGACCAATAGAATTATTAATAGCTGATGGAAGAATATTAAGTAGTATGGAAGACAGTATTCTAGGAATATTAATAGGAAATTTAATATATCAAAAATTAAAATTTACAATAAATACTAACTTTTGTATTTCAAGAGCTGATAAAAATATGAATAAAACCTTGTTAATATATCATAAATTATGAGGAATAAAATTATTACTAGGATCAAGAACAATAAGTATAACTGCTATGATAGGACTAGTATTTACAAATGAACATAAAATTTATAAAAGAAATAAAGAAAAATTAACAATAAATAAACATTTTATGCCTGTATTACAAGAAATTGAATTAGATCTAATAAGAATAACAATACCTGAACAATTAAGATTAGAATTATATAAGATAAGATAAAATAAAATAATATAATATATATCACTTATACTTATTATATTATATATATACGAATATACATATACACATATATATTTCAAAATATATATTATCTATATTTATTTTTTATATCATATACATATATCATATATATATATATATACATCTGATATATATATATACATATATGAATATATATATATATATATATAATTATATTTTGAATTTTATATTTCATATAAATATATATATAAATATTTATCAAATAAATATTCAATATATATATATATATATATAATTCATTCACCCTATGTTATATTCATTGAATTTAGACATATCTCAGATTCAATGAACTTGGATATTATAGCTTGAGTTGAGCTGTTCTTGTGTGCGACCCTGTAGGCCCATATGAAATTGGCAATAGGCTAATTACGCTATTAGCCCATAAGTCACAAGTGGCCTCTAGTAAGATATTACAACTACCCAATTCACATAGGGATCGATGATTTGATGTAACCTATTATGCAACCATATCACATCCTTTTTGTCACATGATATTTCGGTCAAGTATGAGACATGGAATTATCATTCTCCTTTACCTGACCGTTACTTTCTTGATCTCTAAGTAGACTGACAGTAGCAATGGAAAAACCCTTTCCATTGTAGTATGGCCATACATTTTTTCAGTTTTACTCATTGAGGGGTCCAGTAATATCTCTCACTTAATGTAAGGGACAAATTCTATCTTGATCACTCATATTCCTCTACATGAATATCACTAAATTGAATCATAGCCTTTATGACCACCCGGTCAAAGGTGACTTTTGACTAGGTCAAAGTTCACTGGTCATCATGTAGGAATCCATAATGATCTCAGGTCAAAGGGCTTAGTGATATAATTACATATGAGATAAGCTTATGACTTGTACCATGTAGCTTTCTTATAGCTGGTCAGTCCAGCACCTTGTACTCTTTCAAGTGCCTAGGACTTTGATTTGTATCTCTATAATTAATCAAAGTCATAATAGTCTTGTTTCATCTATGATCCTTTATAGATGACCAACTAAGGACGTTTAGGACAATCAATATAGTTTGTTTAAGGATATAGTTATTATAGTGAACATGCAATTGATATGATAATAAAAGAGAAATTCATTAAATAACAATATGCATAATACAATGATTAACCTTAGGGCACAATTTCCAACACTTATCACCATACTCAACACGAGTTAACTCTTACCCATATGATCATGCTTTCTAAACCATTCACATGTTCCCAGTCACTACTTTACGTATATATACATATACACATTTCCATATCAAATTACACAATTTCATTACTTATTTAACCAAAATCTCTTTTTATGCAATAAACATTCAATGCTACAAAACATGCTTAGTTCAAAATAATTTCATGTACTACATAGCATACTCACACACAGTTATAACAAGTAGTCAAACAAAGGAAGTTATTTAATTACCTCAACCCTTCTGTTACTAGAAAGGTTACTTATAGATTTCAACTATTACAACAATTCATCACAAGCTTCCTTTCTTTACTTACATGCTCGATATGCCAATCTAAACACAATTGGCACAATTTAGTCAATTGGTCTAATTTGACCAAAATCACATAATTTTTGCTTATGGCTATATTTAGCTATCTATTTTTTTCTTTTTATCTGTTCTAGGTCTATTACTACTTGATTACTACTTTATATCATCTCAACTGGTCTCATTATAGTTAAACAATATTTTCACCCTAAAATCTCATTGAATTAGGGCCAAATTGAGCCTACTGGTTCAAAGTTCTATCTTTTAACTCTAAAGCAGTCACAAAGATCTAATTTAACTCTCGATAACCTTTTTATTACTATTGGGAAAGAATTAAATCCTTAAAATTTCCCCAATTCAATTTCTCTATAAGTCATATTTAGAGAAATTTCGATAGAATGGAAGATAAGTTATAGCTTGCCTACTAAGTTACTGATTAGAAGCACCTTCCATGACTCTGAAATAGCTTGCACTATCACATCCTTCATTCTTCTCTTCTTCCTTTTATGTGTTTTAATTTTCTCCCTTATGAAATTCATGAAATTTCATGATTTAAGGGGTCATTTTTTGGTCCATGTGCTTCGACACATACAGCACTAGTCACTGTGTGTGGCACTATGAGAAGAATTCTCACTACGTGCATATGCTTTGACCTAAAATATGATCCTTCCACCTGTACCTATCTATATAACATCCCAATAAGTCAAACTATCAAGTAATCATTTAAATCTCTAATCCTATACTAATTACCACTTTACCCTTGATTAACAACTAATCACAGGATTAAGAAACTCAAGAAGTTACACTAGCTGTGGGATAAGAGATTAGCTCATGTAAATATGAAGTAATTAGACAAGCTAGTAAAGAAGGATCTTGTTATTAGGCTATTAAGGAATAAATTCTAAGCTGACAAGTTATGTGATGCTTGTATAGAGGAAAAGCAAGTCAAGACTAAATTTTACAACAAAAATGTGGTTTCCACTTCAAGACCTCTTAAGCTGCTTCATATGGACATAATTGGTCCTTTAAGGGTAAAAAGCCTAATGGGTAATCTCTACACTTTTGTCATTGTTGATAATTATTCTAGATTCACGTAGACTATCTCTACGTCTCACAAGGATCAAACCTTTGACTATTTTGTGGAATTTATAGCCAAAGTACAAAATGAAAAGAGTTTGAAAATTATGAATATTAGAAGTGACCAAGGCAGAGAATTCGACAATTTCAACTTCATTGAGTTTTGTGAAGAACATGGAATAAGTTATGGATTCTCAGCTCCTAGGACTCCTCAACAAAATGGAGTAGTAGAGAGAAAGAATAGAACCTTGAAGGAGATGGTGGGAGCTATGCTAAATAAGAAGAAACTACCAAAGTACTTTTGGGTAGATGCCATGAGCGGAGCTTGATACATCACAAATATAGTTTATGTATGACCTATTCTAAACAGAACACCTTATGAACTCTACAAAGGAAGGAAGCTTAACATCTCACATTTACACATATTTGGTTGTAAGTGTTTTGTACTTAACAATGATAACGATAATCTAGATAAGTTTGACTCTAAGAATGATGAAGCTGTATTTTTAAGTTATTCCAATAGAAGCAAAGCTTTTAGAGTCTTTAATAAAAGAACTTTATCTTTTGAAGAGTCAATTCATGTTAGATTTGATGAATCCTTACCAAATGAAAACAAAGAAGAAGAGACCATAAATCTTCCTCTTGATAGTCTCTCACTAAATGGAAAGGAGCAAAATTAAACTAATAATGGTACAATAACTAATGATCAAAATGGAAAGACATCTAATCTTCTAAAAGGTTAGAGATATAATAGGTCACATCCTATTAATCAAGTTATTGGAGAAGTTAGTGGTAAAGTTAGAACTAGAGGTTCACTTAGAGAAGTATGCCATTTCAGTGCATTGCTTTCTAACATTGAACCTTCTGACATCAAAGAAGCCTTATCTGATGAATATTAGCTTATAGCAATGCAAGAAGATTAAACCAATTTGAGAGAAGTCAAGTTTGGGACTTAGTACCTAGACCTAGTGATCATCCTATAATAGGGATGAAATTGGTCCAATCTTTAGAAATAAACTTGATGAACCCAGAATAGCGGTAAGAAATAAGGCTAGGCTAATAGCTAAAGGTTACAATCAAGAAGAGGGTATTGATTATAATGGAACCTTTTCCCCTGTTGCTAGACTTAAGGCTATTAGACTTTTACTTGCTTTTTCATGCATTAAAGATTTTTAAGCTTTATCAAATGGATGTTAAAAGTGCTTTCTTGAATGAACTAACCAATGAAAAACTTTTTGCAAAACAGCCTTCAGGATTTGAGGATCCATCAATACCAAATCATGTTTACAAACTTAATAAGGTTTTATATGGACTTAAACAAGCCCCAAGAGCTTGATATGATATGTTAAGTACTTTCTTACTTGGTAATAAGTTCAAAAGAAGGATGGTAGATAAAACCTTATTCTTCCAAATTAAAGGAAATGATATTTTAGAAGTTCAAATATATGTTGATGATATTATTTTTGAAGCTACTAATGAAGTTCTTTATGAGAAATTTGCTTAGATTATGCAAGGTGAATTCAAGATGACCATGATTGGGGAGCTAAACTTCTTTCTCAAATTGCAAATCGAGCAATTAAGAGATGGGATCTTCATAAGGAAGACCAAATACACTCATGAACTACTAAAGAAGTTTGGGTTTGAGAATTCCAATCCAAGCAATATATGTAATATCTTAATTTTCTAATCTAGTAATTGCTGCTAATCAGGGGTCAATTAGTAATTAGCAAATGATTAGAAATTTATATGAGTACTTGATGTTCTGGCTCAATGGAGTGTTGATTGAATTTAGATTATGATTGAACAAATATGGGTGGAAGAATATGATTAACTTAGATTGACTAAGTGGAAAGAAATGAATGGCTAGTTATAGCTTTAATTGCTAATTAAGTGTTTTTAGTCAATTGGATGAATTGACTAATAGTGCCAATTATATATAGATTAGCATATTCCATGAGCAAATGAGAAAAAAAGCTTATAGTAAAGTGTTAGCAGTTATTGAATCCATGAGTAACCTTTTTTATGATAGTTAAGGTAATCAAATAACTTCCCTTATTTGATTATCTATTTCTACTATTTGAAAGTATTATAGATATTGCATAAAACTATTTTAAACTGGGCATGTTTTGTGACATTGTATGGTTGTTTCATGGAAATAGATTTTTACTAAACAAACAAGTAAAATTATGTAATTACATGCTTTATATATGTGTGTGTGTGTGTGTGTGTGTGTGTGTGTGGGTGTGAATGTAAACATATGGTTAGTACTAAAGCATGATCTTAAGGGTGGAAGTTTACTTGTAGGGAGAAGTAGTGAAAGACCTTATGGCATGTTCTCCTTAGCACTCGATAAGGTACAGTGTTGGAGAATTGATCTTCTTAGTGCTTAATACAAAATAGAGCATGGCATAACAAAAAATAACCTATGTATTCATTGGAGTCCATGCATGTTTTTAAAATAAAGAAATAAAGTTAAAAACTAAGCCAGGGGCCACAACATGGACCACATACACCATGGCATGTAGCATAGAGCCACGAGCTGACCCTCTCTATAACTTAGGCTACAGCACACATGACAGTTTCTACAATTATCATATGACAGTTCATAGCGTAAACTTTCGGCATGCGCCGCTTCCACATACGATGTGTGATTAAAGTAGTTCAAGTGCCCACATGAAACTTGTTTCATAAGCTAGATAATAAGATAATTTAGACATAAACCAATAGTCCGATCAAAATTTGGGTACTCGGGTGTAAAAAGTTACTTTTTCTAAAAATTTAGAGCATCCAAGTGCTCAAATCACTCACATTGTCTTATTAGACCATTATATGCTTTGAACCAAGTCCAAGAGGACCTTATACACCTGATTGACCATAATTTATAACATACATACACATAGATAAAGATTTGGTCATTCAACAGCCCATTTGCACATTTGACAACATTACACTAAATACATTAGTTTGGTCATATTTCCACAATTTCACTACAATTCACTGCCTTTACATTCACAATATATTCACCATAAGTTCATAACTAAATCTTAGCCTTTGTTTCTCATTTGACCACATATACACACGTATAAGCTAAGATTTACAAAAATTCATAACAATTCTTAACAATCATAACTTTAAACATGCATGCATATCCTATAGCAACTTATATACATAATATACACAACAGTAGTGTTTATTACACAAAATTCAAAGATTTCACAGTAATGGCACACTATGCTTGTCCTAACTCTTTCCAATTGCCTTGCTCACCACTATGATCACCTATAAAAATGTAACTATGGGATGAGATAAAATTGTGACACCATCTGAACCAGCATCATCCAGTCAGCAAGAAGATGCATTGACAAGGATGGGAAGAGAGTTATCCAAGGTTGCTAACAATATGCCTCCTAGTGATATCTCTAAAGTAAGTCTTCGAGAAGGGAAGTTGCTTAGTGCTGAGCATCAAACACGTTACAATCAATACTTTTCTTCTTGAGTGGTGGTGACTAGATACTTGACTAAGTATGATTCTTTCATCAAAGCTTACAACTTTAATATAGATGAATACTTAAGTGATTACAAAGGATTGCTAGAGTTGAACATCAGTTACTCACTAGAGGTCATTAAGGCATTCTATGCGAGTTTTAGATGGATAAGAGCAAGAAGACATATAAAGCTCAATTAAAAGGTTGTCCTATGTTCTTCATTGCTAAAACTTTAGCACATATATTAGGAATTGCAACAAGAAGATTAGAATTATAAGATTATGATAGAGCACCTCAGAAAAATGCTTTAAGGTTTTATTTAGTAGAGGACAAGCATAAGGCAATTATGATGACTGAAGATGTGCCTAATGATGTGCTCAAGCCTGGATTCATATTTAGACCAATTAATTTTCCCTTCAAGTATCAAATGCTAGCTTACGTTATAGGGAGATTCTTTATCAACAAAAAGACCACATTCAACACGTGCAGTAAATTCAAATCAGGGTTGTTGACAAGGCTGATAAATAAGTAGAAGATTAATATGTGTCATGACATATTGACCAAGTTGCTTTATGTATCCAAGCTAGATTCAAAGAAGAAGAAGGAGAAGAAGGACATAAATCTCTACTTTCCTAATGTGATTTATGCAATTTTAAAGAGATTTCCTATCAATCATATTGAAAGAGCAACTGTGGAGCAAGAACAATTCAAAAGCATTGCTCTCTTCAAGAAGTTCAAGCTAGTTGGGAATGATTTTGTCCCAAGTAAAGAAGATGAGCATGCTGATGTTGATGTAGTAAGGAAGAGAAGAAAAATGAAAAAGAATGCTGAAGTTGCTTTAGCTTCTAGAGCTATTAGTGCTTCTTCATCTCAAGCCCTACCATAGATGCCTACTGTAACAGTCACACCCCCCGAGCCCACTGCTGTGAGTGGTGGACTAGGCCGTGCCACCTCACGGCAACCAAGCCGGCTTTCCCCATGGTAGTTCATGGGTTATTCCCCGCACCCACTGCGTTAAGGGAGCCTTCCCAGGTTCGATCCTCCAACCTCTCCTACATAGCAAAGTTGAGGCTGAACCTGGTACCACTGAGTCAACGATACCAAATGTAACACTTGCCCCGAGTGTTATCCAAAAATCACACAATTCAAATAAACTAAGTGTGGTTAAGGAATTAATCCTAAAACCAACTTAGGAAACAAACCATTTAAATCACTAAGCAAATACACAATTGCAAAGTAAATATTTAAAGCCTTTTAAAAAAAAATTTATAGGTTCTACCTATAGCACGCGGAAGCAAGCTAGATGAAAGTGAAATAAAAAGATGCTGTCATGACAGCATTAAATTGCTGTCATGACAGCCCTCCTGGGCCAACTTCCAGAAATCACCGTTTCATCATTCGACCTCCGATCGAAGTAATTTTTAAAGCTCACACGTCACATTCAAAGGGTACTATAAGTATACCAAATTTCAAAAAGATCCAACGGTCGGATTTAAAATTAGACATGTTAAAAATTTGATTATTTTTGCTGTCATGACAGCTAAAAAGCTGTCATGACAGCACTTCATCATCCGACCTCTGATCGGAGTGATTCTAAAGCCCACATGTCACTTTTAAAGAATACTATTAGCATACCAAATTTTGAAAAGATCCAACGGACGGATATCATGACTACTGTAGCTGTCATGACAGCTAAAATATAACTACTGTAGCTATCATGACAACAATGAAATGTTGTCATGACAGCACCTCCAGACCAAATTCTGGAGTGCACCGTTTCTCCATCCGATATCCGATCGACATGATTCTAAATCCCACACGAAGCTTATAAAAGGTTTTACTTATAACCTAAATTTTAGAGAAATCCAACGATCGGATTAAGATTTGGACACCCAGATGCAAAAGTGCAGCTTTTTGGTAAAAACCATTTTCAAAATTGTCCAAATCTCATCCTAATGGTCACAAACCTGTGGGAACACTTTGACACGTCAAATAAGACTAAAAACACCTGATAGAACATTCAAATGATGGAACCCCATATATCAAATTTGACCACCCGGATGCCATTTCTCAAAATGGACCCTAAACCCCCAAATGCACAAATCATACAAGAGTAGTCACAAATCAATCCAAATACCAATGTATTTATATAAATACATATGCTAAACATTTTCACTTGACTCAGAGCTCCTTGTGGGGCCC